>NC_141046.1:14526425-14603925 GCF_041138505.1 Cibotium barometz
TGCATGACGGATCGCGATACTATTTCTCAGTACACGGAGAGATTTTGGCAATCACTTCTTATGCTTCGTATGCTCGAGGATGTTCTTGAAGAGTCACTCCAACAAAAGTATGAAGATGGCCTTGAGACAACCATTCAAAAGCAAATGTGAACATGTTCAAGCCAACTTCTCTTGATGATGCAATCTTTCTTGTTCATGAATTCCGAGTGTAAGAAAGGTTTGCCTCGTCAATTTCCTCACAATGGTCAGTGTGCTTCTCCACCCAATCAGCAATCTTCTTTCGTGGGGAATTAAAGTTTCCGATCTTCATTTCAAGGCCCTCAATTTTATCAATCTCCTTCTCAACAACGGCGTCTATGAAGGAATGGTGATAATGGTAACTTTGGTAATGGTAATAGCAATATACACACTTTCTCAAATTCAAATGTAAAGAACAATTTTAATGCTACCATACCAAGCAATGTACCCCCCAAACCCAATTCTAGTCACACTAGTAATGCACCCACTCCTCGTCGTCCTACCCCTTCCCAACCTCGTCAAGGAGGTAATGTGCCTATATGCTTCAAGTGCCATCGAGTGGGACATCATGTCGACAAGTGTACTTATCTACTCAAGTGGCTTAAATGTAAAGAACAATTTTAATGCTACCATCCTAGGCAATGTACCCCCCAAACCCAATTCTAGTCAGACTAGTAATGCACCCACTCCTCGTCCGACCCCTTCCCAACCTTGTCAAGGAGGTAATGTGCCTATATGCTTAGAGTGTCATCGAGTGGGACATCGCATCGCCAACAAGTGTACTTATCATCCTACTCAAGTGGCCCAACTTCGCAATATAGAAGAAGGTGCATACGATGATGGTGATGGTGATCCGGCTCTAAATTGGATGGAAGATCAACTCAACAATGAAGAAGTGGGTATGGAAAGTGAATTAGCAGGTACTTCGATTACTCCTCACTCTTTGCATACGATGATGGTGATGGTGATCTGGCTCTAAATTGGATGGAAGATCAACTCAACAATGAAGAAGTGGGTATGCAAAGTGAAATAGCAGGTACTTCGATTACTCCTCACTCTTTGCTTCGTATGAAAGGATTTATTAATGGAAAAGATATTAATATTTTGCATGATGATGGTCCGTAAGCATGATTTTATTTCTAAAAAGGTTGTTTGTAGGTTGCATTTAGAGACTTATCCTTCGTCTTCTTATAAGGCTAAATCTGCATTTCAAGGCACGCGATACGCAGGTACTCGTGAAGTCCGTGACCTTGAGATACAAATTGGACCTTATAAACAAAAACAAAACTTTCTCATTGCGCCTCTGCATTCTAGTGACATCATCCTTGGTATGCCATTTAGACATGATTTTAATCCACATATTGATTATTCCATGCATACTATGGATTTCACACATAATGGTGCTCTCATGAAATTAGTTGGTGATCATTCTCTTGAGATGTACCCATTATTATCACATAATGGTGCTCTCATGAAATTAGTTGGTGATCATTCTCTTGAGATGTACCCATTATTCTCACATAATGGTACTCTCATGAAATTAGTTGGTGATCGTTCTCTTGAGATGTACCCATTATTATCACATATCCAAGCTAAACGACGTGCACTTAGGAAGCAATCATGTTACCTCTTAGTTTTGACTCTTAGAAAGCAATCACGTTACCTCTTAGATCGTCTACAATCACTTAGTTTTGCAGACGATCTACCCCCTACCTTACCTCTCTCCCATCCTAAAGACCATACTATAGAGATTATTCCGGGTAGTCAACTATCTCATAGAGCTCCTTATCATCCTCAAAATCATCTTCAACAAAAAGAAATAGAATGCCAAATTAGAGAATTATTAGACAAGAAACTTATTCGACCTAGTAGTTCTACTTTTGGTGCTCATGTTCTTCTTGTTGAAAAAAAGAATAAGACTTATCGAATGTGCATTGATTATAGGGCTCTAAATATGGTCACCGTTAAGAATAGATATCCCATCCCTCATGTTGATGATTTGCTAGACAAACTTAAAGGTGCATCTGTATTTAGTAAAATTGATTGAAATCTGGATATCATCAAGTTCAAATGACTAGTTTTGATATTTATAAAACTGCTTTTCGTACACAAACTGGTCATTATGATTTTTTGGTATGCCTTTTGGTCTAACAAATGCACCTGCTAGTTTTGCACGCATGATGAATCGTATATTTCTTCACCATCAGAATTGCATCATTGTTTTCTTTGATGATTTGCTTGTTTTTAGTAAGAATCATGCAGAACATGAAGAGCATCTTACATTAGTGTTAATCTTCTTAAAGAAAATCAACTTTATGTTAATCTGAACAAAAGTCTCTTTTTTCAAGATGAAATTGAGTACTTAGGTCACATTGTTTCAGGTGATGGTATCAAAGTTGATCCAAAAAAGGTAAAAGTAATTGAGACTTGGCCTACTCCTACGTGTGTTAAAGAAGTTAGATCTTTTCTTGGTTTGGCTGGTTTTTATAGGAAGTTTGTTTGTAATTTCTCATTGATAGCACTTCCTTTAACAATGTTACTTAAGAAAGGTGGGGTGAAAACCAACAAAAGTAATTTGATAAATTAAAATATTTGTTGACTCATGCCCCTATCCTTCAACTCCCAGACTTTACTTAACCGTTCTTCCTTGTAGTCATTGATGCTAGTGGCTCAAGAATCGGTGTCGTCCTTATGCAAGATGGCCATCCTTTAGCTTATGAGAGTAGAAAATTGACACCTATGAACTTACATATAGTAGAAAATTGAGAGTAGAAAATTGACACCTATGAACTTATGAGAGTAGAAAATTGACACCTTCTGAACTTACATATAGTACCTATGACAAGGAGTTATTAGCCATTGTACATGCCTTACGCATGTGGAAACATTATCTTATGGGTTCTTAGTTTATGATTAAGACTGACCAACAAAGTATTAGATATCTTCTTAATCAACCTCTTATCTCAGACCGCCACATTAAGTGGACATCTTTTATCCAGAGTTTTCATCCTCTTATCCAATATCAACCTAGTAAAGAGAATGTAGTGGGGCTGATGCACTTAGACGTCGGCCTTCTATTTCTAATATTTCAATGCTTGAAATTCATTCTTTGCATGATATGAGTGACTCATATGTTACAGACCCTGATTTTTTTGATGTTCGACACAAGTTAGAAACTAATAGTTGGTTGCCTATTCATGATTATGCATATAACGATGATTTCCTTTTCTTTCAAAAGTGTTTATGCATAACACTTCCTTATACATCTTTTATTCTTGAAGAGATGCATTGTCCCCCATAAGTTGGTCATCGTGGCATTCTTACCACTCTTCACAACATAGAAGAATATTTTTACTGGCCACAATTAAAACATGATGTTACGTCTTTTGTATCGAAATGTGTGACATGTCAACGAGTTAAAAGGTGCCAAGGAAAACTGTATGGGCTACTCATGCCTTTACCTATGCCGGCGGCACCATGGGAAGAAATTTCTATGGACTTTATAAGTGGTTTACCTGTCACATCTTCTCGAAATGATATGATATGGACAATTGTTGATAGGTTTAGTAAGCAAGCTTATTTCATTGCATGTCATAAAACATTGAATGCTTCACATGCTGCACAATTGTTTATCAAAATTGTTTTCAAAAATCATGGTTTACCTAAAATTATTATTTTCGATCGTGATTCTCGTTTTTGTAATCATTTTTGGATGGCATTGTTTTCAAACTTAGGCACTAAGATTGATTTTAGTTCTGCATATCATCCAGAAAGTAATGGACAAGGTGAGGCCACAAACACCGCTATTTTAGATATTTTATGGTCTTACACTATCTCTTCTCCCGCAAATTGGGACTAGTATTTGCATCTTTTACAATTTGCATATAACAACACACCCCATACAACCACTCGCAAAGCTCCTTTTGAGATTGTCTATGGTAAGAAACTACCTACTCCAATTACTAGAATTTCTAACGAAGTTTCAGCGGGGCCGATGACTTTGCAGTGACTCATAACTGTATTTTGACCGAGGCTCGTGAGTCTATTCTTAAGGCTCAACAAGCTTACACTAGACAGGCTAGCAAGCATAGAAGACCAAAGACTTTTGAAGAAAATGATTTAGTTTGCTTCACATAGAAAAGCGCAGATTAATGTTCGTTGAGAAACATCCGGCCATTAAATTATCTCCACGATTTTATAGGCCTTTTAGAATTATTGGCAAGATCAATGACAATGCTTATCATTTATATCCTTCCTGACCATTGGAATATTCATAATTCCTTTCACATTAGTCTACTTAGACCTTTCAAAGGTACACCACCCTCTACTCCAGTTTATGATGACCCTCCTCTCCTAGAGACTGATGCATAAATTTTAGTTCCTGAAGCAATTCTTGATCGTGAACAAACTACAACTCGCAATGGCAATTTTTATGTCCGATATTTAGTAAAGTACAAGAAAATCCTGTAGAAGAATCTCAATGGATTCCAGACCATGCCCTTGTTACACACTCTGCCCTAATCGACTCCTTTCACAGACAGTTGCAATGAATATTACCCTTGGTATTGAGACCAGTGTAGTCATGTGAAGGTCACCGAATTGAGGTATCACATGATTGACAGTTTATATTGGTATTTGGAATAAATATGTGTGAAGGTCGCCGAATTGAGGTATCACACATGGTTACTTTCCGTGCAAAGGTCACTGACTTGAGGTATTGCACGAGGTTTTGATATTGTAGAATCATAATTTTTTTCCCTGGATATTTTGAAATTGATATTTTCTTCCATGCAAAGGTCACTTAATTGAGGTATTGCACATAGTTGATTAAATATGCAAAGGTACCGACTTTGAGGTATTGTATGTTTAGCAATTGAGGACAATTTCTTTTCACCAGGAAGGAATGTTGGAATTATTGAAATTTGTGGAATTATTTGGCATTTATGGATTTATGTGATGGATATTTATTTTATGTGCAAGCTAGATTGATCACCTCTAACTTGTCACATATTTTGAGCTTATATTGTAAATGTCAGTGTAGATCAGTTTTGGCAGGGCTAGTGTACGAGGTGTGCATGGATCCACTGGGCTTGGGCTTGCATCGACGGATATTTATTGACGCATGGTGCATGGCGATTATTTATGATCGGCAATGGCAGTGATATTTTATGTGCACGTTAGTGTGCACATTTTATATACATTAGTTTTATTTCATGGGTGAACCTTAGTGTTTTCACACTTTTGTATTTAGATTTATGCAAGCCCAAAGTGGAGATACATATTTTTGGCATCATGTATTTTTGTCTCTTGCTTTTTATATAAGGGAAATATATTTAAATACACCATGAAGAGGACATGAGCCACTCTCATGGTGGGGGAGATTTAATCCATTCTTGTGTGGCATGCAAGGGTTTTTCCTCTATTTTTTAAGCTTTGTGAGTTCTTTTTTTCTCATATTTCTATTAAGGGTCTATCATAAGCTTTCAATAGTTTCTTGCTCCTTTTTACATCTTGGGCATAGTCTGTCCCCATATCCAAATCTATTTGCATGGACATTTGTCCACAGTGCTTTGCGCATGATCAACCACATCAAACAAGATTTCTTTGGTGGGATAATGGGTGACCAGATTTTTGAGAACTTAAATCCCTATTGTTTCTTGTCCCAAGGCAGGTTCCATCTATTGTTGAGTTTGCAATGTAATGGGGGATCTAGAAAGGGGAGAGAGGGAATAGGTAGCAGGTTCCGTTTGGACTTCTAGGAGAAAGAAAGCCTTATAAGACAGCGGGCCTTTGAGTTGGAGAAATCCAATTCTCTCATCAGGCCATAAAAGTATTACGTCTTTAATTAATGAACACACACAATTATTGCTATATGTATATGTATAATATTTAAAGAGCTAATCCAATTCTCTCATCACGCCATAAAAGTATTATGTCTTTAATTAATGAATACACACACAATTATTGCTATATGTATATGTATAATATTTAAAGAGCTATGGATCTTTTTCAAGTACTTTTTTTTAAAGCTATATGTCTTTGAATCAATAATTAACATACTCCACAAGAACGTTTAGGTGGACTAAACATTAAAATTGCATGAATAACATCTTCGCTCATTCATGGACGTGTTGGAAGTGAAAATAAACACACACGATTATTGCTATATGTATACATATAATATTTTGAGAGCAAAGATTTTTTTCCATGTACTTTATTTTTTAGCCATATGTATTTGAATCGATAATTAACATACTCCACAAGAAGGTTGGAATTGCATGAATAATATCTTGGCTCATTCATGGTGGTGTTGGAAGTGAACACACACAGAGATACACACAAAAACAATTATTTCTATATGTATACGTATAATATTTTGAGAGCTAAGAATCTTTTCGGTGTACCTTTTTTGAGTCATATATCTTTAAATCAATAATTAGCAGCATAAAGCCATGCATATCGTCTGGCTCTGTAAAGGCGCTTTCTATCAAATTTGCTTAGAAGCTCACAAATCCACATTGATAAAGTGCCTTGGGATGCTTGGTGTTTCTATCCACATCAGCCACATGCTTGGTGACTTTGTAATGTTACGTTAACCTCATTGAAACGAACAAAATCATTAACGATATACTCTGGACTTCCTTCTAAGTTCACACTCGGCATTGCATCTAAAATCAAACTTCATATAGAACTACACTTCCAAGTTTTGGGTCCTTAGCAATGCGAGAAAAAATAATTTCCTACCCACCAAAACGTGACAAAGCTCCATTTTTTTTTGGGATCAATAGTGTTATATATATATATATATATATATATAAATCCTTTAGATCAATATAATCAGAGCCTTTAGCATCAAAATATATAGAGCCCTATAAGAGTAGCCCCAATATCTAGAACATTTGGACATTTTGAAGGTTTTTAAACTAAAGCCTCTCAAATTTCAAAATTTATCTACCTTATTTTTAAGCATTTTAAGAGTTGATAACATATTCAACCCGGGTTTTTTTTTCCTAACACTAGGTCAACTCTGTGGTTTAGCATAGACTTAATAAAGAGTACCTACATGTGTCAACTCTGTGGTTTAGCATAGACTTAATAAAGAGTACCTACATGTGTCATCAAATTGATTTGATTATGACAAACATCATAGCTATAAAGCTAACCATAGCATCCAATTTGCATACAGTACTATACTTGTTTAGTTTAGCATCGAGATCATGATTGAGTTAGTTGTAATTTGTTACGTAGCAATGAGATTTTAATGGCAATGGTGCCGCATCCTCACTAGGTAGGACCCAAGTTGAACATGGTGCATCAAGATTTGAGATTCTGAGATGTATACCTATAATATTTTGAGAGCTAAGGATCTTTTTCATGTACTATTTTTTTGGCCATATGTCTTTGAATCAATAATTAACATACTCCACAAGAAGATTTTGGTGGACTAAACAATGACATCTTTGCTCACTCGTATGGGAGTTGGAAGTGAACAAACGCGCACGCAATTATTGTTGTATGTGTATACATATAATATTCTGAGAGCTAAGAATCTTTTCCATGCGCCATATGTCTTTGAATCAATAATTAACATACTCCACAAGAAGGTTGAAATTGCATGAATAACATCTTGGGTCATTCATGGTAGTGAGAACACACACACACTCTCTCTCACACACACACAATTATTTCTACTATATGTATAAGTACAATATTTTGACAACTAAGAATCTTTTTCGTGTACTTTTTTTTTGAGTCATACTAGTACTCAACCCGCAAGTTGTTGAGACATTAAGAAGCGAAACTTAGGAATGGAAGCCGGAATACAAAGGGTCAATATCGGAGGGATTTTTTTCTCTTATTTTTCAAAAATCCAAGAATTCTTTTTTCTCTCCTCTCCTCGTACCTTGGTGGTCCATAGTGAATATGTAATAGATATCTTTAAATCAAGAATTAACATACTCCACACGAGAAGGTCGAGGGGGACTAACAAACATTGAAGTTGCATGAATACTCAATCGTGGTGGTGTTGGAAGTGAACACAAACATTGTGTGTGAAAAGGACACGAGAGGCCAGCGCATATAACAACGTGCATAATGTATCATCTCGGGAGATAAACACCAAGTCACAATTCTTACGTGTCAACTTCCAAAGGTCCATTTTGCTCACAAAATCCACATTGACAAAATTGCCACGTGTCTCTATCCACATCAGCCACGCAGCACGACTCTGTAAAGCTATGTTAAAACAAAATCATTCACGAAATCCTCTTTCAGTTCACACTCGGCACTGCATCGAAAATCAAACTTCATACACACACTACGCTTCCAAGGTTTTTGGGTCCTTAGCACTGCGAGCGAGAGAGAGAGAACCCAAAAAAAAAAAAAGGGTTTTACCAAGCTCCATTTTTTAGAGTAGCCCCAATATATATATCTAGAACATTTGTACATTTTGACGGTTTCTAAAACTAAAGCCTCTCAAAATTCCAGAATTTCTCTACCTTGTTTTTAAGCATTTTAAGAGTCGATGACATATTAAACCCAATTTTTTTCTCTAACACTAGGTCAACTCTGTGGTTTAGCTATGTACCAATGGGATTTTAATGGCTAAGGTCCCTCCCCTCATGCTCACTAGGTGGGAACCAAGTTGAACACGATGCATCAAGATTTGAGATTCTTAGATGATGGATACTTGCCCTTTCAAGGATTATCCACCTTAATAATATTCATGTACCAATGGGATTTTAATGGCAATGGTACCTCATCTTCCCTTGGTGGGACCCTAAGTTGAACATAATGCATCAAGATTAGATAATGGATACTTGCCCTTTCAACGAGTGGATATCCACCTTAATATAAAGATACTTGTGTGTAAAGAAGTAAGGTGTGCAAGGCGGGCCCACATTAAGCATGATACACCACAAGTATTGGCATCAATCAAAGAAAGAAAATAAGTATGCAACATGAACAAACCTATGTATGCCAAAACACTACCCACCAAAAAAAGACGATGTGCTTACTTAAATCTCCCATTGTCCTTAAAGTCTGTAACTTGATGTGGCATCCATAATTGGTATAGTTGGATCCAAAGGTAAACCCCCGGTGCAAACTGATGAAGTTGAAACTACATCCATCCAACTTCAAACAATTTATCTAGTTTCTGGTTAACCAACGGCTCCTACAAGGGAATTTATGGCATGCCATTGCAGTACCAATTTGTGCATTAAATATTTAAAAATATAAGAGGCCCATTCAGAAAAAAAAAAGAGGCCCAAACTCTGGCGCTCTCTGGTTTAAATTTAATATAATTACCTTTTCTCAAGGACCCAAAAAGAGGGCAAGAGGAGGAGCATTGTTCGTGTATTGTAGTGTTTTTTTTTTCGTACACACCCGGGGCCCACTCAAGTGGGTGGAGCCGATTTCCCCTTCCAACAATTAGCCAATTATCATGGTCGGGCAAGGGCCACGTACCATTGGGCAAGAGCCACGAATTAGGCATCCCCCATGACCACCGCGATGAGTCGAGCGCTGGAACAGCGGAGGGGTCTCGTATGGATCCTCCTATCTGGGGTGATCCACCACCCGAGGAGGAGGAGTCACTCGAGTGTTCAAGGGGCAAGAGCCCGAGCAACCAAACACATCAAGCGAGCATAGGTGTCCCTTTATAACATGAGAGAACCTAGTGGGACTTGAACTCATAACCTAGAGGTTACAAGTCACAAGCTTGACCACTACACTAACTCAGTTGGGACCGTGTATCGTAGTGTTGAAAGATCACATTTTCATCAAGCCAACTTGAACCACCTTTAACGCTTTGCTTTGAAAATTGTGTAAAATCATTTTGTTCTAAAGTACTTTGTTCTTTTTTCTTTTCTTTTCTTTTTTTTTGTTGGGGATTGCACTTCACCTTCCCTGCTCTTTTCAACCGGCTTGCTTCAAGTGTCAGAAAGGCTCTCTCTCTCTCTCTCTCTCTCTCTCTCTCTCTCTCTCTCTGCTACGGGGTTATGGGAGTGCTTCTTGTCCACCAAAAGGAGAGAGCTTCTCTCGGTACGCAAATGCAGGGGTAACTCATCAATACAGAGTACCCACAAAGGGAGTGCTCTTTTTAGTGTAATGGTGGGCAGACACAACAGCAGGTCTATGAGGTGTTCCTTTTTACAGGATGGACACAAGCACACAAATCGCTCTTTTAAATGGGGAATGCATGAAGCACACACATAAACTCGTGAGGCTGAGCCTGTCTAGTTCCACAAAGTGAACCTAACATTGTTCGTTTGATATTGCTTTTCACACTTGTTGGAAGGAAATGATGATCATCACCTGTTAATCCACCAAAGCTACAGCCAGTTACATCACTAGTTTCCTATGCTGCAAATATTTCCACCTCTGAATGGCCCTTGATAAAGAGCTCATCCACATATTCTCCAAGTTGCTGCCATGCTCAATGCTTTTGCAGGCTACCTAGAGGAAAAGGGACCACACTACTTTCATGTTTTCAGAATGTCAACACCTTTCTCTCTGTCATGCACCGCGAGTCAGTATTCATGGCAAGCAATTCAACATTGCTCTATAGGTGTACTGGATCCACAAATAACAATTGAGGGTTACAGAACTTTCAAACCACTACTAAGGGTAGCCTGTATCTTATTGGCATTTATAAACGTAGCCTCCAAATAGGCAATGCCACAGGTTAGAGGTTCACCATGATTACTACTTATTGAACCACACAAAAAAAACCACCATGCTCGCATACTTTGCAAATGGCCATCTTGCTTACTATTATCAAGGCATTAAAGAGACCACCCAGCTTTGAGGTGTATAGGTAATTAATTACACACAGTTCAAATTGGCGTCACCAATTAGCATAGAGACCACCCAGCTTCCATACTTTTGAGGATCGTCACACCTCAGTATGAGGTTAGCTGGTACTTATACACAGTTCATATTGTCCCTGCCAATTCTTGGCAAGCCCATTTTATATTGCTCTGAAAACGATGAGAGAGGGTGGAAGATCTAACAGCAATGCTGCTAGCCTATTGCAACACTCTGAAGACAATGAGAGAGGGCCATACTTACTGCTTATGAGGCATACATAGTAAAGATACCGCCCTGTTTCCAATACTTTGGAGATGGCAGCGAGTCTATCGCAATACTCTGAAGACAATGAGAGAAGACTTAATGAGGCATAGTAAAGATACCACCCCGCTTCCAATGGCCACCTTGCTTAATGTTATCGACGCATTAAAGAGCCCGCCTGAACCCTAAACCCTAAACCCTTTCCATACTTTGAGGAACGTCACACGTCAGCATGAGATACATACACAAGGTTGATATCAGGCTCACCAATCAGCATTCTTGGCAAGGCGACTTATATTCTTCTGAAGATCAAGAGAGAGGGTCTAAGAACCAACATCAATGCCGTAAGATTATCACCGTGTTTAATGCTACGAGGCACCACAAAGGAAGACTTGCCAGGCTTGTACGTCAATACTCAATGCGATGGAGTCTCTGAAAACAATGAGGGCCTTAGAACTAGCACTAAAGCCCCCAGATTAATGCCACACTAATTATTATACGCACACCACAAAGGGGGACTTGGTGGCCATGTATCACAATGCTCATTGCTATGGAGGCGCCGAAGGGACTCTTGTCACCATGCTCACTGCTATCGAGGCACCAAAGGACTTGGTCTTGGTAGGTGTCCCATTTCACCACGCTCAGGAACCATAGAGAGTCTTGGCTTTACCAAAAAGACAGTCATAGTAATAATACATTGCACACCAACGCTAAACGAGAGAATCACATGCTCACTTAAATGCGAGCACTAAACCAGAGAACCACACAATATAAGAGAGTAGACTGCATAAAATTTCACTAAAAGATTTTACATTTATGATTCATCATGGACTACAGTAGTAGTACCCAGAGTAAACCGACGAATACCCAATCGACCATCCAAAGGCAGCTTTACTGATTGGGTGTCAAGCATATTAATGCTCCTCAAGAGTCAAGGGTGGCCAACTTATACTACGATATGTGCACTAGGGCTGGCAGGGCTACATATAAACAGCTGCGATTGGTATGTCAAAGACACAGCCACACCATACCTCTCCTCTCAGTTTCAACTGTGATGAGAATGGATAGCCACGTTATACAGAGGATTACTTTCAAAACAGTTGCACACGTTTAGTGCAACTGAATTGAATTTTTTCTGTAGTTTTTTCTTTAAGTAGAAGCTTTTCAAGCTTCCCGATACTAAAAAGGAATGCACTGCAAGCTTCTGGAAGACTCCCCACGGGGTCAACAAGTTGCTTTCTCCAGTAGTCCTTTCAAGCTTTTTCATAGAGGCTAAACAAGGAAGAGGCATAAGATACCAACTATCAAACTGGCACAGTGTAATCACACTTTTAAGCTGATAATCCAGGAGAAACTGCAATACGTACACCTCGAGCTTGCCCGCTCTGCAATAGGTATGCAACCTCTGCTGCTGCCAGTGCAGCTTCCTGCATTAAGCACAACAAAATTCAGCTGCACTTTCTTATGCATTTAAAAACACTCACAAATTGATTGTGATTTTCAAAGAGTTATGACAGCCTAATGCATGCATTTTCCTTGAAAACCCACAACATATTGAGACCCAAATCGTCAGGTGTGATATATTTACCTGTCTTTGTCGCCTGCATTGCAAAACATTCAATGCGCGGGCCATAATGTAGCACGGCAAGAAAAACCCCGCTGCCCTCAGAAGAAAAAGCTGCCAAACGATCAGATAAGAGGACAATTAAGGGCTTGGAACTGCTTGCTCATTTTCAAACATGCACCTCTTGGCATCAAAATTTTGCTATACCATGAAGAAGGTTGAGGCATCCTCCTCTGCCCCAGTCGAGGTCACAGAGAGAATATGGCGTAGAAGCAGAAGCACCATCAGCTTCATCCACAGCAATAACAAACATATTTAGCATCATAAAGAAGAAAATAAAACGTATAAACACCTAGTTGTGTAAGGGTAGAACACATAAAAGACCCTCATGCATGTCCGAGCGGAGATTTATGTGTATCCAGTCTAAATACACTTTCAAGTGTGAAAGGATAGAACTGTACAATGAGAGCAACGGAGCGAAAGCAAGCAGCGCTGCGTGCGTTTGCCCTTGTATATTCGTCATAATCAGCCTCAGGAAAGAGATGCTCTGGAGCCACAGAAAAAAGTCTCGGCTCATGCGAATCCAATCGTTGGCCACTTGCAATCTCCCAGCTTCCGCTGCCAATAACACAACAGTCGAAGATGAATGCATGGACACATTAATCTAAAACACGATAGATTAATGAGAACACCTCCCCTTAACTTTGACAAGTACAAACTACATTCACATACATGGCTTACCCAATGTTAATCGAAAAGCTGTCTGCCTGAGCTGATGATGTAGGAGCAGTATACCCACCTTCATAGGGCTGTAGCAATAAAAGAATATTTTTGTGTGATCAGCCAGACTAACCCAAACCCTTGCAAATTCAAACACCATAAGTTTTCTCCTGCATTAGAAGATGATGCACGTATAAAGAATAAATAAAAATTGTGCACATCCACTGTGAACAGCTATGTAGGTCCTCAAGGAATAATAAAGAGATGTATACCTTCCGGCATATCTCGCACATAGTATCCCCCTTCTCATTGCACCAGTGCTGCACGCATTTCCGATGGGCGAACTGCACAGTCATTGACAAGGCCAATCTTAAGCATACCATCATATAATCAGACGCATAAGCATTAGAATTCATGCAATAAGATAAACGCCAAAAAAAGAAGCCACTAAAAATTTCAAAACGTTTTGAGAAAATTGCAAATATGCTGTATTAATGGCAACAGCCAATAATATGCACATCATCATAGAGCCAAACAGAGAAAAAGACAGCGTTTAAAAGATTAGTGCAGAACATAGAGGTCCAAAAAAAAGCTCTCTTTCTTTAGGCAATACCCTTCGGAAGGAAGGAAAAAAGAGCCAAGAAAATTCTTGAAATAAAATGAATTCATAGAAATTTAAGACAAATCCAGATTTGAGGGAGCCTCGAGAAATTATGTGGAATCCAATTTGTGGAAATTGTTTTATGGGCTCCATTTACCTTCAAGCTCCCAGTGCAGGCGCAGGGGCATTCGAGGTTAGCAACCTCGTCTTCTTCTTGGCAAATTCTGCACTCTGCTGCTGCTGCTGCCGCCGCTGCAAGAAGAGGTTTGGAGGCTTCGCCACAGTCGTCTCCACCAATGTCGCAATTCCAAGGGGCGATGGAGATTTCCACATCACTTTTGCGGACCTCGTTGTCTTCCTTCACAGCCATCGATGATGATGATTTCTGTTGAGACAGCGGGTTGCTGTTTGAAGATGGAACTTTCTTCGAAGGAAAAGAAGCTCTGCCGATCTCCGTAGACATGGACATGTCGCCGTTTGCTTTTGCAGAGGTCCCCAGACGGTCCACAATCAGAGCCACACGTTCACTCATGATGAGCAGATATATTTATATGTGAGTGTGAATGTCAAAGCTCTGCTTCAAATCAAAGAAAGGAGCTCGGAACCCTAATCAGATGCCTCACAACAAGCTCTAAGCCCTCCCAAGAAGACACTAAGAAACACTCAGAAAACCCTCACTATGCTCGAAAATTGTCTTTGCACTTGCGTAAAACCCCTAACTTTTGCGCAAACCCCCTGATTTCGCTCTGTGAAAAAACCCTAATTTCGCTGTGGTAGCAGAGAAGAAACCCGAAACCTGCCTTTGCAAGAAGTGTTGCAGGACTCGTACGTCTGGGAAAACCTCGGAGGATGCTAAGCTTTGCAGGAAGCAAAAAGGCTTGCACGCTGAGGATCAGTGTGGGGGGAAAACCGTAATGATGAGCAAACTCTAACGGGAAGGGAGACAGAGAATGGCGTGTAGAGGAGTTCAGGGTGAGCGAAGACGAGTGAAAATGCTCATATTGAGGTTCATTTTAGGGGCCCCCATTTTTGCTCTTATTATTATTTTTTGCACACATATAATATATATTATATAGATTATTATAACTACTTTTGAAGGCAAAAAGCATCCAGCAGGTAAAAAGACAAGTACCAATATGAGAAGCCGGCATGCAGCGTTTTTTGGCCGGCCAATGGCCACCACCACAAGCACAAGCACCCCTAGCATGGTAAGAGGACACGTGGCAATCCATTTGCATCCCAAAACAACCCTCTAGCATGACTTGCATCCCCACAAACACCCCTAGCATGTTAAGACACGTGGCAATCCATTTGCATCCCAAAAAAACCCTTCTAAAGCACTGGTAGTAGTCATAATCTCAGGTATCCGGTATCTGGCTTGCAGAGCAGAGCTGGGAGGAGGATTGGTGGGATCAAATTTGTGGATTACTTAATAGTGAATTGTGATAGGATTTGAGTGGCCGCAATAAAAAGTAGACTACTGTATATGTTTTTACGCAGTTTATAAATATAATTATTATTAAGTTCCCTGTTGCTCGAATCTCAATGCTCACATAACCCGGTTCGTAGTGTAATTTATCCGGTTGAAATTTAGAAATCCTGGTTGGCATTTGACGTTGCCTTTAACTTTAAGGGTTGAAATTTGTACATTTTAGTTATAGATCCTGCCATTTGTATGATTTCTAGTGATTTTCAAGTCTAAATCTCGGTTACTCCTAAGCATTACCTTTAATTTTAAGGGTTGAAAAAGGAGGGGAAAGCCTTGCATGCCCATGCACTTTAGTAGCTGATGTCATGTTGATCATAATGGCCAAGTTTTAGAGAGATCATAATTGTGCTGATTTTGGCACATTTAGGAAATTTAGCTTCACCAAGTCTCATTTTATGCGTAAGGGCAAGCTAGTTGTGCATGTGGGAAGATGCTCTGAATCAATTAGCAACACCTCCACAATTGAAGGTGAAATACATAATGCAATACAAGCACGGGGGGTCTTTGGCTAGAGCCAACTAACAACCCACCAATAACAATAGCACCACATGTACTACATGGGTTGGTGCTCTTACATGCGGCAGGAATGGACTGTTATGTAACCAACTTGAGGGTGCACTTCCATGCTCACAATGGCTTCCAATCAAAGGCAAAGAAAATTTCAAATGCTATGTAAAAACTTGAAAAGTGCACTATTTTGTTTCTATGCAAATGCTTAGGTGGGTCCCATGCTAATAATACCATTAAGAAGAAGAAATACCTATTATTGGAAAATCAATTTTCCTAAATTTCTAAGAAATAGGTATTGGGTGAAATTATGAATAAGAAACTTGTTCAAATTTACCCATCTCCTCTTCAACCAATAGGGAGAAGAGTTGAGAGCTGATGTAAGGTTCCACAAAAAGTTTCTAGTGAGCAAGTATGTAGAGATGTCCAAAGTATGGTGCCTAAATAATATTAGCTTTCAAATTTAAGGTAAAGGAAATCAAAGGATTGTGAATTGGAGAAATACAATGGACTATTCATCAAGTAGAAAAAGTGGTTAGAGTAGTTGAATCATGGGGAGAGGACCAGGCTCAATTCTCAATAAAAGCGTGGCTACGGTGGTGTCTTGTAAAAGTGGCAATGGGAGGGCCCTCTTGTGGGTGTATGAGTATAGATAGAAATCTCTCCAAAAAAAGGCACCAAATGGCCAACTTGTATTCAAAAGATTTAACCCTTCTCGCATGAATAGAAATCCTATTGGTTTTTATTAGCGATCATTTGTGACAACAAACATAATCAAGAACGGGAATTGGCTCTAAAAAGCTTCAAAAAAAAAATTAGCCACTCTGAGAAACCAAAACTTGGGTCCTTCTATGTTAAAGATTTACATAGACGGTAAGTGCTTGGGATTTGATTTACTTTTTGGTGTACTCATTTTGATGATGCTAAATGTAAACCACTACATAATTGCTTAGAAACATTTAGGATAAAAATGGGATGTCAAATGCAGACTACTACATCATTGCTTAGAAACACTTTGGTTATAAAAGCACAAGTGATAAGAATTTCCAAAACATCTTCTTCAAGGGAGCTGCAAAATTCTAAAAGAGTCCATGCCATCTATGTGACACACATGCAAAAGTTACTATATTCCTCCCATGCAATATGAAGTGCCATGTAACGTTGGACTTCACAAGAGTGCAAGCATGCATGGCAAGGAAGTTTGAAACGGCTATGAACCATAATAGTTCAAACATTTACTCACCATCAATTAGCCACTTGCTACACGTTGTTCATGAAGGACACTAGAAAGCATTTATTGATTTTGGACCTTTCCATTAGTTTTTTAAACAACTTTAGTTTTAGCATGAAGCTAATGGAGGCTATATAGATATTGATAGTTACTAACATTTGATCAGTAGTACAACTTAAGCTCTTTTCTTACCAACACCACTAGCCCCCTCCAATGCTTGTATGCATGGAGCATGGAGCATGGTAGCTTGTGTTTACACAATAACCAATGCTATCATCTCCATCATTGAGAATCACAACTTAAGCTCTTTTCTTACCACCACTAGCCCCCTCTAATGCTTGTATGCACGGAGCATAGTAGCTTGTGTTTACACAATAACCAATGCTATCATCTCCATCATTGAGAATCACGGTATATAAAACAAGCTTCACTTCATAACTTGGTTGTTTCTTACTTGTGTTTGCATTGTAACCAATTCTATCATCTCCATCACTAAGAATCACAACCTATAGAATTGGTAAACAAGCCTCACATCATAACTTTATTATTTTTGAGACACTTAATGTCCATTTGTAGAGTGAAAATGCCATGCATATAAGATCTTTTTAGCCTCAAGTGTGACTCTACCATTTGTTTGTGCATAATTATCCATCAAGCACATCATAACATCTACCATGCATGAAAAAATCATTTCACATCAAATTTGTTTGAGTTTTAGGCCTAAAAGTAGGCAGTAAAAGAGTAGGTTGTCTTCATGCAAAGAAAAACTATCCTCAAAGGAAAAGTAGGCCTAAAGTAGGCGGTAAAAGCAGGTTGTCTTCATGCAAAGGGAAACTACCCTCAAAGGAAGAGATGCATTTTAAATAGAAAATCAATACTTTGTGCTCAAAGTTTTTTGGAGCAATTTTTTTATGTTTGTATGTTTCTAGAAGTTTGTGTGAGTCCCCAATTCCAATTTACACATGAATGTTTGCGAATTGAGGTGATCCCTAACAATTGCAAGGCCAGTGTCCTCGTGCACCACGTAAGCATTTGCACTTTAATCTATTAAAGATCAAGGGAAAGGATAAGAGATGGATAGAGGCGTGCAGAGTTCCCCCAAAGGGTCAGCAATTGGGGCCCTATATAATAACAAGGGTGGGGGTGTTGATGTGCGCTCTTGCGTACGTGAATGTCGCATGGGTAGTATAAAAATTTATCCGTAAGGGGGCCCTCTATGAGTGTATGCCAAGTTTCCAAAAGTCCTTTAAGTTTGAACACTTCAACCGTCAACACAGAAAAAAGGCTCAAGTTTGAAACTGTGGTATGGCCGCCGCCCGCCGGCCGGCCCGGCTCCCTTTGTCTTCGTCAAACTTTTAGGTCTTTCTTCCAACTTCCAACCAACCGCCATTTATGATTCTGCACGTCCCCACTACCTTCGCAACTGCAGAAATTAACGGAACTACATCCAATCAGAACAGAGTTAAATGTGGGTGTCGTCGGCCCAATGAAATCGAAACGATTTAAAAAAAATTTGATGCTTTTTTATTGTTTTCTTTTTAAAAAATTATGGGCTGAACCAAGCTAGCACAAGCCACGCAGCCTCGCATGCTGCGATTCACCTGCCTTTTAAGAGTGTCTCTCTCACACGTGTAGCTCTCTCTCTCAAACACCTATAACTTAGGGGGCATTCACAAACACCTCTCTCTCTCTCTCTCTCTGTCTACACACACACGTGCATTCTTTTAAACACGGGACATTCACGTTTTCTCTCTCTCTCACACACGTGTATTTTAAACACCTGAAACTTAGGGGACATTCACAATCAACCTATCAAACCGGCTTGGCAACAATGCCTCCTTCATTAACAGCTTTTCCATCAGTGCTAGAATTTAGAGGTTGCAGTACGTTTCCAAGGGGGTCAAACCTTCACAAGAAGGGTGAAAACGCAATTACCCTTCAAAAGAAGGGAAGGGTTTTTGAAAATTTAGTTATATGCCCTTCTAATCTTTTCATAAAGAAAAGCTAGTTAAAGAAAAGCCTTTCAAAAGAAAAAATAGAGGCGCCCTTCAAATTATAGGCCCGTTTCCCATAGCACAGTTAAGTTATCTGGGATGTTCTAGTTGCACAATAAATGCGTGCTAGAGTTTTTAGTGCCCGCAAAGAACTTATGACACGCTCATGCAACTGGCCTAGTTTCAGAGGAAAAATACCAATTTTGCCACAATTGGAACACTTCACTTGGGTGTAGGAAAATGATGTAATCAAGTCAACACTCTCCAAACAAGTAGTACTGAAGGCCCACCAATCCCACCATGTTATAGATGTTCTTAGGCATAAATTGTCCAGTCTAACCCCTAATCATGTTGTGAACAAGGTGAAAACTTGGTCCAAGACTTGACCATATAAAATTGTTTACCTTGGGTAGCATATTGAACTCCCTTTCATAAAATTTAAAACATGGCAACGGGCACATATTGAGTTTAGGCCTTGTGACAACTATAACAACCAAATAGAAGGTAGGGTAGACATCCTTCATAAAAGGTAAAACATGGCATGTATTACGTTTAAGCCTTGACAACCAAATAGAAGGTAGGGTAGACATCCTACATTCCCTTTTGTTCACATCCATTTGTAAGCCAGGCCTTATAGAAGTCCCACTTCTAACCTAACCAAGTGTCTGAAGAAAGGCTATATGATTCTCAACAAAAGTCTTCTTTATGGACTCAGTGAGCTATTTGATTTTGTGCTAGGCTTTGCCTTCAAATTCCAAACTAAAATGTTATCTTCATTAACTTGTGATAGGCCTTTCCCTTTGAATTCCATGCAGAATGTTCTTTTAAAGCTAGGGTCATGTCAGTGACCATTCTGTGCATTAAAAGTCCACTCACCTTCTAAATCTTTTAACCATAAAAAGTATTATACTTTCAAGATTTGCCAAAGGTCACAACCTTAGTTGAAAGCAAGAAACATCATTTTGGGGATGTTAGCTCATGTCTCTGGAATTCAAATAAAAAGCGTTGCATGCATGCTCCATGACGATGTTTAATCTCAATTTAGTGACCCCATTATGTGACTACTAAAACATTGATTGTCCATGGCTCAAGTAATTTAATTGCTTCTCTTTATCACAACAATGGCCTAGAGAGGATGTGGTTGACTAATAAGAGAGGAGATGCACATAATGACCACTTTTAAGCAAGTGATCGTTATGTGCATCCACTTGCTTAAAAGTTACTTAAAAGTCCACTCACCTTCTAAATTTTTCAGCCATGTATTATCCTTTCAAGATTTGCAAGATATCGCAACCTTTGACAAACAAGAAACACTGTTTTGGGCATGTTCATTCATGGATCAAAGGAATTCCAAGAAAAATCGTCACACGCATGCTCCATGACGTTTAGTCTCATTTTCATTGAAATTTTATTAGAAAACTACTCAAAAAATAGGTGGCACTTTCATGAGTGCTAAAACATTGATTGTCTATGGCTCAAGTAATTTAATTGCTTCTCTTCAAAACAATGCCCTAGGGAAGATGTGGTTGAGTAATAAGCAATGATGTGGTTGAGTAATAATGCCAAAAGGGCATGTTGTTGAGTAATAATAGAGCTATTAATTCACTATAATAATTCATAAGTGCCATTATTATTTGTATCTAGGTCATAGAAAAGGTGTTGTCACTATATAAAAAAACACACTGAGCTATAATGAGCTATAATGAAATGTGAGAAAGACTAGAAGTGGACGAGATTTTAACCATGCAAATGCTAAAAGCCACATGATTCATAATTATTTGCTTTTTTTTAATCTATGCAAGCTTTACTTTTTAAAGAAATGCTTCAATCTTTGGTAGCTAGATTTTTGTTAATCCATAGAAAAAGTATAGAAAAGGCATGGGACAACATGAAAGCCAATTCCATGTGCTCTCTTTGTTGGTGAAGGGGCAAAAGAAACAAAGCTTTTATCAAAGTGAAGTTGACTAAACATATTTACAACATAACATGTTCAAGTATTTTGTAAGGACAACATTCAAATAGCTACACATATATGTTCCTCTTCTCCTAAAATTTACAATTAGCTTCTTCTCTAAGATGTTCATATTCTCCAAAAAGTTTATTTCTTTTGGACCAATTTCTCATCTTTGAGTCCATCTAGTTAGTTCTTCTTCTTTGTTTTTAGGGAAAAAATTAACAATTATCTTCCTCTCTACTATGCCCATATTTTGGTAAAATTTTATATTTTATTTCATTTAGATAAAGGCTTAGTGAGATAATGCAAATTTCTCATGTTGCCTTGTAGTTCCCCTTTCCCCTGTATTTTATAGGTGTAAATAGACTACTATCGCACTCTCTTACAGTTTTGAGAAGTTGAAACGAGTATATCCATCCCCATTGAACTTGGTCCACTTCTATATTACACCAAGCGACTTATGTTCTTTCTTGGGTAATGTCTACACTTGTTACAAGAATGATAATGCAAGATCGAGCAATGATTTGTTGCAAAAAGACCAAGACTAATCTCTTGAATGGCATCACCATCTCCGGGCATCAAGTCTTCTTCCTAGTTGAACTCAAGGCAGGGTGCTCACATTTCACGCAAATGTTGACCGAGTTGATCTTGGTAGTTCGAGCTTCCATTGAGCAAAAGTCTCCAATTTTGGCTGCTTTATTGTGCTTTCAGGCACACCAAGTCAAGTGTTCGAACATCAACGGTGGTACAACACCAAGAGTGGATCTTTCCACTAATGCATGGCAATACGCAAAGCACTTAGGCCCAATTAAGGGACACTCACTGCCGAGGGTGGAAATCATGGCACACATGGTCTATCACGTGGGACACGGCCTATGTGAAATAGCTCTTATTTGGGACGCCTTATATAGCAAGTAAACGAAGAGAGCATTTATCGATTATGATGCCTGCTGCTCTCGGGATGTTGTCGATCTGTTCTCTCTCTCTCTCTCTCTCTCTCTCCTGCTTGGCCTTCTACGAAAAATGGGATGCTTTTGCTCGTTGACAAGCTCACGTCGCTTGTGGCGACAAAAGGAGAGCCGCCTTCATCTGTTGCTGTTGGCCCGCCTCTGTTCTGCAGACCTCCTACACGCTGCTCCACATGCCACCGTGCACCTTTTTTCTTGGAGCTCATCTGCTCAATTTGCTTTTGCCCCTACCGCTAGTAGATTGCTCGGAGAGGGTACACTTTATCCAGTGATAAAAGCCGCAACTAAGAAGAAGCCCGCCACATAGCCAAAGTGGGCACTCTCACACACACTCTCTCTAGCCCTTTGAGCCCTCCTCACGATCATCCACTTATGTGCAAAAGGCTTTGCCACCTCCTGATGCAGTTTTACAAGCTCCACAAAAAGGAGACGGAGACCATGGCACAACACATCAACAAATTCAAAGGTATCAAACAACTTCTTATTGCATCAAAGAAGAACATTGAAGAAGATGAAGCCATAGTTGTGCTCTTAAAGGGTGGTTGTACGTTAAGGGTCCTCACTTTGGGACTATCTCGTGTGGATGTGACACTCTTGAAGTACCTTGGCGTACCTTGATCGAGTTAGAGAACCAATCACAACATCCCAAATGTCAGCAGCAGTCAGTCGAGGTTCGGGACGTAACTCGATCAAGTTACTGATACTACCACATAGGATAATGCCGACCACCACGTAACGCGATCTAGTTACGTGGTAGACATCCACATGGCACTATGTAACTCAGTCGAGTTACATAACGGACATACAGGTATGCTTGTTCGAGGTGCGATGTGGACATCCACGTAACTCGATCAAGTTACGTAGTTGAATCCACGTATGTGCCACCTATATGGGTCAACTTGGTTATTCGACTTCCACCATGGAACTCGATCGAGTTATATGTTACATATGTGGATGACAAGTATACAGTTCGACCGAGTTACATTTACATACCTTGGTATACATGCACATCTCGAAGCATCAAATCAAAACTTTTAAAATTTTCTATGTAAGTTGTGGCTAAAGGTTGTAGGTTTTTTTTTTTGGAAAAGCTTTGGGAGAGCTCATTGGAGAGAAGGATGCAAGAGCGCGTATAACGAAGAGAAGGAAGCAGTGTGAGTAAGTGAGGGTTAGACCAGAGTAGAGGGAGTGCATGTAAGTAAGAAGATCAGTAGAAGGTTGCAAAGGCAAGCCTAGGAACTCAGTTTGCATCTCTGTTGGGACTTGGTGCTCCCTAAGACTTTGCTCAACTGTTGGTTTATGTTTGAAGAACAAGATCTACAGAGGTAGTTGCAGAATCCATCAAAGAGGTCTAAAGCTGTGGAGGTTCTCTCAATTTTATGTTCTTTTCTCTTGTATGAGACCAGGGTCTTCGGGTTGTTGAGACTAGTCTTATTTTGCAAGTTTAAAGAAGACAGAGTGTTTGGGTCTGAATATGTTATGAGTGATGGATGAGTTTATGGGCTATGATCATGGTGATTGTGTTGTTTTGAGTGATGGATGAGTTTATGGTCTGAATATGTTATGAGTGATGGATGAGTTTATGGGCTATGATCATGGTGATTGTGTTGTTTTGATTGAGATTGTTGAAAAAAATCAATTGTGCGTGAAGATCTGTAGTCTGTGCTGCTGAGTTAAATAGGATTGGCTTTGTTGTTTTGCTGAGTTAAATAGGATCGGCTTTATTGTTGCTAAGAGTCAAGATCAGTCAGCTGAGGATGTAGTAGGGTAGAATCATACCTTTTGAGTTGAGAGGGAGTCAATTAGAGTCAGATCTAATAGCTAGGGAATTTTTACAGTCAGTCAAATAGTTTTGTAGGTTGAAGGATATCGAACAGAGTCAGCTCGAAGTTAGCTGATTAATAGATTAGGGATTATAGGGTTGATTCATTGTGGATTTTAAGGTGTTTGAGTGTTTGTGAGTGTCAAAGGACAAAGAAGTGGAGGCAGCTGAGTCAGCTCAGTCTGAACTAGATTAGGCACTGACAGTCAGAAGAAAGGTATTGGCATGTTCAGTAGGGTTCTAGAGAAAGAGATTTGAGGGTTTCTTGATATGGAGGAGAATTTATGAGTCTGGAGGGCAAGAGAAGAGTTAGCTAGGGTCAATTTATGTTAGCACACCATATGATCAGAGGAAGTCGGTGGAGTTGTTAGGATTGAAGATCAGGGTTGTTGAGAGTTAGATCTGACCTAGGAGGACATTCTAGTGGGTCAACTAATTCAGGTTGAGAGGGTTCAAGTGTCCAATTGTATCAACAGATGTTTAGAGGATAGCTGGAGGGCTATTGGTATCTTGTGCTGGATGTTTTGAGTGATTTAGATGCTATAGAGGTAGATTATATTTTCTCTTCTCACGTTTTGGTGTCTCCACAGAGGAGACTGGAGAGTTCTTGTATAGGGCTTTGATCAATAGGTTGGAAACCACTTGAAGATTAGCTCAGGACCTATGGGCAGGAGCAAGTATGAGTTATTCAAAGGAGAGAGGGGTGAAGATGCAGACCAATTCCTAAGCAAAATTGAATTGGCAGCACTTAGCAACAACAGAGATGAAGATGCTTACAAATTGAGAATGGTGGGATTGCTTTTGGAAGGAGTATTCAGAGAATGGTACGAAGATGTGGCTAGAGAGGAAGAGAAAGGAAAAGTGGACAAGGGGAGCTTTGAGAAGGAGATATGTAAAAGTGGACAACTAGAAGATCTTTGTAGAGAATTAAGTAGGTTATATCAAGGAGAGGAAGAAGAAATTATAGTTTTTGTGAATAGATTTGAAGCAATTTGGAGGAGAATTATGAGGGTTTTGGGAGAAAATCATGTGTCACCAGATTTCTTGAAGAAAAACAGATTCATAGGATTGTTACATGGAAGCATTAAAGAAAAAGTGGAGCTCAAGGATCCAGATAATTATACAGAGGCAATGAGGATGGTTATAAAGCAATGGAGGAAGAAGATGAGGAAACAGGAGCTGGCAAGAAAAGAAAGGGAAGTAAGCAGGCATGTGGTAGAACCTTTCCCTATGGATATGCATGTGGAGAGGGAGCCCCATGTGGAGGCTCCAAGGGTTGTAGAGCCAAATAGAGGGCAAGTGGGCTTAATCAAGAGATTCAGAGATTTACAGAGCAGATCCAAAACTTGAATCTAGCTATTCAAAACCAAGTAAGAAGACCACAAGGGGAGAGACAACCAAGGAATAGAATGGAATCAAGAGATTCAGAGATTTACAGAGCAGATCCAAAACTTGAATCTAGCTATGCAGGCTATTCAAAACCAAGTAAGAAGACCACAAGGGGAGAGACAACCAAGGAATAGAATGGAGCAGGTTTGGTGCTACAATTATCGAGAGAGGGGTCATTGTCCGCTTAACATCAATTTTCAAGCAAGGTCATGCTTCTTGTAACTTATACTTTTTGTAATCGCATAAAGCGCTTATTGATAAAAGAGATATGGGATGATCGAGCTTACGGATTGTGTAATGCCGGTCGTTATTAAGAATGAGCTAGATGTACATAGAGCTAGAAATCTAATTTTGGGCCCCTATTTGTAAATGGGTGGCTGGCCATTATAAGAAGTGAGCTCATGTATATAAGACATTTTATGGAATATAAAAAGGGACAATCCCATTTGTCTCAATTGAGTCTTGCTCTCTCTCTCTCTCTCTCTCGCTTATGGTTGCATGCTTGTATTGTATATGCTTGCTTACTTGACTGTTGGGTATGCATGGAAGGGATGGTGTTAATCTAGCTTCTCTTCTCCTCTCCTCTCCCTTATCTTGTCTTTCTATCAAGATCCCTCTTGCATGCATTTTGGCATTGAGTGAAGGTAGAGCTTTCTATAGCTCCCTTCTTCTTTGCTCTTCACCTAGCTTGTGAATCTCCCCTTGGGTGACACAAGTGGTGGTGGAGTGAGCCCCTAGCAGCCTCACATAGGGGAGTTAAATCTGATTAGGGTTGGCTAAGTGCTATTCTCCGAATCGACCCTTACAAGGTTCCTTTCTCTTCTTCTCTCCCTCTCTTGTGCAAGGTAGTATGTCTAGGTTAACATCTTTGGCGTCGCTACTGGGGATAAGCATTTAGCTTAGGGTGCTCCATACATTTCATTTGCTAGAGTTTTCACTTTGCCCGATTGGAGTGCAAATCCACCGGTTGTTGCATGTTGTATGAGCTTGTTTCTTGTTTGTTGATTTTGTTCATGGAGCAATGGAGATCAATGGCATTGGAGCATCAAAGTCTTCATTGGATGCGGGAGACACAAGTAGGTTCTTGATTTTGCTTTTAAGATTCATACAATTTTTGATTTTTGCTCAACATTTGTTAAGTTTGCACAAATAGCTTAATCATCTAATTAATCTAAATTAATTAGGTTTCCTTATGCATTCTAGGTATCATTTAGAGGTAGCTAGAGACTAGATCTAGCCTCCCATAAAAATAAAAACTCAAAAAAACATTTGGGAAACTCATGAATTAGGAGAAGTCACATGAGGAGAGTAGGCGGAATCAGAAGAGGAGAGTAGGCGGCATTTGCACTCTGGAAGGGTTTTTGAGAAGTGTACGCCCGTACCATTCTCAGTGCCATGGCGTGGCAACTTTGCCACACCCGTTCCCTTCTCTTGAGCATATCTTTTGACATATCCAGCCTTCAATTTGGTAGAGGGCATTTAAAAGTGAATAAATTGCATTAAACAAGGGGTACAACTGCACTGTCAGGGAATATTTGTAGGTGCTTGTCAAAACTTGCACCATTAAAAATCTCTAAAAATTGGAAGCATACGGCTATTCCATTTAAAGCGTATGCTTGTACCATCTAAAGCGCACACGGCCTTTCCTTCTCTGAAGCCACACCCATGGCAACTTTGCCACGCCCCGCTCCCTTTGTTTTTCCACGCCCGTTCCATCTTCCCTGCTATAGTAAGCGTTGCCCGTGTCAACTTTGCCACACCCGTCTCTGCCACATCCATGGCAACTTCGCCACGCCCGAACCTTCTAAAGCGTATGCCCGTTCTTTCATCTTTCATAAGCAAACCTCCGATCCTTCTCGTAGCCATGTTCGTGTCTTCTGTGGGAAGCATAAGCCCCTGTCATCTCTACCACGCCCATTACTTCTGAAGCATACGCTCGTGTTCCTTAACAAAGCGTACGCCCGTACCATCTTGAAAGCATACGGCCATAACATTTCCAAAAAAAGACAGAAAAATAGACTGTTCAACAGGCTCGATCTAGCAATGCAATTCCACACATTTTTGCACCTACACTTGGGAAAATTGGTGCGAAACAACCCTCTTTTTGACGAGATAAACTCTCATGATGCTCCCTCGCTCACAAGGTCAGACCCATCGGTCAACATAGCTTAGAGCCAAAAGGCGCTAGTCTTTGATAGCACTAGTGAGAGTGAAGATCATCACGACAGGACGAGTTACTCCTGACCTTGAGATAGGAGAACTAGAGGCTCAGTGCATGGACATACCACCTGCTGTCCTGGAGAAGACCCTACCTCCTCTACCCATTCATAAAGAAGCCTTGCTTAAAGGCTCCAGAATTTTATCATGGGAAACACATAGTCATATGAGCCACATCCTAGGGAGAGAGGTATGGAAAAAATGAATAAAGAGAGCCCACGCCACCTCTAGATCCTAGAGTAGAAATAGGGCAAAGTGAGAGTCATCAAACCCAGACTCATCCACTAGAGGGCCATGCCCGCCTCAGGGGTGGTCGATTCATACTGAGCCCAGAGACCAATACTAAACCCAGGGCCAGAACCTACTCTCCAAGGGCCTGAGACATCATATTAGAGAGAAAGGGCCTACCCGCCTTATCATATCAGCCTGGGGCACCAACATACCAACAATACCCACCTCAGGGACCATATCTTGGGTACCATATAGGGCCACATGAGGCACAACCCAATCCTCTCATGAGACAAGGACCCCCAATGGTCTACTATCCACCCGGCCTAGTCCTCCACCTATTGTTCCCCAACCAGCACCCACTCCAGCCATGGCAGGGGTAACCCCTGAAATGTTAAGGATAGCCATGGAAATTGGGAGGGGGTGAGTGCCGGCATGACGCCCCTAGCACCAGCTTAACTAGTACAAGGAGCCAGACAAGAGTGGAACAAACCCTCTAACATCTCTAAACTAATCACTAAGTTCGATGGGACTCGAGACCCCATATCGCACTTAGAGATGTTTAACCAGATCTGCGAAGCCTTCGGTCAGGTGGATGACCAAGTTAAGGTGAGTGCCTTTGGCCTCACTCTAGATGGCAAAGCCGGCCCAATGGTTTAGGTCTTTGAAAACAGAAGATAAGGCCACCTTCGAAACCTTGAAAGAGGCCTTCAAGGTTGGATATTCTTGTCAAGAAACCAGATGGAGTCCTATTGAGCAGCTACACAGATATCTCCACTTCCGTTGTAGTGCCAGAGAGATAAGTTCTTTGATGAAAGGCTAATTGGGCAATTTTTGGAAGACCTAGATGACGTACTCCTACACAATTCCTTGTATGCCAAGGCATACAATTCCTTGTATGCCTTGGCCCATACCTCCTTTGAACAATGTTGTACAATTCCTTGTATGCCTTGGCCCATACCTCCTTTGAGCAATGTTGTACGAGTGCTATGGACTTCGAGGACAACTTCAAGGGAACGCGTTCCCGAGAACTCCACGAGGGTACATTTGAAGCCCTATTCAAGACCACCAGCACCAGATCTGAAGGAAAAAGCAAGGAGTCCACCTCAGGACAACACGTCGAATAGCTGGCCGTGCATTAATGCAGCAAATGACCCAACATTGGAGAACAAGGCCGGGATCCGGTTGGTCAACCCCATCTCTACATTAAGAGGGAGCTAGTATGATGCCCGATTTGTTGAGCTAACCATAAGAGCATGGAGTGTCCACATCTGTGACCCTGTCCCACCCTCTATTGCACATACTACCAAAGATGGGGCAATCAAGAAATAACAAACTACTATCGGCAAAGCCCTACCTCAAGCCCTGCTAGCAAACCGAAGGCAACCACCACTAGCCTTGCCAGCACTTGCACTTCACAACACACCTTAACCAGGCTAGGAAGTGGCCCAAAGAGGAATCCTTAGGGTACCAGAAATGCCCTTACCACCCCCAGTACTCCCACCTCAATCCCCATGGCCACCATGAGTCACACTTGTTCACAGCTAACCTTGACAAAATTTTCGAGGGGAAGTTGTTGAAGGTCCCACTTATTATACGAGCCTCTGGAGCCAAATAGTCCACCCTCCCAGATTTTAAGCCATTAACGTGATGGAGGGCAACCAAAATTTGTTCCCTATATACTTAGCCGCCCCGATTCCACGGGGCTGAGACATGAATACTATGGCTAAATGACCACCCATGCAATGTTACCATTGCACAGGACCTCACGGAGAGTGCCCAATAAAAAAAGGGATGGCAAGTACCTCTGTAGTGCTTCTGTGTTAACCCCTTTATGTGTTGGGTGTGGGATAGACCACATGTATAAGGATTGTCTGTTGAGAGCAGGGACAACATGAAAAGCTCGTGAAGCTAATCCCAACACTAGCATTAACTTGCTGAGTGTAAGAGATGACTTCATCCATACGGTCCCTCTCAGTGCTGTGACTATATTGCGGAACAGACAGAGGGCCACAACTCACGCTAGTAGAGGCATCGACCTCACAAAACTAGGTACACGCAAAGGCTTAATCTTCAAAGAATGTCCCAGAACAAGCGCGCACAACTAGACACTCAAGAAAGAAAACCACAAAAATCAGCAAAGGGGATAGCTAGGTAGTTATTAAAAGTGGTTCGGAAGATGGCACAGCCACCCATGCATCAACCTCTTCATCAGAAGAGGAATATCTAATACCTTTAGCCACATGTGCCAAGGAGCCAATTGACACTACCTCGCTCCCTAAAAAGCTAGCCGAATACCCTAATCCCATTGAGGAAAAGGAAAGGCTCTTGGCAGCCCAAGAATTGGTCAGGGAGACTGCCAAGCTCAAATAGAAGACAAGCCTCCAATTGCTTACCTAGAGCCATGCCCCTCGGTCTCCAACATGTGACCTACTGAAGAGGCTTAGGTATATAATAGAGAGCTCCCAGAACAAACACCCCCTCATAGGCCAACATAAGCAACAACACCTCCACTGCGATAACTACCCCACACCAGGGAATCGGGTAGCTAAATATCTCAAAAACCTGGGAGATGACCATCTCAAAAGAACAAACACAGAGGTCCCAATCCAAATACCCTATATGAATAAGAGCTTGAGGACAAGCCAAGGTGACCTTCCTCAAGGAACAACCTCTGCTCCTAGAGACATTGTAGGTCTCTCTTCCTTCCTCTCTTCTCAGATCCAAATCCCCATTGGCACCTTGCTTCAAGGTAGCCCAAACTTATGGAAGAATCTGAAAGATTGGATGGAGGGACGCCTCGGGGCAAGAATGCAGGAATCTGTGAAGCTAGATAGCTCTAATGAGATTGAGGAAGATGAACTCATTAAACCCCACGAGATTACTAGCACCCCCATAGTTTGAGTCAATAAACTCGGATAATATTTTGAAGGCTATGAACTCAATGCTACATTGCCAATAGCCTTTGACGGCCTCCAGGTTACTGCAATCCTAGATGGGGGGTACGAGTGAGCATTTTCACCAATTAATGTTGGAAAAAAGGGGGGGCACCAAACATGGATGACACAACCTTATTGGTAAAACTCTAATGGAGGGGCACCAAACATGGATGACACAACCTTATTGGTAAAACTCTAATGGATCCACTGCTGGACCCATTGATCTTTAAAAAAAATTAAAAATAAAGATCCTTGGAACCACCTTCCACCACACCTTTATGGTGATGAACTTCGCCCGCCGCCTGCGACGACGAGCAGCCAGTTTCATATACGACTGCATCCTTGGACGACTGTTCATGAGGGAAACAAAAATGATCCACGATTGGGATATTGACCATATCTACATTCACAGAAAACATTAGATAGTTAAGATCAACCTACGCATGTGGAAAGTACATCCCATGACCTTCGGAGAGGACTTAGTAAACAACTACCCAATCCACTATAGTCCACCTGTGTTAAACGTGCCATAAAACAATAGATGAGGAAAAGGATAGTGAGGAATGTGCACCTCTTGTGGAGTTAGAAGACTTTAAGAATTGGATGCATATCCTTGCTACCTTGGGCGTACTTCCAAGGCACACGCGAACCAGGTTTGTGAGACAGCCGCCGCTGACGCCGAGACGGGCAGATCACATCTCTCTCTACATGCTTTAGCACTGCATACCTGCTTGATGTTGCCACTCATGAACCTAAAAAGGTCAATAAGGTGGAACCATCATGGGGAACACACTCACATAGAACTCACAAACCTGATGGATTCTCTAGGCAAGAATGCTATGTTTTCCCTACCGATTCAGACACCCAATGGCCAAAATATGTAGGGGCGGCTAAAGCACATAAACACTTCAACCAAATATGGCAAAAGGAGTTCACAAATAACTCCCTCCTGGTCCACATGACCACCCCCAAGCCGATAAAACCCGTTGATCCCCAACCTGAACACCAAAAGCTTTGCCGCTCTGTGCACAAGCACGCAATAAGAAGTTAGCGATGGTGGAAAAAGAAGCCAAAAAACTGATAGAAGAGGAAAACGCTAGGGCAGAAGAGACTAAACAAGGGTCCAAACACTTCAAAACCTTCCAGATGGCCGACAGATTTGTACAATATGACTCGGCCCAAAGGTCCCACAATAGAGAACCAGGGACCTCATATGACGGTCCAGCCAAGGTGAAGCAAATTAACCTGGCAGGGGCTTGGGAAGACTCCATGCCAATATACATTAGGGATGACCTCTCGACCGAGAAAGAGACCGAACTTATCGTTCTACTGACAGAATTCTAGGATTTCTTTGCCCGCAAGTACATGGATATGAAGGGTGTGCCTCCTGAAGTAGTCAAGCACACCATTCCTATGGTCGATGGAGTGAGACCGGTCAAGCAAAGAGCTTACCCTTATGAATCCCAAGTACTCCAAGATGGTCCGAGAAGAAATCGATGGACTTATTGACGCGAGATTCATCTATGAAATAGAGCACACATAATGGGTAGCACCTATAGTAACAATACCCAAAAGAATGGAAAGGTCAGAGTGTGCGTGGACCTCAAAAAGGTCAATGCCGCCACTATACGGGATCACTATCCCTTACCCTTCACACAGAGCACGTGCTCGAACGAGTTGAAGGAAAGGAAGCCTACAGCTTCCTGGATGGATTCTCTAGCTATAATCAGGTATTGATTGACCCTAAGGATCAACACAAAACAGCCTTTGCTATTGAATGGGAAACTTACGCATACCGTGTCATGCCTTTTAGGCTGACCAATGCCCCCGACACCTTCTAGCATCTGATGTGTGTGGCTTACAAGGAGTATCTTTAGAAATTCCTTGAGGTCTTTATGGATGACCTCTATGTCAAGTCCACATGGAAAGCACACCTTGAATGTTTACGGAAGGTGCTAGAAAGATGTAGGCTGTACCTTATTTCATTGAACCCTCTTAAATGCCAATTCGGGGTTAGGCATGGAGTTATCTTGGGACACATTGTCTCCAAACAAGGAATCTCCACCACTGACGATAGCAAGGTAGTATGTGTCGTCTTGATAATCTGAAGTTGTGCCACTTGAGTAGGATGAAAAGGACACTTGTCAGCTCAATGTCCCACACTCGATGGCACTTGAAGCATGTAGGCACACTACCGCCTTAACAAGGTTGGGTAGGGCGAGGAGTGGATGCATTACTATTGTGACTAGAATTGGGTTTGGGGTGGTAGCATTAAAATTGTTCTTTACATTTGAATTGGAAAGAGTAGTCATTGTAATGGCATTAGGCCTCTTATGAGCCTAAAGTGCTCGGTCGGCCACAATTTAAGTGTGTGAACACTTATGGCCATGTATATAAGTGAATATCTCTCATAATAACGATATACTCTCCCATTGTGCAATTGAGTCTTGCTCTTGCTAATATCTCTCCTTAATGCATGCTAGTGAGTGTGTGAGTGAAGTGAGGAGAGAGGAGGGACGAGTACCCATAGTGCAATGCGGCGGTGTGACAACAGTGGCCTCTCAAGAAGTTCACTATTTAGGCACAATCACAATCTTGTTCCACATTGGAAATAATCTTTTGGAAGGGAAGTTTTATGTGATGTTTGCAGGAACCATGCGTGAAGAGATTCTTCTTGAAAGAGATTGGATGGGACACAACCAGTGCAACATCAATTGGGATGCAAGGACGGGTACCCTACAATTGGCCTCAGGCCAATTGGGATGCAAGGACGGCTACCCTACAACTTGGCCTCAGGCCAAGTTACAATCCTAAATGATGAACAAAGAACCCATGCCCACTGCTCCCTCATGCCAAGATGATCCTCTTCCCCTCACCACCGTTATTCCGCTCTCCAATCTACACAGATCCATACCGCTCAAAAAGAGGCCGCTCCCCACTTTGGACACACCATTGCCTCGCATATCCTCTCAACTACCCCATTTGGCAGCCTAGTCTGAGTCCAAACTCTTAAAAGCCACCACCGTTGCTTACCCCCCCCCCCCAAAACTAATAACACTAACCCTCCTAACAACTCTAACAAACACACATGGAAAGAACTCTCGACAATGGGTACCTAAAAGGAGGCTTCTCACAGTGCAAGGGTATTATGAAGGTACTTCCACACTTCCACTTTGTGTATCCCCCAAACAATCCACTTCCCATACTCATAAACTGGCAATACAAGCTCCTCGACCCTCTCGAAGGCAACCAATTCGATAACCCCAAGCCCACATGGTACAGGACAATTGCTGGCCCAAACGCTCCCCAAGGCCACACCATCCTCGCCCACACCCTAAGCCTTGCCTAAAAACAAATTATCGGTGCATCCCCAAACCTCTGCTTTAGGCTCAACATTACTATGAGGGTAATTCCCAAATTTGGGTCCCCAAATCACCAAGGTACAAACACCCTACTCTTTCATTATGCAGTTACCAACCCTCCAATGGAAGCCCAAAGTGGCCTCTCCCACTAATACTACACAAGAGAAAGGGAAGCAAAAACTTCACGAGATGACCCCTTGCCCCACCAATAGAAGCCCACGGTCCATTCTCCATTCTTAGCTACTCCCTCGTTACAACCCTTTGAACTCCCCAGGGAGATACCAACCTTGCCATCACCCAATTGGAACTGTCAGAGCCAGTACAAAACCCACAATGGGGTGCTAGCTACATAGCCCAAGGATTCAAAATCTATTTTCAAGGTGCCCCCAAAAAAAAACTTGCCATGATCGTACCAAAAGAAGCCACGGCCATACCATTCTTATCCAACTTGCCACACAATCGTACCATTCTGCACTTCCACGACCGTACCAAACAAAAGCGTACGCCTATACCTTGGCGTTGCATGACCATACCAACCTCAACCTCAACTGCCATGGCCATACCGTTCTCATTCAACTTTTCCACGGATGTACCAACCCCAAACCAAAGACACGCCTATACCAAAGGAAGCCACGTTCGTTCTAACCTCTATCTCAATTGCCATGACTATACCATTTAAAGCGTATGCCCATACCAATTAAAAAGTATGCCCATACCCTGGAGTTGCCACACTTGTACCAACTTCTGCCACGACTGTGTCCTTCTAAAAGCTATAAATATGGGCCCACCACTCCCATTTCCTCACTTTATGCTTTTAGCCTACCTAAACTCTTGCAAAAATATTTCTTGAGCTTTCACTTCATGTTGTCCCCCATCCTTCACCCCATGCAGAGACTCCTGACTCTTCCTTGGAGGTTCACAAACACCCCACCTTGAAAAAGAAGTGCCCAGTAGGGGGACGCTTGAAGCCGTATGGTTGCCATCCCACCCAATTGTCACATCTTAGAGAGAACCTGATGAAGTGGTCAGCGGCCACATGGTCCACTTCCTTTTATGAAGAACAATCATAAGGTGGAGCACAAGCTTCTATACTACACTAGGCCTTGCTACCAAGCTTCTATACTACACTAGGCCTTGCTACCAAGCTGTTTGCTGTCGATCCAGCCATTGCAGCAGCCCACTTGGAGTAGCTTGGGTTCAGCGGGCTGCTAACCTTGGAACCTTGGGGCCTAGACCTCTACAACTGCCTCTACTTTACAGCGATGTATGATGCCAACAAGGACACAGGTCAGGTGCTAGATAATGATGGCTAGGTCTGCACCATCCATCTGAGTGTCAACCTGGTTAGACAAGCCATCCACCTCCCAAGAATGGAACAACCTTAAGTGCACCTCACCAACACCCCACATTTGACTCGCGGCACCTTCCAAGGCAGCACCACCAAGGATGGGGTGGAGTGGGCAAATATCACATAGGAGGAGCTTGAGATATCAGCTAGAGCCCTCTTCTTTTTGCTCACAACTAGGTGGACAGATCGATTTAGTAGGTGTAGCCTCTCAACACAGGCCAGGGTCCACCAGGGCATGCCCATTAACTGGGCCGAGTACTTGCATAAGGAGCTGAACTCAGTATGTGCCAACCCCCAAGGAAAGCTCAGCATCCCTCCTCACAAAGGTATTATACCACGCAGCTGGATGGGAGGAGCTCCCCAAGGCAATATAGCTAACAAGGCCTAATGCAATGTGAATATCTCTCCCTCCCCTCCAATCCTCTCCCATCTCTCCACCCCCAAAGTGCCATCACCCGGAACCTAAGTAGCAGGAGCAACTTCCACCCAAATCTAGCCAGGGCCCCAACCATAGAAGAGCTGGAAGCCATTGAGGAGGAGGTGTAGTGCCAACCCTTTTATGATAACAATCTCTACAAAACCCACCTCCCATTAGATCTTCTCCATACCCTCCTCATCACTCAAAAGTTGACTCCTCATCTCCTGTCTCTTCACACAGAAATTCTATGGAAACCTCTGCTGGGCACAAACTAGAAGTTTTAGATCCCGTGAAGCCTACTCTGAGAGTGTCCGTGCATCACATGGGGAAGTGCCAGACTTTGCCCATGGCGTCTCCCACATGGCCTATGAACTCATCACTCATCAGATGACTAATTGCATCTATCGGCAGGAGATAGCTATAGTGGTATAGCACAACAGATGTTGCTTTTTGCGAAGGCACATGAAAGGCAAAACATGGAGGATCTTTATACGACCACCCTCAACAATATCCAACTCCAACAGGTCCTAGATGACAAAGAGAAACTACTAGTAGCAAGCACCCCGGCCCCCTTTCCGAGCTCTAGAACTAGCTACAAGTAGCACAAGAGGTAGAGCAGCAGGCCCACCATGAACTCTCCCTCACCCAGGCTGCAACGCATGACTTCCAACAAAGAATAGCAACAGTTGAAGAAGCCCTCACCAAAACAACCCTCGACTTCTAGTGCTACCGTGAGGTCACAGAGGAGGCTCTCCATCACAAAGCAGTGCAGGGAAGCCACTAAAGAATGAGCTGCCCAACCACCACCCACACGATTTGGCCCTATCTCTAGCACGATGGACAAAAAGGTTGACGCGCTAATGGGGACACCACCACAGAGTTCCCTCTCCTCGCCATTCCTCCCCAAAGCCCATACCAACTCGTCGAGCTCCATTTTTGAACCTTCCACCTCAATGTAATACAATATGATATATTCCTTGACAAACCCCTCTCCCAAACCACCTACTCCCTTGCTACTACCACTTCATAGCATCGCCGTCCTGGCTTCCTTCTTCTTTCAGGGCCAGATTTCATTCACCCACCCCACCATTTTCTTTGACTTCCCTTCGCATACCCTCCAAGCTAACCTCATCAACTGGTCCCATCTCCTCCACTTTGGGTAGCTCACTGACCAAAACGACACCATCGACCTCTCCGTCCTAGATGGGCTATGCCCTTACGCCTACCCCCCCGACCGAATAGCTTACGCCCTCCACTACCTCCATCGTATAGGCTAGGAGATTGTACATGCTGCCTACAGATTCCTCCGGCGTGATGAGCTCCCACCGTACTCGGCAGCACGCCTCCTCATACTCTACCAACGATGCCATCTACAGATGGAGGTTATACAGGCCACTAGCATCATGTAATTTGATGACTCACATGTGGCATTCCCCATGGAGTTCAACCCCAAAGAAGCCGTGGAGGCCAAGGAATTATTCCACTCCCACGGCCCTGACTACTTCTCAGATGAGGATGATAACGATAACGATAACGAGAATGACAATGACACAACGACGACAACGGAGGAGGAGCATTGTTTCTCTCTTTTTTCCCTAACAATAGAATGGCAAGACAATAGTCTGGTGTATCAGACTAGTTAGGCATTCCATGGGAGACACGTAGACTCCTGCCAAAAATTATGGATTCAAAACACCAACCCTTATGTGGTCATGAGGAACATCATAGACCCTGCTCAATTGGACGGGCTCATGCAGAGTATTTTCCAGCTCTCCTTTGCATGTTGCACTCACACTCTCTCTCTTACACAGCATGTACCATTAAGCAAAAACACAACACACACAGACATCCTAGAATAACATGTGACACACATGAGATAAGCAATGGCAAGAGTGTTAATGATTTCATTTCAGACGGATTATAGAGTGGCATAGAATAGGTACCTAGTACAGATGAATATTTTCTAGATTCCACATGCTATAAGCTTCATGAAATAATCATCAACTAACAATAAAGGTTTATAAAGCTATAATTTATCACACCGATAGTAAGTCGGCACACACTACTCTCATCATTTCTCTACTCTCAGCATCATCCTCTCTCAGCATCATCCTCTCTGCAGTAGTTGGTCACTCTTTTTAAACAGTGCCTTCTTGATCTTGGCAACGGCTCTATGATGGTTACAGTTCGCCACCTTCATACGTGTGTTACCAAGGTGGTACTCACATTGTGCATCGTGGATTCTACTCCGCTTGCTACCCCACTGATCCTTCCGCCGCTACTACTGCACTATCAGGTGCAACACCTAGCATGCTCGGTGTTTGAGCTTTTGCTCTTGAATCGATTCCCTTGACAAATCTTTGCTTGAATTTATGAACATCTCTGGGGGTGTATGATTCGGGATATACACCTCATCGGTGTAGGGGGCTCTTTTTTGGATCCTCTTCAATTTTTCTACATGTTCTTCTAAACATCCCAGACCCTTGTTGCTTGCCTGCGGTGTTTTTTGATCAAAAAGTCTCACCATCGATCTGAGTGGAGTTTGCCCCATAATCTTTTTCTTTGCCATAGGTATGGGTCTCCATTCAACTTGGGCCACTTCTTCATACTCTTCCGGATTATAGTTTGCCCCATAATCTTTTTCTCTGCCATAGGTATGGGTCTCCATTCAACTTGGGCCACTTCTTCATACTCTTTCAGATTATCTAATGATGGACTTTTTGCCCTTTTCGCCATTGGTTCTCTAGCACCCCATTTCCATATATTAGTACCTACGGGCGGGTGGTTGCATATATTAGTACCTACGGGCGGGTGGTTGCATATATTAGTACCTGCACAGGTGGTTGCATATATAAGTACCTGCACGGGTGGTTGCATATATTAGTACCTGCGGGGGCGGGTGTTTGCATATATTAGTACCTGTGGGTGGTTCCATATATTAGTACCTGCGGGTGGTTGCATATATTAGTACCTATGGGTGGTTGCATATATTAGTACCTGCGGGTGGTTACATATATTAGTACCTGCGGACTTTTTGCCCTTTTTGCCATTGGTTCTCTAGTGCCCCATTTCCATATATTAGTACCTGCGAGACGGGTGGTTGCATATATTAGTACCTGCGGGGGTGGTTGCATTCTGGGTGGCAGCATCCTCCTTCCCTCCGATGTCTTTGGGATCATGGATGCTCCAAGGGAAGAGGTTTCTGGACTAGTATGGACTTTATTCTTTCTGCATTTTTAAAATATTATGGTAATTCTATGTTCGCCTTCAGTAACTCAAAAAACATGACATGAGAGGCTTCAAAAAATGGGTTACCCATGGAGCTGAATAACTGGTGAGACCAGTCGGTCCTTTAAGCGTTCATTTCCTTGATTGAGCAAAGCTTGGTTGGCGTTCTGCAGCTTCCGAACTTCAACCAACAGTTCTCCTCGTTTCTTTTTGGGTACTACGAGTGTCAACATCTGTGGGTTTTCTGTGGTTAGCTCCGCATCTGTTTTCACTTTTGAAAGTTCTGCTTGGAGTCTGGTAATTTCCTCTTTTGCCTCCCTAATCTCTAACTTCCATTGCAATCTTGTTTTCTGGGTTTGCTTCACCTTTTCAGCCAATTTTTGTGCTTCTTCTATTTGTACTTGTAGGGCCGCCTTGTAATTTTCCCAGTCACTTGGCCCTTCTTTTCTCAGCTGATTTTCATTTTCAATGTATCTGTGCATCTCTAGTTCCAATGCATTTAACTCATTGATGGCATCCACTTCAAACTTTGTGCTTCTTTTAAATTTTTGCTTATACTCCTCTGCCTAGTCTTTTTCTCTGTCTCTCTCATGGATTGCATCTCTTAATATGTCCGCATATTCCTTTGTGGGTGTGGCTTCTTGCAACTCCTGGTGCAACACTTTGTTCCTTTTAAATAACTTCCTTGCTTCTTTTTCCCAATGCTCTGCTTTCCAGGAGGCAGCCTTTAATGCCTGCATCAGACTTTGGTCTTCACTTTCTGTTTGCTTCTCCTTTCTAGAAGCGTTGGTCTTGGAAGATTCATGACCCATTGACTGTTGTTGCTGTTGTTGTTGATGTTGTTGTTGCTGTGGTTGCGATTGCTCCCCATCTCCATCATCATTGTTGTCCAAGTCATGGATGATTTGTTGGGGTTTGCAAGACAATTGCTCATGGATTTCTACCAAAGCTTGCAGCCCTTGATCCCATACTTTGCTGTGGTTGCGATGGCTCCCCATCTCCATCATCATTGTTGTCCAAGTCATGGATGACTTGTTGGGGTTTGCAAGACAACTGCTCATGGATTTCTACGAGAGCTTGCAGCGCTTGATCCCATACTTTGATGTGTTGATTATGCTGCTACTTTTGCATCTAGCGAAAGGCACAAGATTTCCTCTTCTTCTTGGGTTTTCAGGGCTTGTATTTTAGACTGGGCGACTGCTAAGGCTGTTGTGTTGTCCAACACAACAACCTTTTCAGGGCTTGTGTTTTAGACCGGGCGACTGCTAAGGCTGTTGTGTTGTCCAACACTTCATCTTTTAAACCCTGGATTTCGTCGACCCAGACTTTTGCTGGCTTCCTTGCCTCTTCTAATTCTACTAGCCTTTCTATCTGTGCTTGGAGTAATTGCCTCTTGCTAATGAGAGTCCTAGCTCTTTTTGGTCTATGAGGGCCCTTTCAGCCATGTCCACCTTCTTTTGCAACTCCTTGTTTTGTTGCACCATGGACTATGATTTGCATTCCAACTCCTTAGTTTTTGTTGTGGCACTCATCAACATTCCATATGGTTTAGTGCACTCAATTGATTAATTGCACTTCGGGCCTTTGTTTCATACTCCTCCATTGAAGAAAGAGTGTGAGAGAATTTTATGGGCCATGGTCATTAGTGCTTTGTCCATGTGCAGCTGTTGGGTGGAAAGTTCCACCTCTAGTTTTTCAGGTAACTTGTCTTTGTGACTTGGACCTTCTTGTTCCTTTTGCGCCAGTGCTGCCACCCAAGGCTGCAATTCCGCTGGTATGATTAGTTCTATTCTTGCAGGCATCTTCCCCTTTTGGGATGCTTCTTCTTTCTTTTTCTGATGTTCCCCTTCTCTCCTCTTCTTCTCTTCTTCCTCCTTCCTTTTATTTTCTTCTTCCTCCTTTTTCTTTTCCACTTCTTTAGATTTCTTTTTTCTCTCAGTTTCCACAGCGGCTTCCTGTTTCTTTTTCTCTTCCAGTTCTCTTTCCCTTTCTTCTTCTATCCTCTTTTTCTTGGCCACTTCTGGGTCACGCAACGCTTCTTCATCCACCCTGTTCTTCCTCTTTTTGTTGGCTTTCTGGGCAATTTTCTCCCATTCTTCCTCGTCATCCACATCATCCTCAAATGAACTGAAGGTTACCTTGGCAGCCCTTGAGGATCCTGTGGCTTCTTTGTTTTGCTGCTTGTCGGAGATGTCTCCTGTCTGTCGATCCACCGATCATGCAGCTTGGGCTATTTCCCTTAGGTGTGCATGTACTACAGTGGGCTGTTTCTCTTTAGCCCAGGTGGTTGCTCTCTTGGCTAGGTTTTCCTTGTAAATTGCAGCCCAATTTATCTTTTCTCCTACCTCCACTGCTCTAAGCAGTCTATAATTTTTGTTACACATGTCCTCCGGCTTCCCCATGAACATGATGTTCTGCAAGAAGAAGATAAATTGTTCCCGTCGGGTTTTGTCTGCCACATCTTTTACTTGGTGCATGTTGCCTATTTTAGGGATTTCTTCATCCACTCTTGGCTTCAAGTTGGTGTTGAGAGCTCCCTTTGAGGGTAATTGCAGCCCGTGGTGCACTGCATTTTCTGAGATTTTTATCGGCTCCTTCCCCTCCACATGCACAGTGTTGGTTTCTAAAAATTGATTAATCACTCTTCCCCTTGCAGCTCCTCCCACTGTCGGTCGAGAAATTTTTCAAACTCACACCTCCTTGCCCATTCCTAATGCTCCTTATTCCTCATGCCCAGGATGAGCATAGGTATGTAGAGGCTTTTCTTTGGTTTTTTGTCGGGCATCAGCATCATGTTGATCTTTGGCATGGTGCTATTTTCTGAAAAAGGATTGTAGATGGGTGAGAGTGTGTCGAGCAAGAGAGTAGAATGTGAATGTGAGCGTTTGTGTTCTCTTTTATGATGTTTTCTCCTTTTAGCTTCCTTTTTTGAGGTGTTTTTAGCTTCTTCATTTTTAATTTGATGTGACCCTCGATTTACGTCATGCTCACCGCCTTGGTTTAATGATATTAAAGCATCTTTTTTGTTTTCCCTTCTTGCCGTTGTGAGTGGATTTTTAATAATGTTGTAAGATGTGCCCTTCACATGGTTTCTTATGTGGCCTTTTGTACTGTTGAGATGGCTCGGGTTGGTGCATGCTTGGTTACTTGCTTTTTTGTTGTCCGGGATTTGATGGGTTGTAGCGATTAGGGCTTTTGCGCGGTCTGGACATCCTTGTGGTCTAGCCACCTTTCCGCGGCTTTGTGATTTTTTGCATCTTCCGTGTCCACCTCTACTGGTGAGATCATGCCACAACATATGCTCCAGAATGGCTCTTGGTCTTCCACTTCTTCCTTCTCCGGTGGGATTTTCACCAGTTGGCCTTTGTATTTCCTCGTCCTGAAGTAATTGATTGCTTTTGGAAAGGGTGTACCATCCAAGTTTTCTAAGGTGAAAGCATTTTGGCTGACTGACTCTTTCACTATATGAATGGTCCTATCCACTGGATCTTGAATTTTCCAGGATGAGGTCCCAACTTGGCATTGTAGACTAATACAAGGTCCCCTTTAAAAAAAATTCTATGCTTGAGATGCCTATCAGTGCAAGCCTTTCTTCTTCGTTGTTGTGAGATCCCACTGCCCCCTCTGCGCACCGGCGGATTCCCGGATGGTAGTAGCGGAAGTACCTTCCTCGGGCGTGGGGCAGGGTTTCTCACTCGGGGCCTCGCCCTCGAATGTCCGGGCACGAGATTAAGCTGGTGGTCCTTCCAAAAACCAAAACTGAAAAATTTTCCATGCCCGAAAAGCGGGGACGATTCCACCATTTTTATTTCCTTAACGGATTTTTCTAACGAGGTCAAGATACTGAACTAACCTTCATCTGAAAAAACTAGATAGAAGGGAAACTATTACAGACTTAACTTGAAGGAATCAACGTTTTTTTCCTGATTGAATCAGGCACAACCGTTGATTTATTCTTTAGAGAAGTCTTCAGGATTCTAATTAACTACTCGAGTTCTAAGCGTATTCCTATTAATCAATTTGATTGTTTTAAAACTCTACTGATTCCAGCCTAACCCCATCCGGCCCATGGGTTAGCCATCACCCAACCACTGGAATAGAACCAGACAAGTACTCACCCACCCATAATTGAATGCCTTTCTTAACTTTTGCTTTAGAATACAGATACGCACACACTCCTCTTTAAACTTTAACTTATAAAACAATCCATTGACAAACAATTACTGGTTAAAACTCTACTGATTCCAGCCTAACCCCATCCGGCCCATGGGTTAGCCATCGCCCAACCACTGGAATAGAACCAGACAAGTACTCACCCACCCATAATTGAATGCCTTTCTTAACTTTTGCTTTAGAATACAGATACGCACACACTCCTCTTTAAACTTTAACTTATAAAACAATCCATTGACAAACAATTACTGGTTACACATGTCATAACTCAAAATTTCCATTGAGTCTTTGTTTCTCACAAACAGTATCACTCTGGACTCTCCGTTGAGACCAGCGGGTTAACAACGAGATCCAATAAAGAGATTACGATAAACATTGGTCCATCATACAATATCTTCCTCGACATACGCATGGCTGTCCTCGGCACCGTGAGCCCGTGCATCGCTTGGTCAAAACCCTCCAGGATCCTCCTTAGGTGTCTTGGCACTTCACTCAGGGACCGCTTCGTCGGCCCTCGTCCATCGTACCGGAAGCGTACCGGAAGCGCACCATTTTAACCATACCGAGGTTGGTCAAGACCTGGGCAGGCTTTGTCGCGTGAGCTATCCTTTGAACACTCCCCGCCAGCTGTTGCAACCGAACTTCCCTTAGAAAACACATATACCAAATGCTCCCTCCAGCATTCTGGCATAAGACAGTCTTTTAAGAAAACAGGGTTTCTATGCAAGTTTTCAGTTTTGATTTTCTTTTGAATATGAGTATCTCTTAATTCCGTATCATCCCAAGACTTCTAGATCACAGTCTGGATTCCTAAGCAGAATTCCTCAAATTCTGAATTCTTAATCCTCAGATCAAAATCAAAGGTCTCAACTTAGTTTTAGATTTGGTGGGTGATTTGAGTGTAGATTATGGAACTGGTCACATCGTCATTTCTTGAAACTGACGAAGGAGTTATGTCTTGGTTATAGTCTGATTCAGATTTTGAGTCTGGAAAGGTTCTTCTTGAACTATCTTTATCAAAGGGAAATATTTTAATTATTACTTTACTGAATTTAAAACTAATCATCATCATAAATTCCTATGAGGAATCATTTATCTAAAATTTTGATTTCGATAGCTTCACTGAATTTTCTCATTGTCATCTTAGAGAATATGAAACGGTAGGATTTTCTTTCACAGAGTATTAACTTAATCATTTATCAATATTCATGAAAATTAGACATAGGATTAAAGAGAACTCTTATTTTGATATAAAAATAAAATTCTTTTATGCATCCTTTTCTGTAAAAAAATCAATATTAGTGAAAGTAACACTTCTACGATAAAAAAAATTCTTTTATGTATTATTTTATGCATAAAAATCAATAATGATAAAAGTAACACTTTTATAATAAAAAAATCTTTTATGCATAAAAAATAATAATGATAAAAGTAACGCTTTTATAATAATAAAATTATTCTTTCATGCATACTTTTATGCATAAAAATCAATAATGATAAAAGTAACACTTTTATAATTAAAAAAAAATCTTTTATGCATCCCTTTATGCATAAAAATCAATAATGATGAAAGTAACGCTTTTATAATAATAATAAAAATTCTTTCATGCATAAAAATCAATAATGATAAAAGTAACACTTTTATAATAATAAAAAATTCTTTTATGCATCCCTTTATGCATAAAAATCAATAATGATGAAAGTAACACTTTTATAATTAAAAAAATATTCTTTTATGCATAAAAATCCATTTTGGTGAAAGTAATACTTTCATAATAAAACAAAATTATTATTTTATGCATAAAAATCCATTTTGATGAAAGTAACACTTTCATAATAAAAAATTATTCTTTTATGCATAAAAATTCATTTTGATGAAAGTAACACTTTCATAATTTAAAAAATTATTCTTTTATGCATAAAAATCTATTTTAATGAAAGTAACACTTTCATTAAAAAAATCATTCTTTTATGCATAAAAATCCATTTTGATAAAAGTAACACTTTCATAATAAATTTTTTTTCTTTTATGCATAAAAATCCATTTTGATGAAAGTAACACTTTCATAATAAAAAGAATTATTCTTTTATGCATAAAAATCCATTTTGATGAAAGTAACACTTTCATAATAAAAATTTATTCTTTTATGCATAAAAATTGGTTTTGATGAAAGTAACACTTTCATAATAATAAAAATTATTCTTTTATGCATAAAAATCCATTTTGATGAAAGTAACACTTTCATAATAAAAAAATTATTCTTTTATGCATAAAAAAATAATCAATATGCATCTTCTATGCATGAAAATGACACTTTTAGAATATAGAAACGAAAGGGATTGCTCTTAGAATAATAAAAGATAATACTTATTTTTAATTTTTTAAAATTTGTTTCCATAACCTCCTTTGTATGGCTGACCATTTTTTAAATTTTCCTACTTATTTTTACTTAACAATTAACCTCAATTGGTTTTAAGTATTTTAAACTAAATAATTAACCTCAATTGGTTTAAGCATTCTAAACTAAACAATTAACCTCAATTGGTTTTAAGCATTCTAAACTAAACAATTAACCTCAATTGGTTTTAAGAATTCTAAACTAAACAATTAACCTCAATTAGTTTTAAGCATTCTAATTTAAATAATTTTCACTTTTAAATGAGAAATTATATGAAAGTTTAATTCCAACTATTAGTTCACTTAACTAGGATAAAGAAGGGCTGATTTTAAGAATGAGAGAGGGGGAAAGCCTTTCCACAAGGCATAGCATCCATTTATCACTTCAAACAACACAAAAATTAGAAAGCATAAAAAGAATAAAGAAAAATATAAGATTTCTAACTTACATAAATTCATGGGAGCTTTCCTTTGGCTTGATGGCTTGAGGGTTCTACTCTTGTTTGTAACAAGAGTGGCCACCAATCTTTAGAAGAGGGAAAGGTCAAAAACTAGTGAATTATTAAGAAATTCACAGTTCTTGGCTCTTGGGAGGAGTAGAGTAACAATGCATAAACACTATTATTTTTCAACAAAGGGGGAGGCTTCTATTTGTAGGAAAAAGTTAGTTCCTAACCAAGCAAACTGATTCTAGAATTTTCCAAATCAGTTTGGTCAATTTTTGACCATTTTTAGGTCAATTTAGCTTACTTTTTGGAACTAGACTTGAAGTAGGAGAGATGAAATATCTCAATTTTTGAAGTAGGAGAGAGGAGAGATGAAATATCTCAATTTTTGAAGATTTAAAACTCCACCCCACATGTGAAGTAGGCGCCTCATTCATGAGGGGGGGAATCCCCATTGTGAGGTGTCAAAAATCCATTTTTTAAGCTTTTCCTTTAGTCCTTAGTCTACTCTTCATCTTATGTGAGTATTTACTCATTTTTGGGGGGATTTTCTTTATTTCTTCTATTTATCTTCTTCATACATTTGGATGAATTTGATTGGCCCTTCAAAACCTTAATTTGATTTTTTTCGAAAATCTGGACCCCTAGGATAAGGCCTCTTGAACACTGTTTCGGGGAACTTATTTTAATAAGAAGAGATATTTTTTCATCCAAAAATATTCAAAATATGAATATTCTCTCTCTAGGTCAAATTGTTGGATAGGTGTCATCTCCAGATGGTGTCACGCTAGTGGCACACTCTTTAGCCTCTAGGCATTTTTGGGATTTATAGCATTCATTTCCATTTTTTCCTATTTACACACATTTTTGGATGGAGGAACTTTCCTATATATATGAGGCATTGTAGTTCATTTCTAATGAAGTTGGCTAGTGGTTCATTGATGAGTTCTTGAGTACATTGTCTCTTCTCTCATCTCTTCTTTCTCCCATGGTATCAGAGCAAGGTGGTGGCGCACATAGAGCCTCCTTATCCTTCTTCCTCTCTACCTCTAGTCCTCTTCAACAACCCCGCTTTCAATTGCGTTTTTTCATTCTTGATTATCTGCTAAACGGATGTGTTTTTAAGGATTATGCTCGTGAGACCTATTGGAATCATCGTGGTTTACAACTTTGCAGAAGAAAGTTTTCGCAAATTCCTCACCGTTTTTGAGTTATTCGCAGACTGCCTGCATGCAGAATTTCTGCTTGCGTTTTTTACAGAAGCCCTTACATTCTTGATTATCTGCTAAACGGATGCGTTTTTGAGGAATGTGCCCGCGAAACCTACTGGAATCATCGTGGTCTACAACTTTGCAGAGAATAAAGTTTTCACAAATTCCTCACCGTTTTTGAGTTATTCTTCGCGCAGACTGCCTGCATGCAGAATTTCTGCTTGCGTTTTTTGCAGAAGCCCTTACTCATCATCCTTGCACTCATTCAATGATGCAAGAGGCTTCAAACCAGCCCCTTACCATCCTCTACAAGTGTGTTTTTAAAGCACTTCAATCCGAGTCCTACAACTCTACTTGCGGTGAAAACATTGCCAACTAGTTTTCCCTACATACGGTAGCATTTTTTTGGAAGCTTCTTGTGGAGAGATTTCTTGGTTGCGTTTTCATCATCAACTTCAGCCCTCTTCATGGTATTTTGAGGTACATATTCATCCTCTTTTCTACACCTTTCTACCGATTGAAAATTCCACTTTGCTACACACTTTGTGTTTGCATTTTTGTGGACAATCAACTCCTCCATATCCTTCTACCTAAGGCTACATTCTCAGCCCTTTTTTGGTGGTTTCTATGGAGTCTATTGGTTCATATATCGGCTGCGTTTTGTGGCTGCGTTTTTGCACTATCTTTGTGCATATTTTGGAGATACTTCCTTGGTGGACATCCCATCTATTGGCTGCATTTTTTGGAGGTACGACACTCCCACCCTCCACTCCCTATGGGATCTCGGAAGTCCTCTACTCCAAAAGACAAAGGCAAACTTGAAGATACTATGGATCCTACATCTCCTACGACGGTTGGACCGGCAACTACTAGAACAAAAGTTAGTGCAATTTCTTCTTCGGTAGGTGCTTCTACTTTCTCTTTTCCGTCGTATCCATTACCTTCTACGGATCCATACACTCTTTCTTCTTTGTCCTTTATGCCTTCCTATCCACATACTTCTATGCCCTCTATGGTATATCCCCCTACATCATCTATGCCTTTTATGGGAACTTCATCTACTATGATTCCTTCTTCTACTACTTCCACTACTACTCCTCTCCCCACTCAATCATATCAGTCCTTTAACCCATTCACTACTACTCCTCTCCCCACTCAATCATATCAGCCCTTTAACCCATTCACTCAATCTTTGAGCCTTCTAAGTCTTTCCGATTCACAAAAGCTTACCCCAAACAACTACCACACTTGGTCCTTGTTTATGCAACTTATTTTGGAAAGCGCCGGGGTGTGGTCTATAATCACTTCTCCTCATATGGTGCCTTCTCAATATCAAACCTATATGGATGCACGGGCCAAAGCTTTACTTGTGCATGGCATGTCTACATCGGTTGTGTCTCAATTTCTCTCTACAAGGAGTACGGCTCAACAATTATGGCATGCTATACAAATGCAATATGGACGACTTTCAACGGTTAAGATGGCTAAGTTGGAAGAAGATTTGGATAAGCTTTCTATCTACGAATCCGACAACATAGTGGAGAAGCTTGGAGAATTCAATCGAATCAAGCGGTAACTTGAAGAGTTTGGTACATTGGTAAGCAATCCGGTCCACAAGCTACTTGGTAAATTGCCTTCTTCTTTTGAATCATTCAAAGATAACATCTTTCTTCAAGTTCCTTTCCCTTCCTTTGAAGAGACTATGGGTCTTCTTCATGATAAGTGCCTTACTCGTCGTCACAAGCAAAACAAAAGGACTCGGCTTTTGTAAGCCAAGGCAAGGGCAAAGGCAAAGGCAAGGGGAATGATCAATGCAAAGGCTCTAATTCCAATGCTAAAGATTCTTCAACCAAAGGCGACAAGGACAAATCAAAGGATTCTTCCAAGGAGTGCACTTTCTGTGGTCGTAGTGGCCATACGGAGGATTGTTGTTTTGCTAAGAGGGCGGCATCCAAGAAGGTAAAAGCTGAACTTGAATCCAAATCTAAGGGTTCTTCTACATCAACATCTTCTCACGACAAAAACAAAGACAAGACGGAAGACCGTAATGCCAAGATTACATATGTTGCTATGTCTTCTACTTCTTCATGTGACACATCACTTGTGGTAATCAAAGATCTTGATACGCATACTGCGGATGAGTGGATTGCCGATAGTGGTGCTACCTCTCACATGATGAATAGTTCTTCCTTATTGGAAAACTATAAGTCTATCTCGTCATTAGTACACATTGGTGATGCTTCGTCTCTCCCTGTGATTGGTATTGGTGATGTTTCTTTTGGAGATGCGATCTTACATGATGTTTTGCATGTGCCTAAGATGTCTGCCAACTTATTTTCTATCTCTAAGGCTACTTCTAAAGGTCTTGGGGTTTACTTTGATGATGAAGTGATTGAAATCATTGATAGACAGTCACTTTCTTGTGTGGCACAAAATGCTGGGCTTTATCATATAAGCTCTTTTACAGCACAATTGCCACCACATGAGTCTCATCTTCATCAATTATTTGCTTCTCCTAAAGCACTTGTTTCTAATGAAGATAGTGATCTATGGCATTTCTGCTTTGGCCATGTTCCTCTTGCTACTTTGCAACATCTTATCTCATATGACATGGTTACAGGTCTACCAAAGCTTCAGAAACCTCGCCATCATATTTGTTCTTCTTGTGCTCAAGGAAAGCAACATCGGGCTTCTTTTCCAGAGGAGGCTACTCATAGGGCCACACGCATACTTGAGCTTATTCATGCTGATCTTGCAGGACCTATTGAAGTACAATCACTTGGTGGATCCAAGTATTATAGGTGGATGACTTCTCTCGCAAATCATGGGTTTATTTCTTACCTAAGAAGTCTGATGCTCTTTCTCAAATTCTGAATCACCTTGGATGTTCATCTACTCCGACACTCATCTACTCAGATTCACAGAGTGCTATTGCTTTAGCCAAAAATCTAGTTATTCGAGGACGATCCAAACACATTGATGTTCATTTTCATTTTGTTCGTGATTGGATTTCTGAAGGTCACATTCAGCTTGAGTATTGTCCTACCAAAGATAATGTTGCTGATTTGTTTACTAAGTCTCTTCCTCGACCTACCTTGGATTATCTTCTTCAGCGCATTGGCATTGGTCCTCCCATCTAGACCTGAAGAGGAGGTGTTGGATAGGTGTCATCTCCAGATGGTGTTACGCTAGTGGCACACTCTTTAGCCTCTAGGCATATTTTGGGATTTATAGCATTCATTTTCATTTTTTCCTATTTACACACATTTTTGGGTGGAGGAAAGGGTGGAGGAACTTTCCTATATATATGAGGCATTGTAATTCATTTCTAATGAAGTTGGCTAGTGATTCATTGATGAGTTCTTGAGTACATTGTCTCTTCTCTCATCTCTTCTTTCTCACACAAATTAGGTAGAAACAAGATCTTTTATATTTCTGAAGAGGGATTTGATTAATGGAAAGATGTTGGACATCTTGAGAGGCTGGGGAGGAATCTTACATTCGTTGCACTATCTCTGCTTTTAAAGACCATTTTCCTCTCTTCCTCTAAGGCTAGGAGTTCCTGTATTTTATGCTCCCAAGATTCTTCCATTGGAAGCTTCTCCTAAATGGCCACTCTCAGACTAGGTACCACATACTCAATTGGCATGACTGCTTCCAAACCATGGACCAGTTTGAATGGTGTTTGCCCAATCGCGACCTTGAATGATGTATGGAATGCCCATAGGGTAGCATCTAACTTCTAGTCCCAATCATTTTTGTTGGCATTTATGATTTTCTTTAGAATCTTGGTCGGCACTTTGTTGGTGGATTCTCTGGCCATTGCACTATGGGTAGTAAGGTGAGGACTTCTTATGAGTGATCAAGTATCTTTTCATTAATCCCTTCATCACTTTGTTCATGAAATGTGTCCCCCTAATCACTTATTATTTCCACTGGCAACCCATGCCTAGCAACAATGATGTCTTTGAAGAGGAAATTCACCACCTCTGTAGAGTTTCTTTTCACAACCTTAGATCCCGGCCACTTGGTGAAATAATATGTTGCTATAATGATGTATTCATATCTGCCGCCTTTTGTGGGTGGCTTGATTAGTCCCACAAAATCCAATCCCCACTTCATGAATGAAGACAATGGTAGTATGGGTGTAATGGGAAACCTATCGGAATCTCCAAGTTGACCCATTCGTTGATGACAAACATCACAGTTTTTTGCGTCTATTTTGGCGGCATCTCTCATGTGACAACCAGCCACCACCACAAGCCTGCTTGCAAAATTTTTCGGGCTGTTATTTCATCGCCCATGTGTCCTTCGGTGATGCCACGGTGTGCTTCTCTTAACACTACTTGCTGCTCATGGTCTGGAACACATCTGCGTAGAATATGATCTATGCTTCTTTTATAGAGTTGCCCACCAAGGGCCCACTTAATTTCTTCTGAGGCCTTCTCCTACAATGTTTTACTTAGTTTTGAGTTTTCTGGTTTCCCAGAATTTGCTTCCACATTCTTTATTTGATCATCTGCCACTCCTGTATTTCTGCCCTTTGTTTTTACATGATGCCTTATTGCTTCCCCCACATTTATCATGTACAAGGGCACCAGATCTGGATGTTTGTGGAGTATTTTGGTCCCTTCATCTCGTCATCAAAGCCTTCTGTGACATGTTGAAAGTTTCGGCATGGACTGGCCTTTGAGTAGGTTTCATTGGTTTCTTTGCATCAGTGAGATGCACATGTACCTTCTGATTTTCCCTTTTGATGGTGATTCTATTCCTACCCTGGTCATGTTTTACCTTCCATGTCTAAGTTAGGGCCTTCCTAATAATACCTGGTAAGACCCGGTGTGGTTTTATGTGGTGATAACTACTAAGTTGACCTTGAAGTCAACCTGTTTGATCCTCATTAAGACATTTTTTATGATTCCTTTTGGTACCACCACCCTGTTGTCAGCCATTCTTATGTTGAGCTGAATGGGCTCCCACACTTGAGGCCCAATCCTAATGCGATTTCTTCAGTGACAACATTCACTCCGTACCCTCCATCCAACACTACATCATTAATGAGAACATTGCTGAGTTGAATCGTGACTTTGGCCGCTTCATCATCTCTGGATGCTTGGTGGTTCTTTTGCTTGCATATTGGGTTTCTTCCTCTATAATGTGCTTCAGTTCTTTACTCATCCCTTCAATGCCTACCATCAGAAATTTGGCCTTAATCCTTGGACATAATCCAATACTTATTTTAGCCGAACCTGTCTATCTAGCAACATTGACATCACATTTGTTTGCAGCCAGTCAGCATTTTTTTTGGTTTTGTTCTAGTTCCTTGTCGAAGTTCTCTGTGTGCTTGCTTCCACTTGCCTGCGAAAAATCTTTAGTGATTTCTCTTTGGTAATCCTCCTTTTTCTTTCCTTGCCTTCTTTCTATTTCCCTAGCAATTTGAATTCTTACCTTCTCCTGATGTTCCCAGTCCACATCTGCCTTTTTGCAGCCTTTGGGTGAGTTTTGATCACCAAGTAGAGTTGTCACCACACCCGATTCACTTGCCTTAGCCCTTGTCACTACTAGGATGTCATAAATTTCTAACTGCGTGTCCTCTACGTGCATCATGTTGGCACTTGGCGGATTCTCCTTGAGATGCATCAATTTCGCATGTCTTTCTTTATCATGCTTTTTCTTCATGGCACATTCTGCTTTGGGCTGTTGACAATAGTAGCATGTGAAGTTGGTCGTTCCTCCAAAATGTCCTTGGCCTCTTCGCCCTAAAAAATTTCCCGCGACCTCTATTCCCATACCTTCCCATTCCAAGGAGTCTTCTTTCCACTCCCTCTATGTTGTTCACCATAGGAGCTTTATTCTTCATGTTGTATCTACAATTCCATGTACTGTGGTTGTACATGTTACAAATAGAGAAAGTTGGACTTATAGTGCATTCCTCTTTGAGGTGACCTTCCTACTTGCATTGGAAATAGAACACATTTTTCAGGAAATCTATGCCTTTGCCGTTTTTTATTTCTTGCACTAGCCGCTTCACCTACTGCATCAATTCTTTTGAACTTGTTGGTACCTTCCCAGATTTCTTCTTTTTGTCTTTCTTTTTTTCCACTAGAGTGTGAATAAGTTTTTTTTTCTTTTTTGAAGTTTTAAGCCAATTTTAATTAGCTAATTAAAGCTTTAGCAAATCTTTTTTTTAATTTGAGGATAATAAACGGGGGCCGTTGTGCACCGACGGGCTGTAGAAAAAGGCCCCCCCGGGTTGCGCACGCATATGAGAGAGAGAGAGAGGAGAGAGAGCTTTGAATCTCTCCCCCACTTCATGCTCATCTCCACACTCTCTCTCTCTTCTTCTTCTCCATTCATTAATATGTGAAATTGATTAAGATGTTTAATCATAATTATATTTGATAATTATGATTAAAGCTTAATCATATTTAATAATAATTAAATCTACCCCACCTAAGAGGTGTTCACACGAGGAAGAAGAATATGAAGAAAATGTCGGATTTGAGAGATGGAAAAATTACCACGCACACAAGAGAGAACCCAATGTACCGACATGATGTCCCCTACTGCATTTCAGTAGAAAATTGGTAGATATTTGATAGCATGCCCGCAAAAAACCGGTAAAAATACATAAAATTTGTTTTTTTACCATAAAATGCTCAAACAATGTCCTAAAAATTAGAAAAAATTTCCTAAATGTATTTGAGATGTAGGGAAATCCCTTTTTAGCAAAATATCCACATATCATGTGCGCTATTTTGGTTTTTAAAAAATTCATAAATGCTTATTTTAAAAATAAAAAAAAATAGCATTTCCACTCACGGAATTTTCTCGAACGTCGATACGTCATCCAAGTTGAGAAGAACCTTGTTCCAACCGCCATATTGACGTTCCAATGCATAGACCACCAAAACAAACCAAAAAATTACTTTTTTTTTGCTTAGTAAATGTTTAAAATTTACTTTGAAAATGTTAAATTTTTAGAATAATAAGAGAAAAATAATAGGAGAAAAACATCAAAAATTAACTAGAGAACGCTCTGATACCACTGTTAAAACCCTAAAGATCTCTCTAGCTAATAACCATGCATAAACATGCATGAACCAGGCATATACTCATCCACCCAACCACCCTCGAGCCCAAGGGTGCACACATAAATACAATAAAGTATCACATACCTTACCTTAGTGTCCCATGCCACCAAGAGATATGACTTCACTCCAGCAGTACTTGGCTCTAGCTTGAAATGACAAGAGAGTAGACACAATGCTCTACACAAGAGAACATCCATGCCCCATGCCCCTATTATATAGGAGGGCCCTCAAGTGACTCTTGACTCTCCATTTCCATGTGTGACCCTTGGTTGCCTGACCCTAACCTCAATCCAAGGTTAGACCTAATCCTTGCCCCACTAGAGGGCATTCCTATGCTCCCATGTTCACATGCCTAGGGTGGGTTAGCCTCCTAGTATATGCACATATAATGTGCACATAACACTTCTCTGGACCAAGAGATTGGTATACGTGACTCCCCTAAAACCACTCAAAGGAGTTTCATGGACATGATTAGAGACATCATCATAGGAGTGGGAGTCAAGGAATCATCAAAATGCACATCAAGTAGGAGACCACACTAGCTAGCCAAACATGGGAGTATTTGCTCTTGATATGGACCCTAACCAATCTAGTTTGGGAATGAGAAGTGCTAACCTAGTAGAGGAATAAGTAGAACTGCTGTTGGCATGGCCACAAAAATAGTGGTCGTGTTAGCAACCTTTTGATCGGGCTAGTTCTCAAAACACGAACCTTGGAGTGTTCGAAATAGCTTGGGGGCCCATAGTATCTTCAAGCTTAGTAGCATTAGACCTCGGCACTAGTAGTGTAGGAGGACTCAGGTTCAATATGACCACTGAGTCCATAGCAAAACAACCCAAGTAACTAGGGCTGAAGAATTTACCCAAGCTATGGGATACACTACAATGGGAACCTTATAGCACTGGAGTAGGGAGCTCTAGAATAGACCCAGTATTGGGAGGGGTATACACACCTCAGTATGACCCAGCCTTACACGTATACCCTCTATAATATCCCAACTTACCTCAAGGGCAAGGGTAATATTCAGTGTATGCCGTGCTACCACCGGCTTACCCGTACCCATACTATCACTTAGCCACTACCTCAACCCCCAACTACACCACTACCTATGCTACTCTAACCACTGAAGATATCTTAAGAATAACAGCCCAAATAGGGATGGGAGTAGCAACAACGAGGCTTGCAACAATGCCACCTCTAGCTATAGCAGTTGGGCTAGACTCTAGACATCAAAATACGATTAAATGCAGCCAGCTTTATGACCTTGTAAGGGTGATCCCTTTACTCTAGACTCTAGACATCAAAATACGATTAAATGTAGCCAGCTTTATGACCTTGTAAGGGTGATCCCTTTACTCTAGACATTAAAATACGATTAAATGCAGCCAGCTTTATGACCTTGTAAAGGTGATCCCTTTACTCTAGACATCAAAATATGATTAAATGCAGCCAGCTTTATGACCTTGTAAGGGTGATCCCTGTACTCTAGACATCAAAATACGATTAAATGCAGCCAACTTTATGACCTTGTAAGGGTGATCCCTTTAGACATCAAAATACGATTAAAATGCAGCCAGCTTTATGACCTTGTAAGGGTGATCCCTTTAGTCTCACCATGGAAGGGAAGGCGAGTCAGTGGTTTTTATTGCTGAAACCAAAAGATATTGACTTTGACAACCTAAAGATTGCTTTCACAATTAGATATTCTTGTCAGGGAACCTACTGATATGGAACTCAGTTGATCAACTTTACCATGTAAGCAAGAGACGCAATCCATTAGAGACTATATTAATAAAGTTAGATACCTCCACTCTCAATGTTTTGACCTTGATTCAACTTTGCATAATACCTTGTACTCAGAAAAACATAAAAACTTTGAGTTGTGTTGATGAATGAATTCTTAGAATTATCCCAAAATGGAAAATCTATCGATACATATCATCAAGCCTATGCAAATCGATACATATCATCAAGCCTTTGCAAATCTAATGTAACTCACTCCATATATGGATGATACCACATTGCTTACTAGATTTGTCAAAAAGCTCGATTTGCCTGTAAGTGTTTAAGAATGCTAAGCCAAGATCTATAAGGCAAAACTAGTGCATATTGCAGAAGACTTTGCCAAAGCCTTTTCAAAGGAGAACCCTCAAGCTAGAAGAATGCCCCCATTGCTTCAAAGAGATCATCATGCCCGATTGAGAACTAAAGTCTACCCAGATAAAAAAAAAACCAAGATTTCCAAAATGTGGGACCAAGAAGAGGGAGTTCCCAAGTACCTGATGGATCTCTGCCAACAACTCGAGGGAGAAAATATGTTATTGGTGTCACTAGCCAAACATGTTATGAGAGTGAATGTCAATATTTTAGTTATGACTTATCCAATGCAAAGCATTATGGGACCTTATTTTCAAAGGCTAATAATATCTTCCCTCCACCTCAAAATTGGGGAGATCAAAGAATAAAAATTTTAGCTCAAACACCTAGCGCTCGAGTTTTCACTATTGTCGACTTGAAAGAAGATAATAAAGGTAGAATTCATGCAGCCATTGGGCATCAAGGCCAAAATCGATAATTTTCTATCATTTGAGCACTCGCAAACTAACAAGATAAGTAGTTTGAGCTTTTGATTGATTCTGGAAGTACTCATTCCTTTCATTTTGACTGCCTACCTATGAAAGTTAGAGACAGACTAGAAACAAGAAGGTAAACCGATGTAAGTCAAATTGGCCGATGGGAAACTCTTTCCCACACACCATGAGAACGGATAATCTCGAAGTTACTCTAGATAGAAATTCCACTAATTACCTTTAAGAATTTATGATAGAATTCTCAAAATAGATTAGATTACTCAGAATCAGACAGACATACACTACCATAAGGGAACCATTTCTTTTTTGGATCTTCATCAACATAAGGTCCAAGGTATTGGAGTCACCAGATCTCCAAAGTTACACTTGGTAAAGCCATCCAAAATCATAAAGGGGCTTAGGAAGAAAGACACAATCTACCTTGTTAACCTCAACTCTACTCAGAAAGACTCAAGTTTTTTTGAACTTGAATGGTTGAGTGAATATGCATATTTCTTGAGGAATTGACTGAAATGTCCCCAACTCGAGAAGTGGATTAAAAGATAAATCTTATACCCAAAGCAGAACCAATTTTACGAGAAGGGCTTATAAAATGGTTGTACTTGAAGCAATTGAACTTAAGGGGAGCAATTAAAGAAACTTTTAGAATATAATTTCATCAAGCCTAGTGTATCCCCATGGGGCATGCTAGTTCTCTTTCAAAGAAAAAAGGACAAAACTCTAAGATTATGTATTTACTATAGAGGATTAAATCAGTTCATTGTTAAGAATAAGTATCTGTTCATTGTTAAGAATAAGTATCTGATACCCAAGATTGACAAACTTTTGAATCGATTACATGGTGTGCAAATGTTTACCAAAATTATCTTGAAATCTGGATATTATCAAATCCAAATCAAGGAACAAGAAAGACCAAAGGCAACATTCAATACCAGATATGGACACTCTGAAGCTCACAAATTATGCCTTTTAGATTGACCAATGCTCCCATAACTTTCAAATGGCTAATGCAAGAGATCTTTAGAGAACATCTAGATGATTGTCCTAGGATTCTTTGATGATAGCTTAGTCTACTCCAAGAATGCAACTAATCATAAAAAGCATGTCCAAAAAGTTCTCTAGACATCTTAATGATTCTTCGCTGACTACATAGAATACATGAAAAGCATGTATTCTATGCATGCTTTTCATGTCTTCTATTCTTTGATGATATTTTAGTCTACTCCAAGAATGCAACTAATCATGAAAATCATGTCCAAAAAGTTCTCTAGACATCTTAAGGATTCTTCATTGACTATATAGAATACATGGTGCTTATTATATCCAAGGATGGTATCTTAGCTGACCTTACCAAAGTACAAGCAGTTAGATTGGGCCGGGATAAAAAATTGAAAGGAACTTTGAGGATTTCTTGGATTGACAAGGTGATATCGCATATTCATCCCAAGATATGCCAAATTGCTTTACATTTAACAGCTCTTCTAAAGAAGAATATACCCTTCAACTGGACATCGATGTGTCAAAGTACATTCAATAAACTTAAACTTTCCTTGGTGACCAACCCCATGTTGAAATTTCTAGAATTTAATAAGCCTTTTGAGGTGATCACATTGATACAATTGGCTTTGCAATTGGTAGAATCCTCATGCAAGAAGGAAGGCTGGTAGCCTATGATCAAGAAAGCTCAAGCCCTATGAGCGAAATTATGTAATCCATGACTTTTAGTAGTCACTCATGCATTAATAGTGTGGATGTATTAGAGTTTAAAATGGATATTTATACAGGGTGATCTCAATATGCATCAAAGGAGATGGGATGAAAATATTGCAAGAGTTTGATTTTGAAATCAAGTAAAAAAACTAGAAAAGAAAATGCAACCACAGATTCCTTAAGTCAAAAAGTATCTTTGCTTGCCATAACAATTATATCAAATCCTCTCCCAAGAAAAGATTAGGACAGATGTATTCTTTGCTCTAATTATCGCCTTATTGATGCAAGAAAGTAAAACTATTCAAGAAGGTAACAAAGTTCAAGGATATAAAGTTGATGTATTCTTTGTTTTAATTATTGCCTTGTTGATGAAAGAAAGTAAAACTATTCAAGAAGTTACTAAAGTTCAAGGATATAAAGTTGAAGATGGATGCTTATATTTCAACGATCATTTAAATGTCCCAAGCAATGGGAATTTCAAAAGAGAATTTTAGTTGAGGCCCATGACAGTCCAATTGCAAGACATCCTATTTATGTGAAGACTTTTACATTAATTAAGAAAAGCTTCTTTTGGCCAGGAATAAAAAAGGATGTATTGAATCATGTCCATTAATGTCTTATTTGTCAAAAGATTAAAGTTGAAAGAGAAGTTACTTGGGAAATTACATCCTTTGGCATTCCAATGATGAAATGGGAGTGCATTAGTATGGATTTCATCACCCCTTCTAGTTTCGGATATGACTCCATATTCATAGTGGTTGAAAAACTTACCAAGGTTTTGCATCTTATACTAGTTAAGAAGACTTAATCAAGTTATCAAAAACACCCTCAGAGCCTTCTATGGACGCGAGCCAAAAAATGATTAAACTGCCTATATCTAGTAGAGTTTGCCTATAATGCCTCTTATCATGGTATGAGTCCTTTCAAAGCTCTGTGTCGTCAAGATTGCCTTAAAACCTTGACTGGCCCTCTAATTAAGGTAAAGAATTTAAAGAAGATGGTAAAGAATTTAAAGAAGATGCTTGATGAAATGGATAACCAAATGTTGTCTACTATAAAGAAAAGATACCAAAGCTCCTCAATATAGACAAAAGTTATTGCAAATCCAAAAAGGTTGAGCTATCAGTTTGAAGAAGGTGACATGGTTTTTCTTCGTGTACAACCCAAGAGGATTTCTTTATCCTTAGGAAAGTATAAGAAGTTATCACCAAGATACTATGGACCTTATGTTATTATTATAAGGAAGATAAAAAACCAGCCTTACAAGTTGCTTCTTTCTCTACTATATCTTAAGGCTTTAAGTCTTCCATGTCAACCTAATGAAGAAGTATCATCCAAATCCTGAGCACGTCTTAGAAGATGATCTCATCATCATGCTAACATAAGCAAAAGAGCCACCAAATAGTGAGCATTAAATCCTAGAGCACTAGTGGAGCATGTATATGCTAGGATACCTATAAAACCCCCCTTCAAAAGCTAGAAATCCATGAATTTTTTTAAGTGTATCAAGGTTTTCATAATCCTTCTATAATCTTTCTTACAATACTACTTCTACCTTGATTTATGGGCATTTACTACACTCTTCGTTGGAGCTTGTGTGGACACTAAAATTGAGGAAAAAAATTGTGGCATTTTGGCGAAGTTGGAGACTTGCAATACATCAAGATCAAACCCAAGAATCTTTGCTAGGTGATCTATCCCTTAGCTCATTTTGAAAAAAAAAATTAACATTTGTAGAACCAAGGTTAGTAGAGGTTCAAACTTAGGAGAAATAAAAAGATTTAAGACCTTGAAGGGAGAATAGGGACTAACCTAAATGTCCATTAAGGCCTTAGAGAGAATATTAAAGTATTTATACAAAGGTGTTTATAAATTAATTTGGTACCGTCCTTGGTAAATAAGGAGAGCTTATCTTAGACAGATTCTCTCCTAGATTTAAGAAAGAGATAATGTGAGAGAAAGATCTTCAAGAAAGAATAAGAACCCTAAATATTTATCCCAAAAGCATGAAGTTTGATCGAAAAGCTAGGAGTTTATTTATCAAGATATACTAGGGATCTTGGAACTAAGAGCTTAGTGTAAAGATTAGAAAAATAACCTAAAATTTATTTGAGACCTTGGAGAAACAAGAGAAACCAAAATGTTAGAAAAAGGACTGAAGACTTTAAGCAAAAGTGTGTAGATTAGAACCAAGAGACCTTGTGCCTTTGGTCTAGTGAAAGGACAAATTAAGGGTCATCTTAGCAATAAAGGAACAAGTTAGAACAAGTGGCCCTTAGAGACCTTGGGACTTAAGAGAAAATAGATTTAAAGAGACTCAAAAATGTTAATCAAAGGCTTGGATAGGAAGTGATCGGATCGGGAAAACATTTTCGGAGATTTGATGGAGGACCAAGACTGTCTCATCTCGGAACTTACGATGGTTTACCTTATTTTGCAATGCATGCATGATGCTTGGTTGTTTGATCATGTTGGATATTGTATGGAATATAGTTTGATGAAATATTATTTTCTATGTAAAGCTTGTGAAGGTAACTCACAAGTTATTATGCCGGTGGATGTCATCTGCATGGTGACTCCTATTGTGAAGACAGTCGTTCGTGGTGACTCCTATTGTGAAGACAGTCGTTCGAGACCTTGACCCATCTTGACGAACATGGGTGTGCTCCTCCTGACATGCTTGGTGTGAGAACAAAGGCAGCTTTGGTGCCTACTATGCCATGCAGAAGACAATTGGCTCCTACCAATCTAGGATAAGAGACTTATGGGCTCCTCAGTGGACAGTAGCACAAGTTAGAGTGCTCGGGTTTAGTGGTGCATCTTCCTAGCTTGAGGAGTAGAGGCGTGGGGGGAGAAGATATTTTGGATACATGTGATATTACTATTATTTGCTAGTTGGTGGATGATATCCTAATGTTTTCAATATGATTCTCAGTATATGGATGTTTTTCTATACTTTTGATATATATAAAGTTTATAAATGTAATGTCAATTTTTAAAAAACTTGAATGCTGTTGAGTGTGTACGAATTGTTTTCCAATGTATTTTAGTTGAGTGTGTGAGTAATGAATCATGAATATCAATTATGGGTGTGTGAGTTCACGTCAGTTCACAATAGCTCCATAGGTCTAGTGGGGTAGGGTGGCAGGCTAGAACCAGGGGATTGGATGGGGTCTAGGCTATGCCTATGGATTTGATCAAAGTAGAAATTAGATACACCACTAGGAAGCGGGTGGTAGGGTGGACTTGAATAAATGGGCGCTTTCCAAACAAAAACCAAAAATTATTTGAAAAACTTAGCAAGCTTAGGAAAATTGGGATTTTTTTTCTTAAAGAAGCAGATATCCACGTAGAACCCTTTGTTTCCATAGTCGAGGGATAGGACATCGGTAGTCTCCTTGAGTCACCAATATGACTTCTATCTATGAGAATTATGGAAAGACAACCCCTTAGAGGAATCGTACGTATTTCCTAATGCAAAGTCTATTCCAAATTAATTGTGGAAAAAGCTATTAAAACACATTAGGATAGTGTCGTTAGTGAGGCCCTGAGTGAGATGTTTCACCTTTATGCTAGTCTTTTGTTGTAGCTGTTTGAGTGTATGTAAGGGGTAGAGGGGTATCACATAATGTTTGTTTCCCAGACCGTGATGGTCAAGGGGGCCTCCCATTTTCTTCACAAGGAAAAGTTTCCCCTTGACCATTCCCTAATCCTTTAATAGAAAAGGAAGAATCGGCTACTACAATGCATCGCCTTCTTCTTCTTCAAGAAATAGAGTTTCTCTAAGAATTAACAAATATCATGCCCTCTTATTAGCTTGGTTGAAAAAACTCTACCATGGCTCTGCTTTAATGCAAGCCAGGTTGTGATACCAAGTGTGACACCCTCGCAATGTTGATGCTCAATTTTCTTGATGCAAACTTAAAACTAGTCACACCACTTACACACCCAATATGAAATTGCCTTTTTCACAGATTCAGTTGTCTTTAAAACAATCATTTAATGAAATCATAGTGTCACTGATAATAATCCTCAAAATATCAAATTGAATCCTAATTTCCAATCATTCCTTCATCGGTGTACCTATGGCATCATTGCCAACCAGAACGCTCACCACCTGTCTACTCAGGGGCCTTTTCGATGGTTCCTAGCTCATAGTACTCGGCAATATATTCACATATCAAAATGGAATCTCCGTTGAAGATCAGCAATATCAACCAATGGATCCATATAAAAGAGCCATGGACTCATCCATTGAAGACCAGTAAGGTCAATCAACCAGATCCATGCCCGAATTCAGAAAACAACTCTTACTCCTTGTTCCAATATCTTCCACAACGCACGTGTGGGTATCTTCGATGACCCAGAGCTCGAGCACTATATGGTCTCAGCACCCTCTAGGACGGTCAAAATGCTTCCCCAGCATTCTTGACATAAAGCAGTCATTTAAAAAGAGGTCATAAATACAGTTTCTATAATGAACTCTCGTCTTTCCACATTGTTCCACGTCAATCCACATTATTTAATTCCACATCCATTTCATATGTATTCCTATTCTCATCCAATCACATCATTTTCATCTCATAACATCTTTCCTCAATTTATCCTCACCAGATCTCATCCACTCGCATCTACCCATATCCACATCTCATCACATCACATTCATTCACATCTCATCCATTCATACCACATCACATTCACATCTCATCCATTCAGACCACATCACATTCACTCACATCACATCTCATTCATTTTATCTCACATCTTATTTATTCACATCTATCCCGATTCACATCCCATCCCATCACATTCATTCATATCCATCACATTCACATTCATTCTTCATATCCATCACATTCATTCTCATCACCATCCCATCATATACATTCTATCCACATAACATCACATCACATCTATCCACATCAAATCTCATTCATACACATCCATCCAATCGTTCACATGTACGACTACCTACATCTATCCATACATTTATATCTATCACTTCACATCCACATATATTCATGTCACATCACATCTCTTTACATCACATCACATTCTTTCACATACACATACACATCCATTCTTCACATACACATTCTCATCCATTCTTCACATACACATCCACATCCATTCTTTCACATACACATTCACATCCATTTTCATCACATCTCATCCACTCACATCCCATATCATTCATTTACATCCTGATTCACATGACATCGCATCTCATCCATTCATTCACATCTATCTGATTCACATCACATCTCATCACATCTATTCACCTCACATCACCTCACATCTATTCACCTCACATCCATCCATTCATTCACATCTATCTGATTCACTTCACATCTCATCATATCTATTCACATCACATCCCACCCATCCATTCATTCCCATCTATCTGATTCACATCACATCTCATCACATCTATTCACATCACATCCCATCCATCCATTCATTCACATCTATCTGATTCACTTCACATCTCATCACATCTATTCCATCACATCCCATCCATCCATTCATTCACATCTATCTGATTCACATCACATCTATTCATAGAATTTAAACATAGATTCTAAGAGAATTCTAATTTTGATATAAAAATTCTTTATGCATCTATTTATGCATAAAAATAAACTTTAATGAGTAACACTTTTGAAATAAAAATAATTCCTTTATGCATCTTTCTATGCATAAAGGATAAAAATCAAATTTAATGAGAATAACACTTTTGAAATAAAAATAATTCCTTTATGCATCTTTCTATGCATAAAAATCAAATTTAATGAGAATAACACTTTTGAAATAAAAATAATTCCTTTATGCATCTTTTTATGCATAAAAATCAAATTTAATGATTAATATCAGTGATATCCATGCATATTCATAGGTGAATATGTACATGGAGTAATTAGAATATTTCTTTTAGATGTAAAAATGGTGGGAATTACTCTTTTGGAATAACATAAAAGTAAACTTTCTTTTCCACAAAATTCTAGAAAATTTTGCCATAACCTCCTTTGTATGGCTGACCATTTCTCATTTTTAACATTCTATTTTTGACTTAAATTAACCCAAATTAGATTCCAAGAACTCTAATCTACACCATTTTCTAAAATCAAGAGAGTAAACAATAAAAAGAGTTTAATTAATCTTTCTAGGATTAAGAAAGGCTGGAATGTAAAGAAGAGAAGGGGTGGCCTTTTCATCAAAGGCATAGCATTAGAATTTAATTCAAACATTTGTAAAGCATAAAAATTAAGAAAACCATAGATTTAAAATTCAAAAATGAGTAAGAAATTAGCTTACATGGAGCTTGTAAGCTCTCCTTTGGCTTGAGGGGTTGAGGGTTCTACTCTTGTTTGAAGCAAGAGTGGCCACCAATTCACTTTGGAAAGGATTAGGCCAAAAACAATTGAATTATTAAGAAATTCAATGTTAAATGGCTCAGGACGACAAGAGTAGAATAACAGTGCATAAACACTATTAAGCTTTTACAAAGGGGGAGGCTTATATTTATAGGAAAAAATGAGCCTCTAACCAAGCAAACTGATTCTAGAATTTTCCAGATCAGTTTGGTCAATTTTTGACCATTTTTGGGTCAGTTTAGCTCACTTTTGGATCTAGTTGAAACAGGAGAGAGGAGAGATAAAAATATCTCATTATTTTTTAGTTTAAAACTCCTCCACACATGTGAAGTAGGTGCCTCCTTCATGAGGGGAGATCCCCAGACTGAGGTGTCAAAAATCAGTTTTTTAACTATTTTCTTTGGTCCTTAGTCCACTCTTGATCTTATGTGAACATTTACTCATTTTTTTGGGGGGGGGGGGGGTTTCTTTTATTCTTCAATTTATCTCCTCCCTGCATTTGGATTAATCCTATTGGTCCATAGAAACCTTAATCCAAAATTTTCAAAAAATCTGGACCCTTAGGCTAAGGTCTTTTGTGCACATTATAATTTATTTCTAATGCACCTCAGGAATTTCTTTTTGAACTTCTGATTCGGGGAAATTTATTTTAATAAGAAGGGATATTTTTCCATCCAAAGATATCTAAAAATTGAATTATCTCTCTCTAAAATATTTTCTCTCTCTAAACCAAAATAGATAGAATATTATCGCTCTCTAGACCAAAATAGATAGAAACAAGATTTGTTATTATTCTGAAAAGGGGATTGATTACAGGGGGAGAAACTGGACATCTTGAGGGGCTGGGGAGGAATCTTACATCCTACCCCACTTAAAAAATGCGAGATGTCCTCATCTCACAGGTGGAGTATGATCTCTTTCATCTTCTTCTTCTTCTTCAATCACTTCCAACGTTACTACCTTGGAAGTGGACGGCCGATTTGGGATCATCTCTCTTTGACTTTCCCTATTCTGAGGCGGAGGTCTTGCATTACTTTGGATTGAAACTGCAGGTTGGTTAGAGGGTCTACCTCCTCTGGGATTTCCTTGATTTTGGCAGAAAGAAACCTGATTACTCTAGAAGGAAGGTGCTAGAGTCAGGAATGTTGATCCCTGATTTCCCTGCCCTGAAAACCTTGATCTAAAAGGAGTTGGGCAATCCTATCCCATCCATCCATTCATTCACATCTATATGATTCACTTCACATCTATTCACATCACATCCCATCCATCCATTCATTCACATCTATCTGATTCACATCCCATCCCATCCATCCATTCATTCATATCTATCTGATTAACATCACATCTTCTCATAGAATTTAAACATAGATTCTAAGAGAATTCTAATTTTGATATAAAAATTCTTTATGCATCTATTTATGCATAAAAATCAACTTTAATGAGAATAACACTTTTGAAATAAAAATAATTCCTTTATGCATCTTTCTATGCATAAAAATCAAATTTAATGAGAATAATACTTTTGAAATAAAAATAATTCCTTTATGCATCTTTTTATGCATAAAAATTAAATTTAATGAGAATAACACTTTTGAAATAAAAATAATTCCTTCATGCATCTTTCTATGCATAAAAATCAAATTTAATGATTAATATCAGTGATATCCATGCATATTCATAGGTGAATATGTACATGGAGTAATTAGAATATTTCTTTTAGATGCAAAAATGGTGGGAATTACTCTTTTGGAATAACATAAAAGCAAACTTTCTTTTCCACAAAATTCTAGAAAATTTTGCCATAACCTCATTTGTATGGCTGACCATTTCTCATTTTTAACATTCTATTTTTGACTTAAATTAACCCAAATTAGATTCCAAGAACTCTTATCTACACCATTTTCTAAAATCAAGAGAGTAAACAATAAAAAGAGTTTAATTAATCTTTCTAAGATTAAGAAAGGCTGGAATGTAAAGAAGAGAAGGGGTGGCCTTTTCATCAAAGGCATAGCATTAGAATTTAATTCAAACATTTGTAAAGCATAAAAATAAGAAAACCATAGATTTAAAATTCAAAAATGAGTAAGAAATTAGCGAAGTTAATGTTCAGATTGTACTTTCAGTAAACATGTTTTTGGTCCAAATGAATTATTTTGTGTTGTTTATGGATCAATAAATGGACATCAGGTTCATATTTTGTTTGATCCTCGTAGTACTCACAATTTTATTGACAACATTGTGGTACAGAGGATAAAGCTGGAAACCACACAGAATGATCATATGTAAAAGGTCAGGATGGCTGGAGGACAAGTCCAATTCTGGGACAAGAAGGTGTCAAACTACCGTTAGACATCTAATACTCAGATAGACTTGATTTTCATGTCATGAGCTTGGGTCATGTAGACATAATTCTAGGTGTAAGATTCCTCCCCAGCCCCTCAAGATGTCATGAGCTTGGGTCATGTAGACATAATTCTAGGTGTAAGATTCCTCCCCAGCCCCAGCCCCTCAAGATGTCCAGTTTCTCCCCTTGTAATCAATCCCCTTTGGCCTAGAGAAAATATTCTAGAGAGAGAAAATATTTTAGATGGAAAAATATTCTAGAGAGAGGTAATTCAGTTTTTAGATATCTTTGGATGGAAAAATATCCCTTCTTATTAAAATAAATTTCCCCGAATCAGAAGTTCAAAAAGAAATTCCTGAGGTGCATTAGAAATAAATTATAATGTGCACAAAAGACCTTAGCCTAAGGGTCCAGATTTTTAAAAAATTTTGGATTAAGGTTTCTATGGACCAATAGGATTAATCCAAATGTAAGGAGGAGATAAATTGAAGAATAAAAGAAAACCCCCCCCAAAAAATGAGTAAATGTTCACATAAGATGAAGAGTGGACTAAGGACCAAAGAAAATAGTTAAAAAACTTATTTTTGACACCTCAGTCTGGGGTCTCCCCTCATGAAGGAGACACCTATTTCACAAGTGTGGAGGAGTTTTAAACTAAAAAATAATGAGATATTTTCATCTCTCCTCTCTCCTATTTCAGCTAGATCCAAAAAGTAAGCTAAACTGACCCAAAAATGGTCAAAAATTGACCAAACTGATCTGGAAAATTCTAGAATCAGTTTGCTTGGTTAGAGGCTCACTTTTTCCTATAAATAGAAGCCTCTCCCTTTGTAAAAGCTTAATAGTGTTTATGCACTATTATTCTGCTCCTGTCCTGAGCCATTTAACATTGAATTTCTTAATAATTCAATTGTTTTTGGCCTAATCCTCTCCAAAGTGAATTGGTGGCCACTCTTGCTTCAAACAAGAGTAGAACCCTCAATCCCTCAAGCCAAAGGAGAGCTTACAAGCTTTTGTCCAGGTACCAAAGGTGCTGTAGCTCCGTTCAAAGGACATAATTTCTTCGTGTTCCCTTTTCCTTGCATTTGAAACATGTGATATTATCTTTTCTCACAAATTTCTGCTTCTTGTTGGCATTGTCAGAATTTTTTGGTTTTGGTGTGAAAACTAACTTTCTTTTTTGTCCACTATTTGAAAAAGTGAACGCGGATTTCTTTTCATTAGACGATGGTTTTGAAGTGTTGGCATCGACCATAGTCTTATGAAAAAGCTGAGCTGCCTAAATAGCATCCTCAGCCGTTTTAACCTTGCATTTCTTTACCTCATACTGATAATCATGAGCTAGACTATTGATGAAAATCCCACACAAGATATTATCATCAGATTTAGCTTTGGCAGATAATTGTCTAAATTTCTACATAAAATTGTCAAAGACTGATTTGCCATGCTATTTTTAACAAGCTTGGCAATTATTTCAAATTCTTTCTCTAATAAAAAAACTATCTCTTAAAAGCTTCCTCAAAACTTTTCCAAGTAGTGGAAATGGAATCATCTTTAAGATCCTTCCACCAAGTTAATGCCTTTCCTTTCAATAAACCCTGTGCCATCTACAGCTTTTGCGCATCTGTGAATGGATGAAAGGCAAAATGTGTAGTCCACCTATTGAGCCAGGCATCTACACATTCCTAAGTCTTCTCCTTTTTCTCACTGCCGTACACTTTTGGTGCAAACGACTGAGCAATCACTTTGGTAGGAGCAAGAGGTGTCGCCAAAAGAGCTTTTTGTAAAGTCAAAATCTACATCTTTAGTGACTCCATCTTGTCAGAACATCTGGCAATAGTTGCCTCAAGACGCTCTGTCACTTCCAAAAAATCACTCTTTCCAATAGCTTCTCTTCTTCAACTTGAAATTTTAGTTCTTCCCCACCCAAGTTGGGATGATCACTCATCTCATCAACATTGTCATTGAGACTAAGAAGTCAATATGAGCCATTGTAATAAAATTCTTCAAAAATCACGATTCACTTCAAATTCACTTATCCTCTTTTGACCAAAATCATGATTCACTTCAAATTCACTTGTCCTCTTTCGACCAAAATGATCTAGCAAATCAATTCACTAAAACTGACTGCACATAAGAAAAATGCTTTAGTTAGTATTTTGGTGGCTAAACAATGGTAAAAATTTATGAAAAGACCGTCTAGAATTAACCAAATGGAAACAACTATAAATACGAGACATACTCGCATTAATTATACGCGAATAATCCACATCTATCTAATGTCAGTACATAAAAAACATACTTCAACACTAGATAAGCCTCAAAAATATTAAATGCTCAAGAAAAAAGAATTATCATGATTTTTCCTATTTTTCTAGGGTCTCAAAATTTACTAATTTTGAAATCCACCAAATTCTATCTTATGGCACTCCAAATCTAGATTTTTTCAAAAACTTTTAGCAATAAAATTTGCCAAAATACAATTGATATTTCAAAAATACCAATTTTTAGGATTTCTAAAATTTTTCTAATTTTTTGGTAATTAAAAAAATTTACCCTGAGAATCCTATCGAATACAAAAATTTTCGATTCCGCGGTGTTGCCAAAGGGTTCACATAGTTCATGTCTATATATAGATGGATGTTCATCTTCATACTTTGTTTTATGAGTGAGTGAGATTTCTTTTGAGTCTTTTATCTTCATTAAGTGCTAGAGTTTAGGCCGAAGGCTTGTAGATGCTATATTGGAAGAGCCTTGTATATATGACTATAAACTTGACTTGCTTTATAAGAAGATAAAACAAAAACCTAAATATGGAGTAAAACTAAAATGGCTCTAAGTTCTTGTGAGATCACATATAATCCTCCATGATATAAAAGGACTCCCATTAAAGCACACAAGCACACTACATCCATCAACTTCATTGTTGCCATTGTCTCTACAGAGGAAAGGGATGCTGCCATACAAGTCGTTTTAGAGTGTAGAAAAAAAAATCCCCGACCCTTATAGGTATTCTAGAAGCAGATTTTTCTCTAGGAGAATTAGAGGATGCTATTATGGTTATATAGAATGGAAAGAGGCTGAGGCTTGATGGTCTTCCAGCATAGTTCTTTAAAAATTATAAAGACTTCCTACTAACCCCCTTACTTAGGGTCTAGAATGAATCATTGAAATATCGTGCTCTCCCTTTCTCTATAAATGAAGGGGTCATCAAACTAATTCACAAGAGAGGGCCTAAAGAAGAAATCTCTAATTGGAGACCAATAACTAGGCTAACCACAACTTATAAAATTTATGCAAAAGTGTTAGCCAGAAGACTCTCGTGTCATTTGAAGGAGTGGATAAGACTTGAACAGAAAGTGTTCATTAAAGGGAGATACATACCTGATGCTATCATAGCTCTTTGAGAAGGAGTGGAGCATGCCCAACAAACTCAATAGGATTTTATATTTTTCAAGATAGACTTCGACAAAGCTTATGATAGATTGGACTAGGATTTTGTTGTGCAATCAGTAAAGGATATGGGGCTGGGTCCTAACTTCATAAAAATGGTCAAAGTGCTGTTTGGTAATGCTATGGCTAGAGTAACAGTCAGTGAATGGCAACCTTACAGAATCATTTGTCTTGAACATATCGATTAGACAGGGATGCCCCTAGCTCCCATGTTATTTGCTATAGCTGCTAATGCACTGGGTTGGTTGGTTCAGAATGCTATAGAATCATTTGTCTTGAACAGATCGATTAGATAGGGATGCCCCCTAACTCCCATGTTATTTGCTATAGCTGCTATAATGCACTGGGTTGGTTAGTTCAGAATGCTATGGACAAAGGTCATATGCATGGCCTTTCCCTTTAAGTAAATAAAGGGCAAACCTATCTTCAACAATTTGCAGATGATACTAATGGACTCATCCACAATGACCAATCATCTATTCAAGCATTTTGGAAATGTTTCAGACTGTTTTGTCTGGCATCGAGGTCTATTATTAATAACTCTAAAATAGGGATCATAACAATGTTGAAAGAGCCACCGCAGTGGCTCTTGGATAAAGGATGTAAGGTTATCAAAGAAGGTCAAATCTTCAGACTTCTTGGTATCCCAATGGGATACGGTGTATCCATACATCAAAGGTGGATGTGGGTATTAGTAGATAGAGTACATGAAAAGTTTAAACGTTGGAATGCAGCACAACTTTGCAGGGAGATTGGTGGTTCTCAAACACATCGTTTTCCCTACTGTTATTTACTTTCTTTCTTGCTAGTGCACCTCAAATACAAATCTTAAATAGTTAGAGAGAATATGCAAGAATTTCCTCTGGTCTGGAAATGCAGATGAATCCAAAATACCTAAAGTTACATGGAATGTGTGTGTAATGCCCAAAACAATGGTGGGTTGGACATACCAAACATTTTTGATATAACAGATTGGATTGTTGCTAAATGGATAGTGAGAAGATTTTTAGCTCCTCAAGAAGAGTGGGCAATCCTACTTAATAGGAATGTGGATAGTTTTAGGCTTGCAGACTGCCAGTAAATGGAAGAAGCTCCCTAAAATGATGCTTTTCTTCAGTTTGAGGAAAATAAAAGCTCAAGGCAGCCCTTTAGTCAAATCTATATGGCAAACCTGGAATAGATGTAATCCAAAACTCAACTACATTGCAAGATCAGGATACATGTGCATATACTACACTTGGATTCCATTTGGTTTTCCATGGCAGTGGGAAATCATATATCTGAAAATTTATACAAACATGCCCATAAATTTCACACAAAAAGGGTATTAGAACATGGGATGATTTGTGGTGTAGGAATAATTAGAATTGGAGGTCTATTCAAGACCTCAGAGTTAACCTATAGACTGTTTTAGGTAGATCTCCAACTAATCCTTGACAGGATTAAGCTTTGGCCTAAAGACAAAATGGATTCGCTCTAATTGAAAGGACCTCTGACACACAAAGCTTTCTCTTGGAAACCAAAAATAAACTCCTACCAATCCCACCTCTTCCCCCTCAAGGTCCTCCCCTTCACTGTAAACTTAATACCAGATGGTATCTTTTGTGGGACAAAAAACAATGGGGGTTCAAGTTTTCAAAAATATGGTTGTCAGTGATCCCGCCAAAGAAATCTTGCCTACTCTGGCTGATTATGCACAAAGCCTTGTGGACTCATGAGAGAGCACAATAAATAGCATGGGGATGGTATTTGCAAAGAAGAGTTCCAAGAAAAGATTAGCAAAATTCAAAAAGATCGTCTGGAAAAAGATGGACAGGTTGATAGTGAAGAAGTGGAGATAATGAGGCGGGATTCTAAACTAATAGAATACATCTAGAACCTGACCTCTTTGAAGAATGAGCTAGCCTAAGGAGAAAGTTATGCTTCTTGGTTAAAACAATTTTTTTTTTGTAAATGCTCATGTTTTTCATTATAATATAATTTCACGCTTTAAAAAAAGAAAATAATAGGATTAATGTATATTTTTTCATAAAAATGAAAAGCTTTGAGCTATAGTAGGAGTGTTCTCAATTTATACACATAATAAAAGAGGCTCAATAAATATAATATGATGAATAGTAAGTGAATCATTGTATGGCTTTTATAAAACTCACACTTATAGGTCAAAACATGAAAATTTATATGGGACTGGTGTTTTGGTGCATATCTTATATCTTCTCCATAAAAGCTTTGTTGAAGCTCAAACTTTGTAGCCTGGTAGAGAACAATGTATCTATAACTTTGTAGAAGAAAGTGTAGTCAAGTTAATTTCTTCATCATTTTGATGTAACAAGATACTTTTGATTGTGTGTTTTTAAGTACCCAAAATTTAGTAGTCCATGTTGACCTAATTTCTCACTAGTTAGAAGATAGCTACTATAATTTTATGAGATTTATCATGGATTAAGACAAGTGACCAATCTCCTATGAGCTGCTTAGATGGTGTAAGAAGCTAAGGTTAGGGGAGACACCAAGTGTTAGAAAATAAAGTTGAAATGGAAAACAAGAAAGAAATAGAGGTCTAAGAACATGTTTGACACAATAGGTTAAGCTTGAGCTATAGAAAGAGTAACTTCATTTAAGAAATAGAGGACTAAAAACATGTTCGACACAATAAGCTAAGCTTGAGCTATAGAAAGAGTAACTTCATTTAAGAAATAGAGGTCTAAGAACATGTTTGGCACAATAGGCTAAGCTTGAGCTATAGAAAGAGTAATCTTGTGAAATTGAATCTTACAAGAGAAATATGTCAATGAAAATTTCCACTTTTTTTTATTTCCTCAATCATCTCCTTGATTTCTTCAATTACATCCACCACTAATTATTTCCTCAATCATCTCCTTGATTTCTTCAATGATATCTACTAATATTATCTTCTAGTAGATGCCTCTCTCCCCTTAAAACGTTAGAATTAATGTCTCAAATGTAGCTTTATTCTTAAATGCAATCAAAGTCTATAAGCTTCACATATGAGCACACATTTGAGTTCTTATTTGTTGTAATCTCTTTTCACACCATCGTTTTCATTGCTCATAAGCCATAATCCAAAGGTAGGCATTGCAAGTTACGATGTCTGCACATATGTCAAATCTCACAAATTTATCTTCTTGATTTAAAAATAATAGTAATAGCATGGTGCAATAGTTAAATTCTATAGCTTAATCATTAAATTTATCATCTTGATTTAAAAATAATAGTAATAGCATGGTACACTAGTTAAATTTCATAGCTTAATCATCAAATCTTTACAATAAACTTTTTATGAAATAGTTTTTTATACACAATAGGAACTCGTATATCATGTGTGAATATAAATTATTATTCTCACATTTTTATTGCCACATTTAGAGGGAGTTATTTCAATGTCCTTGTTTTTTTAAATAATAAGGGTAACCATTTTTAGGAAATGCTTTATGATTATCTTAATATTGAGAATGCCCTCCAAGCTTTGTATAATATTGAATAAATAATGAAAGAATTGAGCTTTTAATTTCTATAAAGTTGGAGTTGAATAAATTTTGTGTTGTTGATTGAAGTTAGTGGTTGTTTGGTCACAATGTAGGGTTTTGGGTCCCACCATGCTTTGCTCAATGCTCATCCACCCTCCCTCATTGACACATTTCCACAACATTACTCATTATATAGGTAATGTGATGTATAAATTGTCTTGTTTTTCTCAAGGTTGGGTGGAGTTGGTTGGCAAGTTGGATGGATTTCAAGGAGTGCTTGCATGACATGTTCATAGTAGTTTTAAGCTAGCCACATCATTTATTTCATTTTTGTAGTACTCCTTACAATTTGACAGACTCATGTTAGGAAAATAGCTCCATCTTTGTCTTTATGATCCCCTTTATTAGGTGAGTTGTGGATAGATTCATGCAATATGATCAACATTCTTAGGGTCTTGACCTACATGGTTTGGAAAAGTGAACTACACACCTTACTCCCACCCAGTGTATACACGTGTTCGATAGTCCAAGACTATTCAAGATACTTCTTGGGGATGCTAGTTAGAACTTGGTGGTTGAATAGTTAGGTAGTTAAACAAGTGAAGGAGTGTGCAAGAAAATGCAACCCCTTCCCCTTATTGTCTATGTCACCAATACCACACTTCCACAGAATATTATTGTGTAGTCAAACGACATTGTTGAAATTCTCGTTGGCGTGTGATCCTACACTTGCCATATGGCGGCAGGTGAACTATGAGCCCATATATGGGGTTTAGGCTTTGATTTGTGTATCCTAAGGTTATGTTTAGTAGAGATGTGAGGACACCAACGCTTTGCAACAATTCTCAAAGAAATCCAACTGTATGTAAGAGTGAACGGATTGCCCAAAGTGTGTTGGGGATGACCCAAGGAACTTTAGACATTCCCTCGCCCATCTTAGAGGGAGATTGCATGTGCATGAGGCGCGGGCGTGTGAGACCTCCCCTTTATTTTATTTTATTTTATTTTGAGAGAAAGTGATTTTATTATTAGGGAAAGGTTAGTTACAAAAGAGAAGAGACTCCCTTTATTCCACAAGCAGCTCTAGTGCATAATCCTAATGGCATGGAATGAATGAGCTTTAAAAAAAAGGTGGAGTTCGAATCTTAAAATTGAATTTTTTTTCTTTGTATATCAGATTAGAACAAGGACAACAATCCACACAGAAACCTTCGGCATCGTCGCTCTGAATCTACTTTAGTCCCTTATGTCTCTTCCTCCCTTGTGTGATCACTTCTTTTCTGTGTTGAAAAGCTAGAAAGGAGTCAATGTGATACATTCAACTGCGTTTTTGAAAGCAGAATTGAGGGATCAAAGGACCCATTAAGCGCCCACAAAGGCCCTTTTCTCTAATTCAATGGAGGCCTCTCTGCATGCATCATGTTGGCTGACCCCTGCTCAGAATTGCTCTCCGCTAAGCAGCCCGCGAGGTCTTGTGCTCTGCGGCCTGCACAGGCACGCCATAGCTACCAGCAAAGCAATCTCTCAGGGCTTGGATTTGAGTGTATTTGCGAAGAAGAGGCCCATTAAGCGGCAGGCAAAAAAGCAGAGCTCATCATGGAGGGTACTGGCTTCTAGCAATCCTCAAGCCTTCGACTTCGACGTGATCATCATCGGTGCTGGCGTTGGCGGCCATGGTGCTGCCCTTCATGCAGTCGAAAAGGTCAGAGCATAGTTACCAGAGAAGTTTAATAAGGTTACTTTCAATCACACTGCAGTTAATTGCATATCCTAAGGTTAACCTGCTCAATTTACATTACATTAATGTTAAATTTAATCGCATTAGACAAATGAGCTTCATTCTCTATGTGAGGGGAAATTTCCTTTGAAGTTTTTGAGTTCTAATTCTTAAGTTATGTGCTGCATTTTTGCTGATAATATGAAGTTCAGGTTCTTAATTCCAATCTTAATTATGTTTACAGGGGTTGAAGACTGCCATCATTGAAGGTGATGTTGTTGGAGGCACTTGTGTTAACAGAGGCTGTGTACCTTCAAAGGCTTTGCTGGCTGTCAGTGGGCGCATGCGGGAGCTTCAGGATGAGCATCATCTCAAGGCTCTAGGTATCAAGGTAACTCTGTGTAACATCATTTTAGCCGGGTGACGTAGAGGGAATTCTCTAGACAGTAGGAATGTGCTGTAGTGTCAGTAATATGACTCCTGTGGTTGTAACATCACATACCTTTCTGCATGCTTACATTGATTTGTACATCTTGCATGCATCAACAACCGAAGAGTTTCTTCCATATTGTACCATGACTTCCTTAAAACATTTAGACCTTGACAAACTCTCTCTCTCTTTCTCCCCCCTGTGCTTTGCCCAGGTGGCAGATGCAGGATATGAGAGGCAAGCAGTCGCAGACCATGCAAATAATCTTGCAACACGCATAAGAGGAAATCTTACAAATTCAATGAAGGCTTTGGGTGTGGACATTTTGACTGGTGTTGGGACTATTGTGGTCAGTAGTCCTATCCTTTTCATGGAAAATCCTTATTATGGGGTTTGTAAATGTATGGCATTGCTGTTATCATTGCTTTGAGTGCCTTAGCTTTGACAGTATGAACACCTTAATTTAGGGGCCTCAAAAAGTGAAATATGGAAAAATCGGTTATCCAGACAAGACCGTTACAGCCAAAAACATCATTATTGCAACAGGATCAGTGCCTTTTGTACCTCCGGGAATCGACATTGATGGTATGTCTTGTGCTTTGAACAACCAGGATCTGTTTTACAGGTTATAGGTGATTTGAATCTTCTTGTGACTTCAGGGGAAACGGTTTTTACTAGCGACCATGCTTTGAAGCTGGAGTGGGTTCCAGACTGGATTGCTATTGTAGGCAGTGGATATATTGGCCTGGAGTTCAGTGATGTTTATACTGCTCTTGGAAGTGAGGTTGGTTCTTCTTCAGGGAGCTATTTTTTGTATGCTCTCTCTCTCTCTCTCTCTCTCTCTCTCTCTCTCACACACACACACACACACACACACGTGTGCGCGCACGCACGCACACATTACCCTCCCATTGACCCACCCAAACGTGCATGAGAGAGAGAGAGAGAGAGAGAGAGAGAGAGAGAGAGAGAAATGAAATGATATATTAACTTCTCTA
>NC_141046.1:16513925-16566425 GCF_041138505.1 Cibotium barometz
CGAGAGGAAACTCAATTGAACCTAGTTGATCAACTCTACCATGTCAAGCAGCTAGAGAAAGAATCAATCAGAGGCTATATCAACATAGCAAGATACCTCTACTCTCGATGTGCTGACACTAATAAATTCTCTAATGAATAGCTACTTAGAAGATTCCTAGAAGGAATCCTTGACTCGGCCTTGCACAATGCCTTTTTATTCTAAAAAACATAAAAACTTTAAGCCATGTTGTAGAAGTGCCACAGATTTCATGGGAACTACTTCAAGGAATCTCCTTGAAGGAAACCCATGTGAAGCATCGCTTAGCATAGTGACTCCAAGTTGGTGGCAAAGGGAAAGAACCACGTGCCACATTGGAAGTAGAATACCTAGTGGCCGCACTCATGGAGCAAATAACTAAGTAATGGAGGGCCGGGCTAAGAAAAGATAGCCTAGATGAGAGTTGCTCTAGTGTCTTATATGCACACATGCATGGAATGCCCCCACCTAAGACCTAGATAAGGAGGAAGTGTGCATAATGCATGAGGGCAAGAAACCATGATACTATCCACCATTGCTAACAAGAATCAACCTTAGAGATAACAAAACCGCTAGTCACACTAGCTCCACCCGTTCATTACCTGGCTTTTCTTGCACCACTGGCAAGGGCCATGCTTGCTAACACACCTCACTTGGGGTAGTGCGTGCCTCAAAGGGGAGTACTAAGAATTCCAAAGTTACCCCTATCACCTCTAGTGTTGCCACAATAGCCACTCATTCCATGGGTGACCTCTATGAACCAATTGACCGCGACAAAAATACCTGAAGGGGTGAAAGAGAGATGAGGGGAGGACACAATCTACCTAGTTATTATCTTGCTAAGCATCAAAGATGGGATGGTACAAATGGTCCCTCTCATTGCTCTGAGATGAGAATGTAAAATAGGAGGAGATCCACTGCTCTCACCAGGCTGGAAAATAGGAGGAGATCCACTGCTCTCACAAGGCTGGAAAAGCGTCACTCCCTGTACCAAAGGACACAAACACTAGCCCGAGTCCTACCAATGTAAAAAGTCTCAAAACATGCTAGAGTCACCCCTAGAACTAGAAAATGAAGGCCCAAGAATATAGGAGTTGACGTTAGAGGTTGCTTCACTTTGAGAGCAGAAAGATTCCACAAATTGGATGCACATCCTTGCAACCATTGACTCCCAACTAGAATAGGTACGAGATATGCCATAGTAGATGGCAACAAAATTGCTTTAGTCTATATGTTGAACACTACAACGATGCAACATATGCCTAAATTTGAAGGTAATATCTACAACCAAGAGGTGGTAGCTTGTGCTAGCAAATCACGGGTCCAAGCATGGAGCTATGGAGGATGGAATCTCTCTATGGTTGAAGAGGAAGAAGAAGAGGGAAAAGAGAGAGCAAGAGAGAGAAAGTTGGGCACAACACAAGGTGATTGTATTATGAATGAGATGAGAGATGATTGAACCCCCAAGTACAATAACCTTTTATGGGCATTAAACCCTATCTTTTGATTCTAACTAAGAGGTTGTTCACACCTAGAGTGTTCACACCAAGTTGTCTATAAAACTAATGATCATATGCCCGTATCCCCAATGATATTTTGGTGTATTTCCAACACCCTCCTCCCTCAACAAAATATCCATGGCTACTATGGCATCAATATGCTAGCTCTAGTTAATGCTTACAAATTTGTTTATGATGACCATCCAAGTGTTTGTAGGTCTTACTCATGGTGGTTTACAATGCTAGTTAATGACAACGGATGCTAGACATCTAGTTATGATTACAATTCACTTAGGGTGAATACATGTGGGTAGGCCTTGGCTGGTCTAAGGAAGCCACCTATGCCTTTTGTAACATCAAGGATATATAACAAACCCAGAAAGTCTAAAAGGATTCAGATTTTGGGGGACGACCCGGGCAGAGAACCCTTGACTCAACACAAAATAGGAATTTAGAAATAAAGGGAGAGTCCCCCCCCTTGATGACTACTATGTTGATGAAGATCTTCTTGATGTAGCTCGTAATGTTAATGTTTCTCTTAATCTTCTTCATGTCAATGTAGATCTTGATGTTTATGTAGCCCTTAGTCTTCTTCATCCTTGATTTCATTGTGTAATGAAATCCATGCAGGCGAAGATGGATCACATTCTCAATGTGTTCATAAAGCCTGACATGATGATGATGCATGTCCCTTCCAAATGATAATGCATTGAATCTGCTTAAGGAGGTCTTAGCCTTATCAATGGCTAGTGTCTTGCCCTTGTACAAATGATTTATGAGCATGATAGATGTGGTACATGAAGCATATAAACTCAAAAATCCCATTGTCCCAAATAATGCTGATATAGATTTATATCCAATTTTGGATTAACAAATTGATCACTCAAATCAAGGAGTGCTTTACAGAGGTTTAGCAACACTCAAATGTGAGATATGAACCATTAATGGCGCTAAAAACCTCACATGATTAGCACTAATTAAGGTATTAGTGAAAGTAATTTTCTGTTCATCAACATGAAGGAAGAAAAGGACCTAGTCGAGCTACTCACATAGTTCTAAGACTACTTAGCTTGGAAATACACTAACATGAAGGGTGTATCTCTAGAGGTGGTTAAGCAATAATATTCCTATTGTTGAAGAGCAAAGCCATCAAGGCACAGGGTCTATCAAATGAATCTGAAATAGTCCAGGATGGTCAAGGAAGAAATTGGAAGACTCATCAAAGCCGAATTCATTTATGAGATAGAGTCTAGCAAACTTGAGAGTGTGGAAATGAGAGGACCCGTGTGCATTTCCACACTTGATAGTGTGGAAATGAGAGGATTCTTCAATGCCAACAAACTTAGACACTACGATGGTCCTTTGACTCTAAATGTTTTTGAAGGCCATTCATCAAAATAAAAAAGATAAAATAAAAGAGGTTGTGGTAGAATGAGAGGCCCATCGCAAAGCTAAGGCTAGGCAAGACAAGATGCATAACTACCACATCTCTGTTAACATGGCCCAAGTCATTAACCTAGAAGAGGAAGACTACCCGCTAGACTCTTGCGGGGCTTGACCATAGAAACTGGTCTCAAACAAAAGTTAACACTCGTGGACACGGGAGCCAGCCATAACCTAATATATCATGAGACTTGGTACGCACTACAACAACTATCATTGACCCCATCAAAAGAGTGGGTGGAAGAAGTGAACTCGTTTACAAGCATAAGAGCTTTCACTACCATGTTTCACATTGGAAATAACTCCTTGGAAGGGAAGTTTTATGTCATGCCTACAGGTACCATGCACGAAGTAGTCTTTCTTAGACGAGGATGTGTATGGGGCATAATCAATGCTAAATTGACTGAGACTCAAGAATTGCTCCCTTGCAACTAGCCTTGAGACAAGTAATCGTTCTGATGATGGAAGAAGAGCCTATGTCCAACAAATCCTCAACACAAAAATACCACTCTTCAAGTAAAGAAGTGCTAAAGCTAATCGAGCCACCAATAAGAAACCTTATTTTTTACCATGCCACTGAAAAAGAGGGTCGGCCCTTTACTTGTGCTCAAAAAGAAGTGCTGAAGCTAATTGAGCCACCAAAAGGAATCGTTATTTTTTACCATGCCATTGAAAAAGGGAACCCTTATTTTTGACCATGCCACTGAAAAAGAGGCCAACCCTTTACTCGCCCACAGGGGTAAGTAACCAAGTTTCTTCAGAAGCCTCACCTAAGCCAGATCAACCCTCGCCGTCATGTATGCCCTGGTACAATTAGCCTCTCCTCCAAGGACAATTAGCCTCTCCTCCAAGGACAAACCCATGGTGGGGTAAGTAACCAAGTTTCTTCAGAAGCCTCACCTAAGCCAGATCAACCCTCACCGTCATGTATGCCCTGGTACAATTAGCCTCTCCTCCAAGGACAATTAGCCTCTCCTCCAAGGACAACCCCATGGTGGGTGAAAACCCAATCCATGGTATGGCCCATCACCCGAATTGCTTAATGATTGGAAGAACACCTCTTAAATGCAATTCAACAGGCATGGTCCAACACCACACATGTATATTCAATTATGACCTTTTTGCATAAAAAGCTCAAGCACACACCCCTGACTGGCACCCGAATCACATGTCTAAATGCATGCAAATCTCAAAAAGTTACCTACTTGAGTTGTGCATGCACGTTCCAATCTACGAAGTTGAAGATGTGTGCATGCACATTCCAATTTGTGCACACACGTTCCCATGTTTATTTGAAGCTATGCACACACATTCTAAGATGTGCATGTACGTACCTAGCAGTGCACACACACGTTTCCATGTTAAGCCAAAGCTATGCACGCACATTCCAATCTGCACACACATGTTCTCACGATTACTGTTTTGCATACACGTTCCATGTTAAGCTAAAGCTATGCACGCACATTCCAATCTGCACACGCATGTTCTTATGATTACTATTGTGCATGCACGTTCCAAGATATACACACATGTTCCAATTATCTATGCACGCACATTCACACGTCTATCAAAAGCTATGCACGTTCACGCATGCACATACCCCACTTTGCATATACATGTTTCCAAGAATGGCCTACATATGTGCATTCTAGCCTATATACGTATGTTCCCACTCAAAAGCTATATAGTTGGGTCCCTCCTATCATTTTTTCACTATTCACTTACTAGCCAAACTCTTGCCAATTTTTTTGAGAACTCACCCATGCCTTCACAACCCTCTTCAATACTCTGTCGATTCCTCTCACAGCCGCCGCCACCACCATCACAACAATAAAAGCAGGTGCCTCAGAGACATCGTCTAACATTGCTCCCCTTACACCCACCAAGAAGAGGAAGGCCACCAAGGTCCACAAGCTCTTGGAGTACCAGGTGGCTGCCCATCTTCTCCCTGCTTAAAGTGGTGCCTCACCCCTGGCACAAGCAACGCTCAAGCTCATGGACGAGTTTGAGAATAGACTTTCAGAGTAGCACAGGGATTTCAAGAGGGCTGTTGAAGCCAAAGACATGACCATTGTCGCAAGACAAAGCCAGGCTAAAATAAGAGCACGTCCCACCCAAAGCAGAATAGAAGGTTGATATCCTGATGGATGTAGCCACCAACATAGCAAACCTTGCCATCCCCCCAGCCACCCTGAAGTCTCCTCAAGCTATAGCACCGAAGCCTCCAATTCAACCTCGTTTAACACAAAATCTACATAGATGAGGACATCCCCACCCTAGGCCTCCCACCCCACCATTGCCATGATCTTTTCCTAAACATAATCTCATTAACTGATCCCTCCACCATCTTTCACCTCCCCCATCACATTCTCAACCTCAACCTCCAGGCATGGTGCTACATCCTCACATACTCCGATCACCTAGAGGAAGGTGAATTCATTGAGCTCTTTATCCTCGATGACCTCTATGCCCCTGCACTGCATCGACAACCACAATCATCGATACCATTCAATGGATGCTCACTAAGATGCTCACTAATGTGGCATGGTGGATGACACCTACTTTCATTTAACCTCAGAGGTTAGTAAGGTCTACAAAAACCTAATGGAATATACTTTACCACAAAATATGGAAGCATCTCCAACATATGAAGAATTTCCAACAATGACACAGTCCATGTGGCCTACCCCTAGGATGTCTCATACGATGAATATAGGGAGACATGAGTTCTATAGGTCTATCAACTTCAATTCTCCCTCCTGTCACATCTACTTCAACACCTACCACTCTTCCAATGGCTACACCCCTTACCTCTCCAGCACAACCATCCCCTCCTTTTTCTTCCCAACAACCCCCACCCATTACCTTCTTAGGGAAAGTCCTAAATGGACTCACAAAAGCCTCCACCTTGTAAGTCAACCGCCATCCTCTAACCCTACAAGCAACAGTCCCATCCTTGTAAGTATTGGAAGCAAGTGAGATTGTGGCACCCCTAATCAGGGAGTGTGAATAAATGTTCCCTCACAATTGTCCTGTGGGACCCACTAGATACCCTCAACATCAACCAAGAAATTTGGATCTTGCACCACAGGAAAAAACCCAACACATATCTTAACAGGATTGTGGATTGCCTAGACCTATAGGAAAAAAATAACCAATGCTCAAGGGCACATCACAAAATGCACCAGTGGTGGATACAGAAGGCCACCATCTAGAGTTGATCCAATCACACATGACCTTATGGTGGGGGAGCAGCCTATTTGGCAATGGCCATACCTTCTCAAGCCCAAACTTTGGAAGGAATATTGTTATTCTCCTCGGTACCTCCAACCATCGAATGATGGTGGGCCTTGGATCTCTTTAATAAAGAGCTAGAGAAGAACCCAAAGTTACAATTCAACTTCCCATGTGTACCTCCATCTTAGCTACCCCACCTTCTCAATGAGACATGGATGCTCCGCACCATGCGATAATTCATCCAAGATTATGACCAAGTACTTGACCCCAACATTGTAATCACCATTCTCTTCTTTTACCTCACCATCACCCTTCCAGTGGAATTTCTAGATTGGCACACTTTTGATAAAAGGCCTTTCCTTTGGTATCAACAAAGGCCTAACACTTCGAGATCAGCTACTACAACCAAGTGGCGGTTGCTCATCTTTGAAGATATGTTCAAGATAGCCTTTTGGACCTCCTATAAAGCCTTCCCACTACACCACCTAGTACCCAAAGTCCTTCGACTTCTACTGAAACTACAATGGCTTCTACTGCTCACCCCCACTGTGCTTCATTATCAATTCTGAGGACGGAACCATGATTAGGGGGAGGGGGATATGTTAACCATATTGGCTAACATTACTCCAAACGTGCACACTTTTTGAGCCGTGCTTTTTGTACTGCACAAAGCGCTTCATGTAAATGATTATGGGAAATCTTCGAGCTTACAATATGTGTAATGCCGAAAGCTAGTTAAAATTGATCTTAGGACTTGTGTAATGCTGGTAGTATATACTTAAACTAAAAAATTAGCCTAGACTAGCTTTTGGGCCCCAAGACATTACTTGGGCGATCAGGCATTGTAAGTATGAGTCTTGTATATAAGACATTTTGACTAATGAGAAAAGACATGATCCCATTCTCGCAATTGAGTTTAATTCTTTCATGCTCTTGTAATTTATGCTTGCTTGTGTTCTCTCTTATCTTTGATGCATGATTACTTGAGGATTGTATGTGTGAGTGATAATGTGAGGATGCTAGCTCTCCTCTCCCTCTGTCCTTCTCTCCCCTTCTCCCCCATGCTCTTATTCACCAAGGCATTGAGGTAGAGGTGAGCTTTCTATTCCCTCTCTCCTTCCCTCCGCTTCTCCCCCATGCTCTCATTCACCAAGGCATTGAGGTAGAGGTTAGCTATCTATAGCTCTCTCCCGCTTTGTTCCCCATCCATTTGCAAGGCTTCCTTGTGATGACAATGATGAAGGCAAGGGTGAGGACCCTGGCTCTCCACAAGAGAGGGTTGCTCTACCAGAGTGGCTAGAGGGAAAGCCAGCAAGAGGTGCAACCCTCTTCACAAGAGGTGTAAGCCATCAAGAGGTGCAACGATGAAGGCAAGGGTGAGGACCCTAGCTCTCCACAAGAGAGGGCTGCTCTACCAAGAGTGGCTAGAGGTGCAACCCTCTCCACAAGAGAGGGTTGCTCTACCAAGAGTGGCTAGAGGTGCAAGCCAACAAGACCCTTGCATCCTTCATCTCTCCTTCGTGCAAGGCTCAAGTATTCCCGCAACGATGAACATCCACTATTCCCCAATGATCTCCTAAGCAAACAAGTTCAAGGAGGAGCCTTGACACTTATGTCTTGGTGTAGCAATGAATTATTTAATCCATTTGTGTTGCCTCCTACATCATGGAGCACCTATTGGTAGATTACAACACCCACCTTAGTTAAGTATTATGAAGGGTCATCTCATGCCATCTCACGCTTTCACTTTTGATACCTAGGAATATAAGGTTAAGAGCATGGATGTGTACATGGCACTTTTGTGAGGAATGCTTTAATTTACATGATATGTCTAGATCTCCTAGAAGATCAACAACAAGGAAATATTGTTAAGGGCCATGCATGACTTTCTAGGTTATGGTGAGTGCTCAAGTCAAATTTTGTTTTGGAATTGAATATTAATTTTTTTTTGTTCAATAAATATGTTTCAAATTCCTCTATTTTTTATAGACATGTATTGTTTTGTATACAAGTCTTCCACCAGATAACATGCATGTCCAATTTGTGGACCTCGCCAAGACGCACCCTATTCTCTAAATCTTGAAAAAATGGTATGTAGGTTGTATTTGATACCTTCCACTTGCACAAGATGGTGGTCAAAAACAACCATCCTTGGAGGCAAGTAATTGGCTAGTTTTATGGAGAATAAATGGTGATGAACGTCCATTTGGGATGGAGAGACTTCCATCTTTCATCGACTCCTCTACCAGGATTAGTTTCTCATTAATCATCATCTCTTAAATCCTATGCACATAGTTTCTCATTCAAGAATGTGGCAAGGGCCATTTGGGAGAACTTAATTCAAGACAAAGATACTAAGGGTGTATGAGATGACTTGAAGTTGAAAAGATGAAATCTTTCTAGCTACACTTGATTGGAGGCAAAGTGATCCTACCAAAAGTCCCTTGGGTTCTATCCATGAGGTAAAAGACAAGATAAAAGAAGGAGATCAAATACATTTGCACCCTAATAGGTCACATGTGTCGTCTAAAGAGTTCCTTAACATAACAAGCTTAGTGGTTTGACCTCTCATAATTGGCACAAGTTCTTACAGGTATGTAAGAACAATTGGTCACATGTGTTGTCTAAGAGTTCCTTCACAATACATAACAAGCTTAGTGGTTTGACATCTCACAATTGGCACAAGTTCTTAACAAGTATGTGTGTGTATGGAACTTGTTCCATTTTTGGTTTTCTTAATCTTATGTTTTGAGTTTTACTCACATCTTTTTTCTCTGTTTATCTTGATGGATTTCTCTTCAAAGGTGATATGGCAAGGCTAAAGTTATTTTCAATAGTGTGATTGAATTGAGAAGCACTTCCCTTGAGGTATTCTAACCATCCCTTTATGAGATTGGACTTACATGTACAATTCATAGCCACTAGATGTGTTTCTTGAAACCCTTGAAAAAAGAGGAGCTAACTTTCTCTTATGCTTCTTTTACATGCATTTGAAGAACTGCATGCCTTCAAGGCCTAAATTTGACGCCTGTTTTTCCTGTCAAGGGCCATTTTGCCTGTCAAAAAAGGTAGTTGAAAAAAATTCCTGTCAAACGACAAGCCCGAGAAAAAAATTTGCCTGTCATAAAAAATTTGGGGTAAAGCAAAAAAGAGGAGAGCTATGCCATTAGAGTGATTTTTGGATTGCACAACTTTGATGATTGTTCACATTTTTTGTCTTTTGTCCGAGGTTTATTGTGATCTAGTGGTTTTTTATTTGATATCTTTTGATGATTAGGGATTTTGCACTGGCAAGATATGCATGAATGTGAGTTATTCTCTATTTTATGTGTCGTCTTTTTATGGTATCTGTGTTGATATAAATTTACCTATCATTTGACAAGAACTTTTTTGTTGAAACGTGTCAAGCGAAAGGGGAAAAAAAAAATTGCCTGTCATAAAAAATTTCATAGGCACCCGTCAAATTTAGGCCCTGCATGCCTTATTCATGTGAAGGAGGAGACGGCGTCTTCATATGTAGAAGATGAAGAAAAGAAAGAGCACGTGGGAACAAAGTTTACAAATTTGGGTACACAAATTTGAGACCTTTTGGAAGGTCACAAAATGTACCTAATATAGCACCCACAACGTTTTGTGAGTGCAATTAATTTATTATAGGCCACCGCAATCGAATTTGGTGAGCCCACCAATAAATTATATTGTATTTCCGAAGGTAATTTTTGGTGGCACTGCCAGAGCGTGGATAGTTTTTTTTAGTATTTTTAAAATTTTATCTTTTTTAGTAACATTGCAAGCAGCTGCCAGACCGTTAGTTTTTTTTAGTATTTTTTAAAATTTTACCCTTTTTAGTAACATTGCAAGCAGCTACGCTTCACGTGCCTCCCCATACAGCTTCGATTATGTTTTTTTAGTATTTTTTTTAATCTTACCTTTTTCAGTGACATTGTCGCAACGTGCCTCTTCGATTATACCCCTTCCTCCTCGCAGTTTCAGATCTCTGTAGTAGGGTTTGTTCATAGCACTCTCTCTTTCTCTCTCTCTCTCTCTCTCTCTCTCTCTCTCCCCCTAAGTTCAATCAGAGTTCTCTCGAAGAGTTCTTGGCGATTTCTTCCACTTTCTCAAAGGGTTCCTTATGTTTTTTCTGTCTCTTTCTCTTTGCAAAGACGTTTTGTCTATGGGAAGTGCGTAAGCGTGCCACGAGCTGAGGCAGAGGGGAGACTAAGACGGTGAAGAGATGAGTGTGACGTGTTGCAGCGCAATTTTGCATTCCTTTTTTAGCCTTAGTATTTGCATTAATTTATGCCACGTCAAATTAATGCAAAACAAATCGGGCTGGATATATATAGCACCAAAACGGAAATCGGGCTGAATATAGCACCAAATTGAATGTACCTATTATAAGCTAATACCAAATGGAAACAAAAATATGTGTAATGAACGAATAAAAATTATAAACCAATTAAATAGCAACAAAAGGCCCAACAAATGCAAAGACTAGAATTTTGAGTGTGACCAGAAGGCATTGGAAAGGAAAGCCCACGAATACATAATCACATAAGCACAGACATTAACTAAGTACTAACTCAATTGCAAGGAGCACAAGCACATCATCATCATCATCATGCAATATGCTTACCCAATAAAAATACACAATAATCAAAACATCAAACAGGAACCTAGATGAGATGGTCTAAGAAAATACTCCATCAAATAAATAACCAGCTACAAACTGAAGATATTGCAGAGTCAACATTCAATGCATTTCACCACTCCTTGCAATTAAATGACATCAAGGTTTTTGTGAAAGTTCCAAACTATCATCTTCTTTTTGAACACCAAAGAACATCTACATGAACAGAAGTTCCAAACTATCATTATCTTTTTGAACACCAAAGAACATCTACATGAACAGAAGTTATGGAGGGTTGGGGGATGCAAAGACTACACAGAATTTATCTGAAATCTATGTCAAGCGACTAGCTATTTCACAAACATAACCAAAGTCAATAAAATAGTATCAATGGCACTTCATCACTCAGGAAGAGGCACAGCAAAGACATTAGCCAGATGGTAGCAACATGGTATGGAAACAATTGCTGCTAATCGTCCCTTGAGTGAAGACGGGGAAGATGATGAGTACAAGTCACAACGAGCAGCATGATGGGAACCTCTATGGAGAAGACATGGCTACATGTATCAATCATGGCAGAAATCCGTTACGAAGTTGGTTGTCATTAATAAAGGGAAAGGAATCGACACTAGAACAGCTTTTCGACTGCTTTTATAGGGAAAGGAAATGTGACACTAAAACAGCTTTTCAACTGCTTTAAGATGTAGGAGGGTGAATTGTGGGCAGCCGTCCAGGGCTTGAAGCGGTTGAGGTCCTTGTGGATGAAGCCCCTTGAGCTGGTGATGCACTACAAGAGAAGAAGACGAGAGGCCAACCGCCATGACTCGAGCAACAGAGAAAGGGTCACAACTTGTAGTGCAGGTTGGACTGAATGTGGGACACAGAAGACTCAAGATGAGAGGATGGCCAAGTATGTGAAGTCGGTGTCAGAATATGCAGCGGAAATGATAACCAAACTTGGGTAGACAAGAGCAAGTAGACTGCAGAAAATAAACAGCACAAGAAACACAGAGAGATAGGTGTGTAAACTCTTCTCTATACACAAGATCCCGGAAAAACTGAATGAGAAAGTGGTGGGGGCTGAGGGGCTATATATACATCTCCTAGAGGGCAGTCGGCCAGCAGCAAAGAGTGCCCACGACTGGAGAAAAAACCCACGACTGAATAAATGCAGTCGGACCGCATTTTGAGGCCCACGACTGATCAGAACAAGTCGGCCAGCAGCCCTGAAGCCCACGACTGATGAAGATCCAGTCGGCCAGCAGTGGGGTGCTCCTGGCATCATCTGGCAGCCCTCCCACCACTAGGAAAAATGGGAAAAAATATGGAAAAAATACGGGGAGTGTGGAAAAATGATATACGGGCGGGCACACCCACAACAGAGGCCCTGGTGTATACAAATAGACAGGAGATGACTTATAACACCCCCTCTCAGCTCCTGGCTGTGAAACCAACCCAAGGGAGCTGGAGTGCCACCTGAGCGTAGCCTGAGGTAGAGACTTCGTGAAGAGGTCCGCCGCATTGTCCTCCGTTGAACAATAAAGGAGCAAGATGTCACCCGCCAAGATCTTCTCACGTACAAAGTGATACTGTATCTCTATATGCTTGGTCCGGGCATGGAAAACCGGGTTCCGAGCAATAGCTATACAACTCTGGTTATCGCACTGGATGACTGTGGGCTCCCTCTGTGGAAACCCAATCTCGCCTAGCAGCCTCCGCAGCCATACAACCTCACAAGCAGCACCACAAGCAGCCCGATACTCTGCCTCTGTCGAAGAAAGGGCAATAGTTGGCTGCTTCTTGCTGCTCCAAGAAACTGCTCCTGAGTCGAGGGTAAAAGTGTATCTTGAAGTGGATCTCCTCGTGTCTGGATCTCCTCCCCAATCTGAGTCACTCCAACCTTGGAGCTTGACTCCATTCCCTCCTGTGTAAAAGAGTCCCAGATCCTTCGTACTCTGCAGATACCGCAAGATCCGCAATCCTGCGTCCCAATGAGTCTTCAATGGCGTCTGCATAAAAGAGCTCAACAGCCCCACGGAGAAGCTCAAGTCCAATCTGGTGTTCAGCAACCAGATCAATGAACCAACCAACTTCCGGTACTGCGAGGCATCAACTGGCTCACAAGGATCTGTAACGGTTAACTTTGTGTTCGGGTCCATCAGCGAAGTAATAGGCTTGCAGTTCTCCATCCCAAAGGCCTCAAGCAACTCATGAACATACCGTTGCTGAGAGACGAAAAACTCCCTCTCGGTCTGCCAGATCTCCAATCCCAAGAAGAAGTGGAGTAAGCCTAAGTCGGTCATCTCAAACTCCTTTGACAAGGCAGCCTTCGTCACTCCAATGTGCTCCACATGACCGCCGGTGAGAATGAGATCATCCACATAAAGGATGATAAGTGTGACCATGCCGCCTTCCCGAAAGAGATACAGGTTCGGATCTGCAACCGATCTCTGAAATCCAGTCCGAATAAAGAAGGAATCAATCTTATGATTCCAAGCCCTGGGAGCCTACTTAAGACCATACAAGGCCTTACGTAACCTGTAAACCATCCCTTCCGATCCTGGAACAATAAAGCCTGGAGGCTGCTCAACGTACACCTCCTCCTGCAGGTCACCATTAAGGAACGCAGATTTCACATCCATCTGGTACACGGGCCACCTCTGAGAAGAAGCAAGGGCAAGAACGGTCCGAATCATGGTCATCCGCGCTGTCGGTGCAAAGGTATCCTCGTAGTCGATGCCTGGCCGCTGAGCATAACCTTTAGCCACAAGCCTGGCTTTGTGTTTGTCCACCGATCGTACTTGGTCTTAAAGACCCATTTGACACCAATGACTGACCGCTTCGACGGCCTCAGTACTAACTCCCATGTGTTGTTCTTCTCGATGGCATCAAGTTCCACCTGCATGGCTTTCCTCCAAGTATCCTGTGAAAGGGCTTCCTTTACGGAAGTGGGCTCTTTGTCCCGCATGATACGAGACATCAAAGCGTAGTTCACCTGAAGAAGCTCCGCCGTGTTGCTTTTATCTCGGACTCGATGTGATCTTCGAGGGCCGTCCTCTGTGGTCCACTCGGAGGGTAGCTCCGTGACACCTGACTCCCGAAGGGTGTCTAACAACCACCTAGGTACTCGAACAGATCGTGGAGCCTCCCGTGGTCGCGGGGGCTCAACTCCAGTTGCGGGCTCAACCTCCTGTGATGACTGAGGTGGATCAACTGGAGTAGTAGACTGGGAATCATCATCAGACTCCTCTGGATCTCCAAGAAGTGGCGGCTCCTCGACAGTGGATGCTGGAACATGCTCATCAAAGACCACATCCCGGCTGACAACAATCTCGTTCCTCTCTGGATCATACAACCTGTATCCCTTGGAAAGAGAGTTATACCCCACAAATACCAGCTTGCGGGACTTGGAGTCAAGCTTCCCCCTCTGCTTCTTCGGAATATGTACATACGCGTCACTCCCAAAGACACGGAAGAAGTGCGAGACATCGGGTTTCCTGCCAAAATATGCCTCAAATGGAGTCATATGAGGTACAGAAGTCGTCGGAGAGCGGTTAATGGTATGGACAGCTGTTGCCACAGCCTCACCCCAAAGTGGACGAGGAAGATCACGATGCTCCAGCATAGTCCTCGCCATCTCCACCACAGTCTTGTTCTTACGTTCAACAACTCCATTATCCGAAGGCGATCCGGTATTGGCCAATTCCCTCTTGATGCCATGATCTGCACAAAACCGGAAAAATACAGTCGAGGAGAATTCACCTCCTTTGTCAGCCCTGAGAGTCTTGACCTGAAATCCAGACTCTTTCTCCACCATCACGTGCCAATCCTTGAACCGAGCAAAAGCCTGGTCCTTCTGGGAAAGAAAGTAGACCCACGTGAATCTGGTACAATCATCAACAAGCAGCATGAAGTAGAGAGATCCTCCCAAGGATGGTATCTGCTGTGGTCCACACAAGTCAGTGTGAATCAACTCCAATGGTTTCGAAGCCCGCCTGGAAGCCTGCTTCGGAAAGGATTCCTTGTGCTGCTTACCACGTATGCAAGAACTGCAGCGTCCTTGCCTATTACCAACATCTGGCAAGCCAACCACCATCTGGTCCCGGAAGGCGCGCCGCAAAGCATCCACATTTAAGTGGCCAAAACGAAAGTGCCACAAATCTCCGACCTGTTGGCTTCTTTGTACAACAGGGTGTCACCCATGAAACGGATATCCTTGGAAGTGTAGATGCGGGTTATGAACCCTGCAAAGTCTTCGACGATGCGGGAACACATTAACAAGCTGCTGGCCCTTCAGCAGGAAGTCCTTCAAGCTGGGAAAGAGATATCATCCGAAGATATGGCCATCACGTTACTTTCCCACTTGCCTAGTCAGTGTTCTGCTTTCTATTCCTCGTTGATCACGAGTGGCAGGCTCAGCACCATTACTTGGGAGGAGCTTGTGCCAATGGTCTTGGACCAGGAGGAACGTTTCATGAACCCTCCTCACGGCGGAGGTTCGGAGTTCTTAACTGGCCAACGGTCGAAAGGCCGTAATACCAACAAGGGCAAAGGGAAGGCTTCACCGGAGAAGTCTTGTGAGAAGAAGCCTGATCTAGAACGAGAGAAGCTGAAGGCCGAAAGATCGTGTAATGATTGTGGCGAGAAAGGCCACTACTGGAGGAAGTGCCCTAAGCGGACAGGGAAGAGTGCTGATTCCTCAGCCTCAACTGCGAAGACTCCGGCATTTGTGCACTTGGAGATGGTGGACTCCGATGCTTCATCATCTTCGAGCGAGGAGGCAGTTGGCTTCACCGCGAAGGATACTCGGGAATGGATTCTCGACAGTGGTGCTTCCAGGCACATGACTCCATCCCGTGACTTCTTTTTGGATCCGAAACGGCAGTCAGGTCGTATCTTTATTGGCGATAACTCCACTATTCATTATTCCCGACGGCAAGGGGGGCAAGCATGCTTCCCGTGTTCTTTATGTCCCTGCTCTGGGTTTTCATCTTCTGTCTTGCATGAGGTATGCAAGATTGGCTTTCGGGTGGAATTTGAGGAGCATTCAGTTGCTCTAAGGGACCGTGAGACAGGCAAAGTTTCTTGGGAAGGCGGTGTGGAGAATGGCATCTACAAGCTCTCTGCTCCCATATGCCTCTCGCCAGCGTCATGTGCTTCACATGGTTGATCACTTGTGGTGTGCAATTGAGGAAAATAAACGACCGGACCCTGGCGTTGACACGATCCCATATGTGTGCCTGTGCCTCTCGGTCCTTCCTCGTCGATAATAACTCCCCTTCCTCAGCTTCCGGCCGTGGCACCCCTATAATAATAAAATCAGCAAGGTCATATGACTCCAGAACCGACTCCATCATAACCTTCCAGATGCCGTAATTGGACCCGTCCAACTGAAGATCCACTGGGAACGTGGGGAGAGTCGGAATCTTCACGTGCTTCTCAGCCATCTCTAGTAAATCTGCCATCGCGGAGAGTAACCTGAAAGGGTGGGTGGGTGGGAAAAAATCTGAAAATCTGCAAGTGGCTGTCCAGCACCTTTGCCCGCCTTCCTCTTGCACCTTCTCTTCCCGATCAGCCCGAAACAGTCCACCAATCAGCAACCTGTTGCAACCCCTCTTGCTCAGAAAAAATGCCCAAGATCTCCTAGAGCCTACGGCTCTGATACCATGTCAGAATATGCAGCGAAAATGATAACCAGACTTGGGTAGACAAGAGCAAGTAGACTGCAGAAAATAAACAGCACAAGAAACACAGAGAGATAGGTGTGTAAACTCTTCTCTATACACAAGATCCCGGAAAAACTGAATGAGAAAGTGGTGGGGGCTGAGGGGCTATATATACATCTCCTAGAGGGCAGTCGGCCAGCAGCAGAGAGTGCCCACGACTGGAGAAAAAACCCACGACTGAATAAATGCAGTCGGCCAGCATTCTGATGCCCACGACTGATCAGAACAAGTCGGCCAGCAGCCCTGAAGCCCACGACTGATGAAGATCCAGTCGGCCAGCAATGGGGTGTGGAAAAATGATATACAGGCGGGCACACCCACAACAGAGGCCCTGGTGTATACAAATAGACAGGAGATGACTTCTAACAGTCGGCTGTCTAGTGCCTATCAAAATTTCCAACACAAGGGTGGACAGAAATGTTGGCATTACCCATTATCTCCCACCAAGAGAGGAGAAGAGCAAAACTCTTCATCTTAAGGATTGCATGGAAGGTCAGCTTTCCATCAATTGGATATGAACGAGTACTAAGAGACGCTTCATTCAAGTTCCTTCTGTACACTCCTCTCTCCTTGGCTTAGATTTGGGAAAATCATAAGTTCCTTTTTACATCGTTCAAGTACCAAGCCACGTGCTTGGAATGCAAAGGGCCACCAAGGTTTCCCACACTAGAGCATAGTTCACACAGTAACATAGTCCTAACTGTGAGCAATATACTACCTAAATTGCTAAATACGAGCGACAAGCGTGAACGATATGAGCAATGAAGTACCTAAGTTGTCATATTATACAAGTGAGCTTGGACGTAGCTGTATCTGTAGGCAGGACATCAAGTAAGTTGTAATATACAAGTGAACAATTCCAAAATGCTTAGAGCATCAAAAACCCTAGGTTGCTGGGGAAGACTTACTTTCACACATTGAAAAACTTGCTGAACAAAAACTGCCTGTAGTCACAAGGCTAGACTGAAACATTGAGCACTCTCTGAAAAAAAAATTTCAAGCAGGTCAAATCTTGACTTCACCCACTCACGATTTAAGGGAAAAATCAATTGAGAGCAATAACAGTCATTTATGCTTCCTGGATTTCAGAGAGGCCTGCAACATCTAAAGGGGTGTTTGCTTAAAAATGGAAGCAATTGCCTCAAGTTCTTATCATTCAAAAGGGCTGGTTAAACAAATGGTGAAATCCTCCCAATTTATATCTCTGTGTGAAAAAGTACTCTCTAAACAGAGTTTGCCAACTAACATTTATAAGCCAGATAAACAAATACAACCTAATCCAAAACTCCAACCCCGAATGTTTGCAAGCACTTGTCTTGGAGCACCATGAAAATAGCCATATTCTCTTCTCCTGCAACATACATGTATGCTGATGCCCTCATCTCTGTTGCCAAAACTTGTGTTCTATAAACCAGTAATGGTGAATCCAAAATCATAACCCCAGAATTTGACACTTGGTTCAGAGCACTACTGTAAACAAAATTCCGAGCTTGCCACCTTCCATAAACATGGTTATTTAGATATCCTTTCAAAATTATGACCCAAACAGTAGGGGCAGTGGTATCAAGCTCTTAACCAAAGACGTGTCATATACCCATGTATAAGCAAGTTATGCCACCAATTTGCTCCTCTTTCTTGTTCACAAAATTGTGATCAATCACATTTGATATTTCTTGGCGTCTCCTTGCTGTCCAAAAAATACACTTCCTCCTAATGACTTTGGCACTACTGAACTTCCTTCTAGAGAGATCAGTCCCTCCTTTTAATTCCCTGGGCTTGATAGAAGATCAGATCCTGCCTGACTCAATCCAGTGTGACACTTGGAGCACATGCTTTGACCACAACTTCACAATCCAGCCCATCTTTTTTACCACAACTTCATAATCCAGTCCATCTAACCCAAGTGAAGAACCTTGCCAATCTGGGAGGAAGTGAGTAGTCTTTGACAGCTGCAACATCACCTTGAACAGTTGTTGGCTTTGACCACATATATGTGCCCCTCTCTTGTCGACTTCCAGGAACAGTATTATCAAGGAAGAATGCAACCAGAAATGCAATGGCCATGTTCGTAGAGAGCATAATGTTCAAAAAGTAATCAAGCTGCAGGAGTTAAGAGTAAAAATAGTATAAGCTCTCTCTCTCTCTCTCTCTCTCTCTCTCTCTCAGGAGCCCACTCTATTATGAGATTCGCGGTCAATTTCATTGTCTCTTCCGAGATGGATTCAGCCTTCTCACACAGGTTATGCAGTCTGCGGATCATCTGTCACACCCAGGAGATTGTAGCCAGCAGGATGCTTGTCAGACCTCCAGGCTCCATTACAGACTTCTTTAGACTACCTCACCCTGCAATAAAGGAGGCCACTCAGGCCCCACATGGACAAAGGGATCACACAGGCCATTGCCATACTAGAGCACCTGATCCTCTCGCAGTCACTGATGTGAGAGCCCGACCGCTTCCAAGGGCCACATCCCCACCGCCAAAGATCCTGACCTTCCACCCATCAGTTGTAGACATACTCCAGAGACATGGACCACAAGAGGTGGATTTCACCATACCCATGCGCTCTGTCATGCTATTATTGGATGAGGATATCACATGGCTGATTGGGTTGATCACATTGTACATGCAGGATTCATGTAGTACGTGGGTCCTGTTCTTTGGGTAGCTAGTCTTCTTCCCTTCCTGTTTTTGTTGGCATACAGTTCCCCACAGATCACATGTATTAATTACTTTTGGTCTCATAGACCCTTTGGGTCTTTCGTAGACATAAAAATCTCTCTCTCTCTCTCTCTCTCTCTCTCTCTCTCTCTCTCTCTCTCTCTCTGTGTGTGTGTGTGTGTGTGTCTGTGTGTGTGTGTGTGTGTGTGGAGAGAGAGAGAGAGAGAGAGAGAGAGAGAGAGATGGGGATACAGCATCTGCATATTTGTTTAGATATTGCACACAGAGAAGGGTGCGCACATGGTGGGTATTCTGTGGCCTCGTTAATTGCACATCCTAGAAACTGTGAATGCCCTTTGTTTATACCCATCCAAAAACAGTCAGAGAGTCTTTGAGCAAATTCTTACCCCTTCAAAACCAGTTCGAACTGGACCGTGTGCAGCAACTGTGTATGGCTGAAAATAGCTTGGTACAGTGGCAGGCCTTGAATTCACAGCATAACGCTGAAAGTAGACGGGAATAGACAGGGATAGGAAAAGAGATGATCCCACAATTATGACGTTTCGTGAGCTTCCTGTCTCACTGTATCGCAAATTAGACAAGCCAAGGGCTGTGACCATTGTCCACATGACACACAGAAGTGCTGCAACAATCACTTGAGGAATTGATGCAATTAAAGCGCCAATCTTACCTGCAAATCAATGTCCATTGCCTTCATAAAACACCTCTAGTCTGTAGCTCTTTTTTTAAAAAGGTCTGCAAGTGTCATCAAATGCTTACCAACAACAGACATGATCACCAGTAAACATGCCCCACATTCAACAGCCCTGCGGCTGCCCATTTTGGTAACTGCAATAGTGTGAACATTTTCTGTAAGCGTGGTTGCACCTGTGCCAATACCCCAGAGGCCAGCCAAGACACTGGTCAGGCCCTCCAGCCCAATAGCTCTGCTAACAACTCCAGGAGTTGGAGCTCTTGCTGCCACAAGCAAGGATGAAGCATGGTATGATCCAACCTGATGTCCAGCTAGTTTTGTAAGCATTGATTTTTATTGATAGACATCAATAATGACAACATTTACATTATGTGTACTGAAGACAGCAAAAAAACATCAAAACTCACAGAATCTATGCATGCAATGACAGACGCCATCATCATTACAGCAGCAGTTTTCCAATGGAAGGTTGGAACTCCCCACTGAAATGGGTAAGGAAACCTCAACCATGCTGCTGTTTCTAATGCAGTGGAGATATCAGTGCGACAATGCATCATGGTGAAAGCATGCTTTCTACATGCTTTGGAAACGATGTTGGACACAGGTACATGAGCATTACAACCATTGTAGTTGTAAGCTCCAGCTGCTGTGAGAAGGAAGGCATAGGCCCAGACAATTACAAGTCCCAAAGGTATCTGGCACATAAACAAAACCCAATGACGCAGCTTTAGAAATTTTCAAGAACACAAAATACCATACGCATGCAGGATCAACCTACACCTAAAGTAGCAAAGCAGAATTGGACATAAAACTTTTCAGACATTGAAAGCAGCCAAAGCATACAGCACTAGACGGAGCAAACAAAACTGAGCTTGGGGGAGCATAAAAAGTAGTCATTAGTCATCTAATCCCAGGTTCTGTGGGACAGATCATAGGCTTAGGCCATGTTGGCTAGGATCTATGTACCTTTTTTTTTCCGGAAAATCGATCCTTCTATTAGTTATATGAAAAAGCCAGCCAACAGGCTGGAGTACATGCTCAGAGCCTCCAAAAGAGGAAAAACACTGGGGAGGGTAGTCCCCTCCATGGCTGGTCGCCCTCGGAGGGAACTAACTCATACAAGGGGGGAGGGGGGAAAGCAAAAATGGTGGCCTGTAGTGCCAAGTGAGGTCATCGGCACTGTCCGAGAGGAAGGGTGCAGAAGAAGACATCTCCACATGCGGTCCGAATCTCTCTGAAGCTTCCCGCACTGACCATGGAGGGTATGAATGATATCTGTCCATATGGCATGGATGGGCTCCATTTGGGGGGGGGGGGGGGGGGGGGTAGGCCCTCGATGGCCTCGCTGCACCATGCCTGCCAGATGTGCCATGCCACAATGCTGCTGATGATCTCCCATCGCTGACAAGTTTCTGAGGTCGGAAGCTGTTCCATAGTCGCTTCCAGTAGTCTCTGAGGAAACTAGGTGAGATATCCTAGGAGAACCAGTAGTCTGTTGAAGTGGGAGTACCATCAATATCATGCATTTGGATCCGATGGCCTAGCCTCACCGAGCAGTGGAAAAAGGGGGTGGTTGGGCTCCCCTCCTACTCGCCTGGGTCCCACTACATCCACGTCAAGGGTCGGACCTCCCATAGCCAGTGTCTCCAAGACTTGTCTCGCAAGCTACCTAAACCTTGGGAGGGGCGGGCGGGGGGGGGGGGGGGGGGGGGGGGGTGGGGGGATTGTGCGTAACACCAGGTTGCTCATGCTTTGGATAGACCAAGAGAGGTCCCACTCTTAGACCTCACTGGGAGGCTTAGGACATTACACCCCCCATTTAGAGGACATTCTAGCACAGACTTTGGCACTTGTACAAGAGGAGTGGGTGGGTGCTTCTCATTGTTTCTACACGGTGGGTTTCCCACCAACAGTGGAGATCTATTTTTGGTGTGGACCCTTCTTGTCCTAGATGCCCAGCTCCATCCGAGACAATGTATCATTGCTTATGGGAGTGCGAAGGAGCAAGAGGATCTAGGTACCTATAGCCCAGCTCTTGGGCATCAGAGGCTTTCAAGGGTATTCATACTTATGACACCCAATGTATTTGCAATCAATATATGGAGTGACATCATTCATACTCTTTTGACCACCTGGGCCCATATATGGGGATCTTTTAGAGCTGCGCAAACAAGACGCAGCATATTTATGAGAGTGGAACCATGGTATTTTTCTTCTCCTCCACTCCTATGGGGCTTTTATGGCAGCATAGTGCCCTTGATTGGTTGAGATCTCCCTTTGTATGATTTTATATTGCTTAATAGAAGTCTCTTAGAAAGCAGCATATAAAATAGTTCAAGTAGGTTCCTTCCAAACTTGCTCCGAAGAAGTAGGGATGGTTTGAAATTATCAAGCAGGTCAATGATGTGTTCCAACTGGAGTTACCGAGCCATTGGAAGATGCATCCAGTATTCCATTTGAGTAATCTTGCGGAGACCATGGGCCAGAGCTGGTTTCACCGCTAGATGAGGAGACGAGCCCAAGTTGGCAGATTATAAGAAAGCTTTGGTTCCAAAACAAGTAATTCATAAGTTAAAAAGGAAAGTCTTGGCCTAAAGAGCTTCAGTGCCTTCTCAAGTTCAAGGGTTATCATGTGCTCCAGTCACTGTGGTTCAATGAGAGCCAGTTCAAGGAAGAGTCTCATCCTTTACTGTGAGCTTATCATGAAACTCTGCACAGCTGAGGACTACTGTGGTTCCAGTGGGGGACATCTCTCTCTTCTTGCAGCATTCAGATGGTGCACAATTGGCAAGTTTTGGGGATTTGAACGCTACTTGGGCCATAGTCACAAGGGAACGTTGTTCCAAGCTCTTGGAACAGGGGAACGCGTTCCATAGAGATAGCCGTTCCCGTTCCCGTTCCAAAATGGCACCGCAGACCATGTAAGAAATATAAGTGAACTATGTATCATGTAGAACACATCTATGCATTATCATGGCCACTACTGAGATGGTTTGAGGTTCTTTCTTTACTATGCCTCTTTCCAAAGCATTTACAGATATATAAAGTAAATTTATAAACACATTTATGCAATGATGTGGCGTTCCCGATTCCGTTCCCTTTTATTCAAGCTTTTCGTTCCCGTTCCAAACAGTCATCCGTTCCCCAAAACGTTCCCGTTCCCTTGTGACTATGACTTGGGCTCGTATTCAGCCTTTCAGGGGTCCTCTCATTCCGCACAAGCAAAGCACTTTGTATTTATGTGGGAGGGGGACCATGGCATTTTCTTTTCCTCTAGTCCCACAGGTCTCTCATGGCATCATGATGCTCCTCGGTGGTTGAACTCACCTTACATATTGGGGTGATTCTATTCTATTCCAGATTATAGCCGTGATTGTTGTATGCTTTTTTCATACTTAATAGAAGTCTCTTTCCAAAAAAAAAAAAAGTAGACAGACAGTCTCTGTCAAAGATGAACCAGAGCTGTTTTAGACATACACAAGCAAGTTGTGGTCAAGGTCCCAGCACTTTTGACCTTTCTTGTAGCAGGTAACCCAGGAAAGGGCACAGGCAGGCCAACAAATGGCATGGGCAGCACTCAGTGAATGAGTGCACAGAGCGGAAGCAAACAAGCACTAGAGTGTGCTGAGCAAAGAGTGCAAGAGAGAGAGATATGAAGCAAATATGCTGAATATACTGAAGTGATACAGTCCCAAGAAAGAGACAGGTAGAGTCTCATCAATGAGGAGCAAAAGGAAATAGAGCGGAAGCAAACAAGCACTAGAGTGTGCTGAGCAGAGAGTGCAAGAGAGAGAGAGAGATATGAAGTAACTATGCTGAATATACTGAAGTGATACAGTCCCAACAAGCAAGAGACAAGAAGAGTCTCATAAGTGAGGGAGCAAAAGGAAAGACTAGACTATAAGAAAAGTGAGAGGCCAGCCCACCTATTTATAGGTAAGAGGGGCTGGCCGACTGGACATGAGAACCTGGCCGACTAGACATGGTTATGCTGGCCGACTGGGAAAAAGGTACCTGACCTGGGAAAAATCCCAGAAAAATGTACAAAAATAGGGTGGCCAGCCCACAACCAAGGGCCATGAAAAGGGACCAAAAGGGGACACCAAATATGAGCAGAAACTGGGATGAATGTGCTAACACTCAGGCCAGCAGACATGCAAGCGTAGATTTTTGTATATATTGCAACCCTGCAGCCCGGCCCTTTATTCATCATGTCGCACCCAGCAGCAGCAAGCAGGGACTGAACCCATTACCTCCACATTGGACCTTCGACCCCCTAATCACTCAATTACAATGCGGGAGATGATCATCCAAGAGACTTTAAGAAGTGATGCTTCACTGTACAAGACCATGAGATGACAACTGCAATTTATGATGCTAATTACAGTTGCAAGTGTTATCCTTGGAGTTTGCTCCAGAGTCCATACAAGAGTGTCCAAGAGAAAGGACAGATTTCTAACAACCACAAAAGAGATGGTAGATGTGATGGCACTCCTGCTTCTTGAGGAAGAGCATCTACAACAACCATTTTTTGGTAGAAAAGCAACTCCAGTTTCTAAAAATGGCACAAACACAAGTATGCAAGTATGCTGAGCTTGGAGTTTTCCCACATGGTAGCCTCCAGAGTTAACTTGCATCAAATCTTAGTCGTCTTGTAGCATGTACTGGCTAAAACAAAAGGGCTAATTCAGAAATTTTATAGAGCTATGGCAATTGCTAATCCAAGGTCATATCCTTGATTCCTTTATACTGGTCTCATAGGTTTAGGCATATCATGAAATCACAAACAATCTATGAGGGTCTTTAATGTACATCACAGTTCTGTAGGTAAGAGTATAAACGAAAGTAGCACTCATTTTACGCAACTCTCATGTCTTTCACTAAGAAGCATCTTCCCTCTCCTCATGAACCTACCCCAACTTAAATGCTAGCATCTACAGTGCTACACACGGATTTTCATTCTCCTTCTGCCTCTAAAACATGCACAAAACTATCATGAGGCAGTCCCAAAGTCTTTTCCTTTGATTTTCCTGTACTTTTTTGGTGATCTGTACAGGCTCCAGGTAAACCAACACTTTCCTACAACTTACGAGAATACAAAAAGCCACAGAAATGACTTGCTCAAATATAAAACCAAGACTTCAAAACACTGCCACTTTCATTCTTGATACTGCATTAAATGTCTCCGTTGCACCAGCACACCTGCTTGCAGGGCAGAAAAAAAACAAAGGACCATGTAATGATTATTTAAAAAATAATCATGCTTGAACATACTTACTGCAAACACTTGAAAAATGCGATGACCAAAAACTGATATTCGACGTAAATACTGCAGCATGATCCAACAAAAAATTAATGAGAACCAATACAAGGTCACCAATCTTTACATCAACTCCCACACCTTCATGCATATTGCTACATGCAAAAAAGAAACTGAAAAGATGTATGTATGCCTTGCCACACTAATGACAAGATATGGTTTACCAGTGCAAAAGTAAGTACTACAAGAATCTGTGGTATGCCAATCTCCACGCAAGTGCCAACAACTGGAAACCCATATGTAAAGAATGCTAAACCAACTGCCGCCACAGTCGGTGTGACAACGACAGGGTTTACCAGCCTGCAAAACCATGCAGATGTCACGAATGTTACATCTGCTTTGAAGAACTGTCTTGATTTGGCCTCTCTATATATCAGAATTGAATGCCAAAACAATCCACAAAGAAACTTTACTATTAACCAACAACTCGAAATAGCGGATAATCTGCCAAGTTAAAACCATAAAAGGGACCCTGTATTAACTAAGTTCACAATACTAAGAATGCAGATCTCACAAAAGAAAAACAAAAAACATGATCCAAGACAAACCTGAGTAAGAGTGACATCAGACCACTATATCCAAGTAAAGCCTGGAATGCTGAGGCAATAATGATGGCACCTTGGAGCTCTCTCATGGTATGCTTAAACCTCTAACAAAACAAAAAAGCATCAGTATGATTCCTTTGTACTCATAACTCAACATGGGCAAGAATCTCTTCCTAACTTCACAAAAAATCTCTTGAGCGAATGTTAGCATAGAAAGACATGCAAGTAGCATACATCGGTGCCTATGCGCTGAAACTCCGTTGAGTTGATGATTGCTAAAGCAGGAGCAAGGTAGACAAAAGAAGCCCCTTGAATCAAAGGCAGCCTTGAGCCAAAGAAAGTGTGCATCAGAGTTGCCAATCCAGTCACCATAAGCACAGTTGAAACCACATGAGCAGTATCTTCCTGAAGATGATAAGTAAATCAGGAACCTCTGTGATGTAGCAAAGCACATGTTTCAAAAAAAGTTTTGAGAAAATGACTTACATCACTGCCACCCATTGCTGGGACTATTACTAAAGGAATAAGAACAATGGAACCCGCCATTGACAAGTAATGTTGAAGGCCATAAACGATCAAGGGAACTGCAGAGGCACAAGAGTAAGTTAATGATAATTTCCTAGCCTGGACACATGCTTTACAACAGAACATGATTCAGCTACACAAAGAAATTTTGATTTGTACACAGAATGACTAACAATCATTGGCGAGAAAGGTAGAGACAGGCAAAGGTATGGACAGTAAAATTGTATGCATTACGTGTTTGTTATATGGACACAATTGTATGCTGTATGTACAATACCGCAGAATGTGTCCGTATGTTGCATACAGCAGCATGTGTATGGGAACATGCAAGTACGTTTATACACATGTAAAGACTTGTCCATGTGAAATTTATCCGAGAATAATCTACTAAAAGTAAAATAATCAAATGTTTCTGTGTAGCCATGAATTTATTCTTGTCAGAGTTCATTCCTGCATAGTGCTGCAGTACCGTAGCGTGTACCAGATTGGCTTGGCCATAAGGAATTTGTTCGTAGGAGTGTTCAGGGACAATAATCCCTTGCTTTTTGATGCCATCTTCCCTAGTTTTTAGAAGAGATCAAATTTACATAATGAAGGGCATAAAAATACAAGATGAGAGTATTTTCAAAGGGCGGGGGCACGGATACCAGAACTAAAGAATGACTTTGGTTCTCATCAGCAACTAACCAAGGCAGGAAAGGGAAAGGGAGAAGACGTTGGAAATACGAGAGCACTCACCAAGGCCAGGGTTCTCTCTGATCTCAAACTTCATATGAGACTGCTTGGCTAGGAGCACATCCTGGGTATCCTGCGACTGGGACAGCATGTCCACCTCGGAATCTTTCCGTCCTTTAAAATTATCCACCTTGATCTGCTGTAAGCCAACAGGATGGTACAGCCCGGGAGCCTTCTTCTCTGCAGCTACAACTGCAGGCGGAGGAGGGGGAGGTACGGCAACAAATTCCGCAGCCTTGTAATTAGGGTTTTCTTTGTGCCCGTTCGTCTGCGCGGTAGCGCCATACGAGTCCCTGAGGCGAGTGCGATCCGTGGAGCCGTGAAAACTAATCTTAGCAGACTCGACATTGATGGCTTCCACGTCGCTGGTGGCGCTCACACCCTCCCCGGAAACATAGCTCTTGTAGCCTGTGCGCCTGGCCCACGATCTGAGAACTTTAGGGTTGTGGCCGTGGTCCGGGGGCAAAGGCTCCATCGCTGGGGGAGGCCAAGCTGCAGGCCGTCTGTCAAATTAGGGCTACTCGGACGAAACTCTGTGGATTGTCGAGGTCGACCTTCTGCCTCTGCTTTTGAGGTTCAGTAGGTGTCCATATGAGAGGAGAGAGACAGAGACAACGCAAAGCCTTACAGCCATGCAACCAGCTACAAGAGTTTTTGCAGGTTCCGTGCTGCCATGGCCACTTACAGTTGCGGCAACAAGAAGTAGCAGAAAGGCTTAGGATAGCCGGCTATGGAGAGAAGAAGCCTGCAAAACAATTCCAGGGTTTGCGTGATGATGAACTGTAGAAATGCAGCTAAGGAAGTAACGGAGATGGCGCTGCACACACTGCGGGAGTCTCGTGATTTTAAAACTCTTTAGTATGACTGTTTCACACTCAACGGACAACATAATGGGGCAGGGCAGTTCACATCTGGAGCGGCCCATGAAGTTGGACATAGCATACATTAACTAACATTCACATGGACCAATAATGACTACAAACATTTAATGCCAATAAGTACTCGATCCTCTCAATCTCATTGACCAAATCTCATCGAGGGTAGTGTGTAAAGTGGCTTGAATAGCTATTTTCATGCCAAAACCGCACATTAAGTTGGTGTAGCAGGGGAGAGGGGGGTTGCCGAGCAACTTTTTTAACCACCTTTGAGCTTATATCAATGAACAATAATTACTCAATATTGTAAGTTAAAATTACTCAATTAACATCGAAGACTTATTAATTCAACCTTGAAGGAAGATTTAACGTAGCCTTACTTTAAACTCCCCAATAGGTCACAAAAATGGGGAGGGGAAGCATGTGTGAGAGGAAGATCAAGTGTAAATCAAGGCATCTCACAATGGCATGATCAAGTGAGGTCAACATGCACTTATCAAGACAACAACCTCACACTGTGCCAATTTCTCTCTCCATCTTACTTTGTCATGTGACAAGAGGATCATCTACCAACCCCCACAATGGTTGACACATGCCTCGCACTATACCAATTTGTCTCTACATCTTACTTTGTCATGTGACAAGAGGATCATCTACCAACCCCTACAATGGTTGGCACATGGTATCATCCTTATCAACAAATTTTACTAAGCCTCTATTGCTATGCTTTCCCATTTGAAAAACAACACCCCATTATATCTCATCGCTCCCTCACCTTCTCTCTTTGTTGCCTCTACATCATAGTGTATGACCTGTAAGAAACAATAATGTTTGAGCCTCTCTATTGAGTAAAACAAAGTGTTGAAGTACTTGACAAAGGTTGTTGACCAAACACTCGATTTGGTAAACAAGGCCCTCTAAAAGTCATACTCATAGATTTGTCTAGGATTGTTTACTAGATTATTCTCTTGTATACGTACTTTTGCTTTTGCACTTACTAAATGTTATTATTTTGATGAGTATTTGCCTTTACTTATTACCTTTATGATTCCCTAAACATACAACACACACCTCCTTGGAATTGCAAGTTATTTCAAAGCATACTAGCTTTATGGTAGATACCACATTCAATCTTAACATTGTTATAGCTTGGTGTGATAGCTTTTTGGTAGCTGGCACATTCAATCTTAACATTGATATCAATTTTAATGATGTGGGATATTCTTGTAAATCATAGTTGATGCACCAAGAATAGTTATTGCTTTTATTTGCCATATGCATCATATTTTTGCAATTTTACATGGCAGTGTTAAGAAGGTCCATAGACAAGAACATGAAATTGATAGTCTTTGGCTCATAGTCTTTGGCCCATGGTCTTTTTTGTACTTTTGTAAAGTTTCTCCAATGTTAATATTATAAATATCTTTCTCCCAAAAAAAAAAGAACAGGAAGTTGATCTTGCAAACTAACCATACATAAGTTACATCCTTATAATAATATGAGATTGTAGAGTCCACATTGAGTTTTGAACAAAGAAGATGCAAGAAGGGATTAAAGACTTTATGCTTGTGCCTTTATAGCATGAATAATAATGGACCACCACAAAGGTCTAAAGTGATGATGAAAATAAAGAGTCATTGTTTTTCTATGAAATCAAGTAACAAGTCACTTTTAGGGCACTTTTAGGGGTATGTGAAAAGTATGTTTCTTGAAAGAAAAATGATTAATTTTATGACCAAAATTAATAGTCAAATTAAATTCAATCATTGGGGAAGTGCTAATGTCATCATGGGCTTTACTTTACATATATATGTCTAAATGTTTATTTACTCAAAAAGAGTCATAAACAAAATGTTTCCACAATGTCATACTTTTTAGCCAGACAACGTGCTAATCAAAGTCAACAACAGTCAAAGAGTCCATGTTAACCATAAACAATCCAAACATAGGCTTGTCTAATCTTACAACATATGAATCGATTAGGTTAGGGTAGTGGTTGGTAGCTCCTTTGTTGCTCAGTGCTATTGCTTGCTTGAGATATCCTTGCATTTGCTTGATGAAGATCCCTTATTGCTTCCTTTTCTCTTGGTCTTTGATTTTGGCTTTAACTCCGGCTTTTGACTGCTTGTCCTTGCTTATCTTTGTGTCCACCTTTTGGCATTGTCTTCTTCATTATGCCTTCGGTGTAGACTTTATGCTCTTCGCCACTTGTTGGTGCTTTTGCTTGGTGCTTTGTTGCTATGTGCCTGAGTGCCATGCTTTGTTATGTGGTCACTCCATGAATTTGTGCTCTTAGCGTGCTTAGGATAGTACTTAACGCATCTTTTTTTTGCTGTTGGTGCTTATGCACATGTGTTTTCCCATGTCTGATTTCCCATTGATTTAACCCCTCCCCAAATGATGCTTTAAGGTGCAAAATGCTTGCCATTTGAGAAGGTCTTACCAATGATCTTGTGTTTTGCTTCACTGGTAGTGTCTAGTCTCATACAATACTAGCAATGTGCTTTGGAGCTTCTTGCAATGATGATTTCAAGTTGAACCAAGTGATTAAAATGTAAACTATGAGCTAAAAGTGAACTAAATGCGGTGAAAAATCATTAAATTGAGTAATGCAAATGATGAGATGGATTTGGATATGCAAGAGAGGGATTTTCACAGTAGATTTATACCCTAATTGTCTAATTTTAAAATTAATTCAGCCCAATTTGTGTAAATTAACCTGTAATGATAGTGATCAAGTGCTAATCATAGTGATTAACAAGGTTGAATCTTGAAGGGTTCAATTGAGCAAATCCAAAGGGATTTAAGGGATTTTGATGGGGTTTTTTGCATAGCCTTCTTGCCCTTGATTAGGAGTAGTGTCCCATTAAAAAAAACCTAGCTCAAAACCCCAACTTTGGTTAAAAAACGAGCAAAAAGCGGCGACTCAACAGACCATTTTGCATAAGATTCGATTTGTGGATACCTTAGGCTATGTAGAAGCTTCACCTAAGAGGGCTTGACCCAATTGTGTGTGTGTTGGGAGAATGGACACAAAGACCAGTTGGATCTCCCCATCCATCGTTGATGGGCATGGGACCTGTTTCGCAATGAACATCAGCAGCAGAACCCGAAGCTTTAGTTTAACGTCCCTTGGTTCAACCCCCCCACTTCCAGCAATCCATACACAGAAGAACGCATGAACACCTGCATGACCGCATTCAATGCCAAGTGTATGAGTAGGTGCCAGACCCTGCTGTCTCATTGCTACCATCCGCTTCTTCCACCTAATCATCACCCTTTTGGCAAAATTCCCTACTTGGTACCACTATGATGAAGGAGCCCAAGGCCTCACCTTCAACATCAACAAAGTCCCACACTCAAGCAACTAATTCACTACTACGAGTGCATCCTGTGGATGCCTACCTGGCAGCTCCACACCATTGAAGACATGATGGAGATAGCCTCCTAGACAAGCTATAAAGCTTATTGTCGTTCTCCTAACCAATACTCCAAGTTGTGATACGATTTCATCTGCACCTACTCCCTCTACTACCGCCACTCAACTTTCTTGACAGTTTCAAGGATGGACTTGAATTAGGAAGGGGGTTATGTTAACCACAATGGTTAACATTACTCAAAGCATGGTTACACTTCATGTAATTTATTTTTATACAAAACTACGCTAAGCAATTCATGTAAAAAGATATAGGATGACCGAGCTTATGACATGTGTAATGCCATCCATGAGCTATAAAGCCTAGATGTACAACCAATTTTGGGCCCCCAATTGTTAATGGGCGGTCAACCATTGTAAAAAAAGGAGCTCATACATATAAGTGACTTATGAAATATGAGAAGGATACAATCCCATTATCACAAGTGAGTCTTCTCCTTCTTCCCTCTTTCTCTCTTGTTGCTAGGTGGTAAGCTTGTGTGTTGATGCATGCTTTCTTGCTTGATTGTGAGTGTGTGCTTATAGGTGATGCTCCCTATCTTCTCTCATTCTTCTTCTTCTTTGTCTCTCTCCCTCCCTCTTACACACATGAAGGCATAGAGATAGGAGTTGAGCTTTCCATAGCTCCTTCTCTCATTGCTCTCTACCTAGCTCAAGGAAAGCTTCATTTGGATGACATAAGTGGTGGTGAAGTGAACCCCTAGTGGTTTCACATCGAGGATTCAACCCTCTTAGGATTGGCTAAGTGCATGTTCCCGAACTGACCCTTGCAACTTCTCTTTTCTCTTCTCTTCTTCCTCTCTCATGCAAGGAGAATGCTCATCTAGGTGAATAATAGATTTGGGATTGGTACCTTGTTTGGAGATATGGCTAACTTAGAGAGTCCATCACAAAGGATCTTCAATGGAGAGGGCGGGTCTTTAGAAGGAGTGGCTCCTGATGTAGAAGCCAATTGTCTTTTCAAACAAGGTCATAAAGAGTGTTGAGTGTTATTTTATCCTTAACACAGAACGGCACTACCACTTCTTTGTTATTAGAAATCTTCATGGCACACATTTGGGCTAATGAAGTTTGGTATAACTTGCACCAAGCTAGCCCAATCCCTTCCTAGGATAAAATCCACTTCCAGCACATTGTCTAATACATAAATCTTTCATTTCAAGGGGTTAAATTCTACATAAATTGTGCATTCAAAATATCCTTGTAGACATGGCATGCTTTGAGTGTTAGTCCACGGAATCCATTCATGAGCCTATAAGTTTAGCTCACCTATACAACACCATAGCTCATATGTCATGATATTGTTTTGCCTATAAGGATAGATTTGAGATTGGATGGTTTAGACTCCCAAAGCCAATTTCTATTCTAGGAATCCATTAAAAAGGTTCAAGTTCTAGAGTCTTAGGTTCTGAAGCTTCAATGTGTTAAGCTTCCAGCTATTTTGACTCTGGCAAGAGGTGTTCAGACTCTACAATCTCACTTTCAGGCAACGGTTCATCCGGTTGTAAGAGTAATGTGAAGGGTGTTTTAGGGGTCTCCAAGAAGATAGTTTTCTTGCTTTCACCAATGAAGTTTCATCATCCCCTAGAATAATCTCATCTAACTCCTCAGGGGGGTAACTTGAAATTCACAATCGATGCCATCATTTTGAGTGATAATTGTGTATGAGAAATACCCATAGACTTTGAGGTCTTGGCCTTCAGCATCTAGCACATTCATTTTCCTAGGAGTGAGCATGGGTTGGCCTAAAAGATGCCCAAATTCTTCCCAAAATAGTAGCGTTGAGGCTAATCACTGCTTGTTTTTTAAAAATATTTTTACCCACTTGGAAATCTAGCCAATGTTGATTGGATCCTCAAGAGGTAGCATAGATGTTTTGGTTATTGACTTCCATTCACTTCCAGATTCATTCATTTGATCTTCAGCCCTTAGCTCATATTCTCCTAGAACGCTTTCATGTCTACATTTATTCGTCAAAGGTTGATTAAGAGTTTGAAGGTCATTTTTAGGGTCCACAATAATAATTGTGTACAAAGATGCATATTTTTTACCCCTTCCCATTAGTTATGTTGACGTAGTGTCTCATTTGAATGGACACTTTCGGTTTTGTTTTCTTCTTGCTTATCATTGCAATAAGCTAATGACATCATTTTTCCTCCGTATAACACATTGAGTTCTCTCCAGTCACACCTTGTCTTAGTTGTTGAGTTTCATTTGGCAAATCCGGCTCATTTTGAAAGGGAAATGAATAATCCTTTGGTTGGTTGTGTTTCTCTTGTGTGAACATTTAGAAATTCAATGGGGAGTCAACGGGTGACTCGGTGCACCAATCAATCAGTCTTATTATGCTCTCCCATGTGTCATCCTTGAAATTATCAGTAGATGGAGTCAATTCTTCTTCATTTGGTTGGAAGGGTGCACGTGCTTCTATTCCCTTGGTTTCCATGTGGGGTGGCATAGGATAGGGGTTTGTTTTGGGTTTTTGTTTGTGTCCCTCCATTTAGCACTTGCATCTCAGTCTCTTTGTTTACTAGGAAAACTTGTTTATGCTATCAACGTCAATAGTTTCGCTTGCAATTTTGGATGTTTCCTGTACACCAATTTACATCCAATTGCCTTCTTATCCTTAGGCAAAGGCACTAATTTCCATGTTACATTTATATCCAATGCTACCATCACCTCATCTATCGCATCTTCCCATTTCTAAATTCCACGCACATGATCAAACAAGTGGGCTCTATATATCACTTTAAATACGTAAGCATAGTGATGGACTGTATACCTATCATATCCTAACCTATCAATAGGGAATCTAACCAGAGTAGACCTAAGTTAGCTAGATCACTATAGGATGTTCTCAAAAAAGCATTAGTTCTCCGTGCACCACGAGTAACCATTGTGGTAGAAGGCCAAGCTCCTCAACAAGGCTCTACTCGAAGCCACTAGAGTCACCATCCACATAAGAATAACATGTTGATAAATGTTAAGCTCCTCAACAAGGATCTACTCACAGAGCCACCAGAGTCACCATCCACATGAGAATAACATGTTGACAAATGTTAGGCACAAAAGTTTGGTCTACCTTTTCCTTCCCTTTGTGTGAGATACATGTGTACCAGCACCTTTAGTACCACAAGAGATGATGCATCTACATTCCTTATATATGTCCTCAACTTGCCTTTGACCATAAACTAACACTTAATCCAATTCTAGATGACTCTCCAAGTCCATTACACACCCGTGTTGCTACTCTACATGTGGGACATCATCATTACTTCCCTTACATCTACATCTTCAGTTTCCTTCACTACTGCCTTTGACCATAAACTAACACTTAATCCAATGCTAGATGGCTCTCCAAGTCCATTACACACCCGTGCTTGCTACTTTACATGTGGGACATCATCATTACTTCTCTTACATCTACATCTTCAGTTTCCTTCACTACTGCATACTAGCTACTCATCTTTAGTTGCCTTCACTAGTGCATACCAGCTACTCGTCTTCAGTTGCCTTCACTAGTGCATACCAACTACTCATCTCATCAAAGACAACATCCTTGTTGGTGTTGAGATGTAGAGGGTGAGACAGAGAGGCCTTCATTGAGGCAAGCTAGTGAGAGTGAGGAGAGGGCTTGGTCACTTGGGGTGCTGGGTGTGGAGTGGAGTAGGGTCTCCTCCAGGAATTGGGAGGTCTTGTGAAACTCTTCTCTTTGTTGGTAGCTCTACATCGTGCCTCTTCCTCCTTAGTGTTAAAGTGTTGATGCTTGGATAGGGGAGTGGGGAGTGGGGATGGGGTGAGGGGATAGTGGTGTCTCCCTGTAAACAGACGGGCTTGGGTAACTCTTTCCAACCTACTGCATGGTATAAAACTTTGGTGAGTAGGGAGGAGGTTGCCAATTTGCCTTGTGGATTCGAGCATATGCCATGGAGCTCTTTGTGCAAGTACTCGGCCCAATCGACAGGCACACTCTGATGAACTCAAGCAAGGGTGGAGAGGTTGCAATGTTTGAAGCAATTCGCCCAACATCTAGTGAGGAGGAAGGGGCATCATCAATTCCTAGCAGGTGAAGTTGTGTCATTACACGTCATCCTTGGTATTCTCATCCCAATGGTGTTGTCTTGTGCCCGGTGGGGTAACCACTTTATAGTTGACTTATATTCTTTGTTTTGTTTCTCAGATGATGGCAAGAACAAGGAAGACAAAAAGGAAAGTAAGGCAATAATTGTAAAGTCAAAACATGTACCTATAATGGGAAAATCTATCGATAAGAAACCATAGAAGGTCTAGACGGTTCTCATAAAAAATGTTAGTCCAAAAACATTAAAGGTAAAATTTTGACTCGAAAAGAAGAGCCATGTCATCACTTTACCAGAAAAAAGGGGGCCATTGCGCAAACTTTATAACATGTCATCACTTCACTAGAAAAAAGGAGGCCATTGTGAATAGGTTATAAATCTTATGTCAAATCCCCCACATGTGACATATCATTGGAAAGCCCGTCTTCTGAAAGCATGGAAGGGTTAGATGGTTCTCACAAAAAGTGTCAGTGCTTAAAGACATTAGAAAAAATTCAGAGAGAAGACTCAATCACAACAAAAGAAGCATCCAAAGGTATTATATTAACACAACAAAAGCAACCAAAGTTATTAGCATTATGAGTAACTTTCTCAATCTTTATGTTGCTATCACGTGTTTTCTTGCTTGGAGGGATATTTAGTATTTCATAGGTTTGTTTGTCTAAGGGAAGGACACAATTGAATTGTCAAATCTATAATGCACTCTCTTTAGAGAGTGAATATCTCTATCCATAAGTGTAACCCTATGAGCATGTACAACTAATATAACTATCTTTACATAAACTTAATAAAAAGCTCTTCTAAAGCCTCTTGAAAATAATAAAGAGAGTGAATATCTAACACACCTTTGAATTAATATAAAAATATATATGTAGAATGATTTGTCGTGTTGTAAATGGCATAATATTTACTTAGCCTACAGTCTTCCTTTGTGTGTAACCTTTGATTTGAATACTTGGTGCATCATACACTAGCATGAAGACTCAAAAATAGTCCCAAGATGTATTTCGGCTATAAAATTTCTAAAGCATTGAGAGATTTGCTGCATATTTCTAAATTATCTCTCGGACTTCTTCTGTTTGGGATGGTTTTATATGTTCGGAACCTATCCAGAAGTGCCACCTTCAGAGCATTCAAATTGATGAAATGAGGAGGTCCATTCTCATGCTTGTAAAAGTGGGCATTGGAGGTATTGTTCACCTGTAAAAAAACAATAGTGTAAAAAGGGCCTTTCTAGTGGCTCATTCCTCCCGAACTTCGATTACTAGAAACTTCCATGAAAAGGGCACAAGGCTAACTAGCCCCAACCCGGCATGTTGGGGTGCAGTTATTAGTCATAGCCATGCTCATCCCAAAGAATTTCAAAATCTTTCAGTTCCCTCTGTACCCAAATCAAAATTAATAGACATCCCACTTAATAATAGAAAAAATAATAAAAAATCAGTAAACCATGCGGGGCGGGGAATCTCACCCATATAGGAATACCTAATAATAACCTGATCCATTTAGGAAAATGAATGGTCTTAAATTCTATACAATCCACTATTAGCCACATTGGCTAACATTACTCCAAATGCACATCAACACTTTTTGAGCCATACGTTTTGTACCATGCAAAGCACTTCGTGTAAATGATTATGGGAAATCTGCAAGCTTACGACTTGTGTAATGTCAAAAGATAGTCAAAATCGAGCTTACGACCTATGTAATGTTGGTAGTATATACTTAAGACTAGGAAATCAGCCTAGACTAGTTTTTGGGCGCCAAGACATTACTTGGACTCATGACCAATTATTATAAATATGAGTCTTGTATATAAGACATTTTGACTAATGAGAAAACACATAATCCTATTCTCACAATTGAGTTTACCTTTCTTACTCTTGTGGTTGATGCTTGCTTATGTACTCTTTTTCTCTTTGATACATGCTTGTGTGTGTGAGTGATAGTATGAGCATGCTAGCTCTCCTCTCCCTCTCTCCCCTTCTCCTCCATGCTCTCACTTAACAAGACATTGAGGTAGAGGTTAAGCTTCCCATAGATCTCTCCCTCTTTTCTTCCCACCCATTTGCAAGGCTTCTTTGCATGGTAATAATGAGAAAGGGAAGGTTGAGGACCCTAGCTCTCCACAAGAGAGGGTTGCTCTACCAAGAGAGGCTAGAGGTGCAAGCCACAAGGCCCTTGCATTATTGATCTTCTTATCTCTGTCACACAAGGCTAGTGTTTGCAAATCAACATATTTGGCACCATTATCAAGGAAATGCCTTAAATTAGGACTGCCTTACTATACTTTGCAAGAGGATTAACATAGCCTAGTTGAAATGTAAATCCCCTGATTAGTATTGCTTAACTCATATTTTATTATTTGTTTATTGTTTAATTGATTACCTTGGTGCAATGGAGTATGGAGAAACCCTTTAAGCTTAATATTGCATGTATGCAAGTAAGTATTCTCATCCATTTCCTTTAATCTTCTTGCATTTGCTAAGTTTTTTAGTTTTGGTTCATTCTAGGCATTAATTTCACCATTATAAACCTTGTATAAACACCATTAGGCTACATTAAGCATGTCATTAGGTAGATTAAGAGTATATTAATCATCCTATCAAATCTAAAAATCTAAAAAATGCATCATTAAGTAAGGGTTACAAGGGCTAAACCTAGATTTTTTAGCCAAAACTGTGAAAACATATTGCCTCTAGTTTGCCTACGTATGTGCTCTCGATAGAGCCCATGAACACAGCAGGAACACACATTCCTATGTGTAACATGAGAAATCTAGGAAATATTCTCATTAAGGATATTCCTTCCATAAATGGCCATAATGATGAAAATAGCTAAAATCTGAACCATCATGTGGCCCCAGTTTGCCAAAGCTGTAGGACTGATGAATGTATGTACTTAGCAAAAGATAGCCATGCACATTCCCTGACGTGAATACACATTTACAAGTCAAAGAAGGGCCTAGACATACACATTTACAAGTCAAAGAAGGGCCTAGACATACACATTCCCACCTTACCTGGCCATACTCATTTACTCTTCACCACACACATTCTTGTGAATGCATGTTCTCAAGTCAAACAGGGACCTGGCAAAGCACATTCCCATCTCACCTAAAAAATGCACGTTCACATATCAAAGAAGAACCGGTCACCCCTACTGCCCCACCCCCACCATTGTTCATACCACCACCACCACCACCACCCCCACAGCCTTGTCCCCTCAACTACAACATGCTACAGCGGACAAGCTGTCTCACTGTGCAGTATCCCAAGTTCTCAAGGAAGTCGTCCAAGGATGCGGATGCTCACATCCTACTGTTTGATAGTGCTTGGCGCGTGAATGTACCCAGCTCGGTGAACCAACACCTCAAAAAGTCCGTGTTTGTCCCGACACTCCAGAATAGTGCCGCTCTCTGGGTTGCTCAATATGAGTACAACCATTTTCCCATTTATGATGCCATCCGTGGTGCCTTCCTTCAATGGTTCAGGGAAGACAAGACATCCATACATGTGCTAGATAAGCTGTGCAGGATGAACCAAAAGAGCTTGATAGTGGAGGATTATGCTACAAAATTCCGGAAGCTTCTTTGCTAGCTAGATGAACCCAATCGGCCCATGGAGGAAATCTTCAATTCTTATTTCATGAAGGGCCTCATCAAGCAAGTCAAATGCTCCATCTTGCTGGTACTGACCTAACTACCATAACTATGGAGCAACTTGTGGATTCAACTCTCAGAGGTGAGCATTTGCTGATAGGCTACATCAAATGCAAAGGCAAGTCCAAGAGTAAAAGGAAGTCTGGCTTGTCCTCATCCGGATCTTCGGATAAGGAGGATGATTCTGATGATATCACGGGTGGCAAGTGAGGAGGAGGAGGAGGAGGATGATTCTGATGATTCCACGGCAAGTGAGGAGGAGGAGGAGGAGGAAGAGGAGGAAGATCGCAAGGCATGGTCAAAGAGCAAGAAGGTAGGAAAGACAACCAAGGATCTGGCTGTAGCCATGGCTCAGTCGACTAGTGAAGGTGCGATGTCCACCCCAACCGTCCGATCAGGCACTTGGCATGCAAGGTGTCGCAATCATGGACACGGAGCCGAAGAGTACACCTTGAATGAACTCTAAGTGCACCATTTATAGAACGGCCACAAATACCATTGAAGCTTGGCACTATACAATGGGAGGAGAGCCCCTCCGCAAAACCGGTGATCCAAGCTCCTGTTGTGGCCGCCATCCAACCCGCCAAGCCAATGGCTCCACTAGACTCGTACCAAAGACCCCAATTCCGCCCATGAAGGAACTTTCCTCCCAAGGATGTGGCCGTGCTCAAAGGACTACCTTCACATGCTTTTATTGCCATGGACAAGGCCACCGAAAGTTGGAGTGTGAAATTTGGAGGAAGCATAGGGCAGAAGTAGAGGGAGCCTAGGCTTCATCATCCGGACCTCGGATAAGAAAGGGAAGTAGAATGTAGTCACCTGGCAGGAACATCACAAAATCCAGACGGAAGTGTCTGATTGGGTGAAAAAACAGCAAGCCAGAGAGGCTATGGAAAAAGGATCCAGAAAAGCTCAGGCCGATCTGTCAGCCAGAATCACAACTTAGTTTCCCAAAGACAAACCTAGAGAAGGAAGGCAAATTGTCCTCGCCAATGGAGATGTAACGGCCGATGCAAGGTGCGAAGACACCACGGTCGGAAGGATGTGCGACAGCACTGAAGCGGGTGGATTACCCGAGGAGGCTCACAGAAGCCGAACACCAGCCGTATGATCTATGGGAAGATCTGAAGTGGTAGCCAATTCACATGTTGGTGGAATAGCTCCTCACATTGGTGCCACGTTTCAAGGAGTAGCTGATGGGTCACTTGAAACCTCACGAAGAAAAGACGCCACCCTCGTAGTCGCTGGAAGCCCTGAATGTCAAGAAGGCAAACACCCCACCAAGGGAAGCCCCTATCTATATCCCAATGATCCAAGTCAAGTTGTCCGGAGTGGATATAGCAGAAGTTCTACTGGATGGTGGTTTGGGTGTTAACATCCTATCGGATGTAACATGCCAATAACTCAGGTTGAGCACATGGGAGCCTGCTCCATTTACTGTCAAAATGGCAAACTAATGTTCCTCACGAAGCCCTTCATCTGGGAAGTTTACTATAACGCTCCACGTGCCTTGAGAATCAACCATGACTTCCTCCCCATTTGACGACGATGGGCTTAGAAGACATTCCATGCAGAGCAGCTCAAGAACCCCAAAATCCAGTTCAACTTCCCATGGTTTGCGCCCCCATCAACACAACATCCATGCACTGAGGAGCATATGGTCAAGCGCTTCAACGAATTTATCCGCCTCTACAACCAGGTTCCCGACCCAGTAGTGATTGCCACCATCCGATTCTTCAACCTTATTATCGCACTGCTGGAGTCGTTCCCCAACTAGGACCACTACTACGAAGGCACCCAAGGCCTTGTGTTTGACATCAATAAGGGGCCTACAATCACGTAGCTCTTCGAATATTATGAGCGTGTCATGTGGATGCTTGATTGGTGACTCCAAACTTTTGAGACATGATGGAGACCACTTTTTGGACCAGCTTCCATCGAGCTCCTCCCGCTCCTACCTCCCACTAGGATTTTGTCAGAACCTATTCCATCTATTATCGATAGATCCAACCAACTCCGAGGAGGACGAACCTGCTTTAGGGCGGGGGGTATGTTAACCACTCCAATTAACATGACCTTCACGCGGCTACTACGCCCTTTTGTAACTCATCTTTTTGAAGCCATGCAATGCGCTAATTGTAAATGAGACCTGGGATGACTGAGCTTACGACATGTGTAATGCCCGTCATGAGGATTTGATGTACATAGAGCTAGTAAAACTAGGAGGACTAGTTTTGGGCCCCCACTTGTAATTGGGCACCTGGACATTGTAAATATGAGCTCATGTATATAAGACATTTTATGAAATATGAAAAGGGATAATCCCATTTGTCTCAACCGAGTTTTGCCTTCTCTCTCTCTCTCTCTCTCTCTCATTTGAGTTTATGGTTGCTTGCTTGCTTGCTTAGACTGTTGGTGTATTTGAGTAGGAATGGTAATGCTCTTCTTTCTCACCTTCTCTACCTTCTTCTTGCTATCTACCATGTCTTATTTGCATACTTATGGAGTGAGCTCTCCATAGCTCCTTCCCTCTTGCTCTCTACCTAGCATTGGATCTCTCTTTGGGTGACACAAGGAGAGTGTGGAGTGAGCCCCTAGGGGCTTCACATCGAAGAGTTAACCCTCATAAGGTTGGCTAAGTGCCACTCACCGGATTCGAACCCTTGCATGCATTCTTCTCCTCTTCTTTCTCTTGTGTGTGTAAGGTAGTATGTTATCCATTAACACTCATCAACGTGTACATAGTTTTCATTTACCAAGTGTAAAAGTTATCCCCATTAAACTTATTTTGCTATAATGTGAGTCTCTCCATCATGTACGACAAGGGGAGTCTTATTGATAGTATCGACAAGGGGAGTCTTACTAATAGTATTGACAGTGTCTATCCCTTTTTACAATCTGCAATGAGAAGGTTGGGAAGGTCTTTGCACGGATAATGATTCATTGGTGGCCAGTGTCTAGTCCCGGTATAGTTTTCTTGCAATTTGTTGGAATTGTGTCCAATGCAAGAGAGAAATTAAAAATGTGTTGAAGATAAAGTAGTCAATCCCACCACTTAAAAAACAACCCAAATTTTTTAATTTTCAGCTCGAAAAACTTTGATTTTTGCTTAAGCTTGCCACCATGATTACATCTGACAGTTTTTCCTTTTCCAGCATACAAAGCATCTTGATTGATTCCTTGAGTGTTATTTGATGTGCTTTTGAGTTTAGACTTGTGCTCAAGTAGTGAAGACTAAACTTCAGTTAGAGTTTGTCGATATTTTTGAGTGTTGACACAAGAACATCATAGGGGATTTTGTTGACGCTGTTGAGGAGAACTGCAATCGCTTCATCTTCTCCTTGATTTCCACTAGTTGTTGCTTGAGCGCCTTTGAACTTGTTGATGTGAGCCACCATTGTGTTAGTTTCTTCTTTGTCTAGTCTACAAAACTGCATGAAAAGGTTAACCTTGGGGAGCTCTTGGTTTCCCTTCCAAAGATCTTGTTGAGTTCCTCCGCCTTCTTGCAATCTTTTGTCCTTGCAGTGTGATGTATAACTTCATCTCCCAAGCTCCGAGCTATTATGCCAAGCGCTTTGTGATAGTTGAATGTGTTAAGTGGCATGCTATCTCACTATCTTCACTAGGCTCAATTAGATCCCATAGCCCTTTTCTCATCAACGTGTACATAGTTTTCATTTGCCAAGAGAAACAACCCAATTTTTTTAATTTTCAGCTCGAAAACTTTGATTTTTGCTAATGCTGCACTAATAATAATGATTAGTGCATTGTTATTGGTGCTTAATCATAATGATTAGCATGACTGAATATTGGAGGTTTTAATTGAGCTCAATGGCGAGAGCTTTGATGGGGCTTTTGGCATTAAATTCTTCCTCTTGATAAGGGGCTTTGGATAGAGTTAAAGAACCAGCTCAAACTTGTCTCAAAAAACAGGCGCAAATCGTTGATTAGGAGCACCTGGTTTTTCATTCATTACAGCTAGCATACACTTGACCATTCGCTCAAGATTTGCTTTGTAGATACCTTAAGGTATGTAGAAACACACACTTAATAGGGCTTGACCCAATTGTGAACACACACGACGAATGGGCGAAAAAACCAATCAACAGGAAAACACGAGTTATTGCGATCGCACAACGACGAAATTTAGTTGATTAGTGAGTGCCTAGAAGTGACAGAGGTCTCCCCTTGAATGGCTGAGCCTCACTGTGCTTAGGTTCCTGCTGGGAGAGACAGCATAGGTCCGTAGCTTGCAGGTCCGCACGACACAAGGACAATAGTACTCAGAATACGTGAGAAGTTGAGCGCCTTGAAAGTTAAAAGTTGAGCAGAGTGGCGAGCCTTTGGGCCTTGAGGAATCAGGATTCTAAGCGAAAGGGCGAGCGCTGAACAGTTCGAACGTCAAATGAAGGGATCCTGGAGGCCGAGAGAGGTCGAAATTCAAGATTGAAGAGCGTCATTATTCAGTTACTACCACTAGCAGTTTGCCGCTTGCTCAACCACATGTGCAAATTGGCAATTGGCCTTTAAAGTTTAATTTTGGGCAATCTATTAATGATAATAGATATTATCAAATTTTAAATGATTCGATCATTGGAGAATATGTGGCGTGCCCACTGCCCAATCACCAGACTCCCACTGGTAGGTAAACTTTAAACTTCAAAAGTTCAACCACTGGTAGGTAAACTTTAAACTTCAAAAGTTCAATGAATTATGAAATAGCAATATATATGGATATCCTTTTCATCATTACATGAACTAAATATTTTCCTTCTCACCTTTACTTGTTCAAGTTGAAATCCTTTTAGGTCTGAAAGAGAAGGTTTAGGCTTCCTCTTGAGATAGATTTGTGCTAAAATGAATGGGTTTTAGGTTAAGAGGAACGTCCCTTTTCCCGAACACTGGTTTTTGATGAGGGGCGAGCTAAAGGTGCGTGAAAAGAGATCACGCATTACCACGTGGGAAAAAACGAAGGTAAAGTTCATGGCTCAGAAACTAAATGCTAAGGTTGAGTTGTTGGTTTAATTAATTAACATCAACGAAACACATGATATCCTTACTTATTTAATGCTCTCTGGTGTGAATGAATCCAGCCATTTCACAACTTCCCTCTCTCCCGACGCCGTCCAAATTTGAACTTTGTTTTCCCGCTTATCTTCCTCTTGTTCGTTTTCTTCTTTGTTCCTCCTCGAGGGTTTTTCCTAGAGCCTGTTGCTCTCGTAGTTCCAGCAGTCTTTCACGATGGGAGCGTCCCACAGCAGAGAAGGCAACCTCTCCGACAGTGAAGACGACCTCTCATCCGATGGCTCTCCACAGCAGCTGCAACATGAGGAGCAAGACTCCCCGTCTGCCTTCCATTCCCCCTCCGCAGGCAAAGCTTCGCCGCTTGATTTGAAGATGGGCTCTCTCTCACTCAACATGGCGACACCGCCCTCCGCCTTCAACGGTGCACAGAAGGTCAAGCTGTACCGCCACATCGGCGGCAACACGCCCAAGGCTCAATGGGTCGTGGCAGACAAGGCAATTGGCTGGAATTTTGTCAGAGACGGTGATGAAGACGAAGGCGACGGTGAGGATGAGGACCCGTGGCCACTGCAATCCAACGGTGGCGAGGGCTTCCGAAGCTGGATCCTGCGCATCGGCAGCCACGTGAGGGCCCGTGTTGATGCCCGGCTGCAGATGAAATTTTTCGATGAGCAGCTCCGGGCTGATTTTGTCCACCAGGGCGTCTGGGCTCTCAAATTTGCAACGCTCGAAGACTACAAGGACTTTGTAGCAGAGCATCAGAATTGCACTTTTGAAAACACGTACCTCCTTGAAGCCACTGAAGAAAACAAGATTAAAGTATTCGGTAAGGATTTTATGGGCTGGGCCAAGCCTCAGGATGCTGATGACTCTGTTTGGGAAGACGCAGAAGATGGCCTTGAGCCCCCCACGTTCTCCAAAAAGGACCTCAAAGAGGCCTTCAATGAGTCTGCATCAGGAGGTATCCAGAGCTTGGTTATGGGCGCCCTCGATCACAGCTTCCTGGTGAGTGACACAGGCATTGAAGCTGTCAAGAACATGGCGTCAGGGATACATGGCAAGGGCATAGCTGTGCAGTATGGGAAAACCCTTTCGGGTTTTGATTCCACATCCACCCCAAAGAAAGCCATGCTCATAAGAGGAGAGACCAACATGATGCTTCTAAGCCCAGCCATGGACAAGCTTCATTCATCTGGGGTGCATCAGATGGACATACCCACAGGCAAAGTGGTGGCAGAGTGGAAATTTGAGAAAGATGGCACACCTATATCAATGCGAGACGTGACGAATGAAAGCAAGGGGGCACAATTGGATGCTTCCGGATCTACGTTCTTGGGCCTAGATGATAACAGATTGTGCAGGTGGGACATGAGGGATCGCCATGGTATTGTCCAAGACCTCGTGAGCCCTGTCTTAAACTGGGCCGAGGGGCACCAGTTTGCAAGAGGCACTAATTTCCAGTGCTTTGCTAGCACTGGTGATGGCTGCATTGTTGTTGGGTCCAAAGATGGTAAAGTGCGTCTGTATGGGACAAGCTCCATGAGAATGGCAAAGACTGCCTTTCCTGGATTGGGGTCTCCAATCACACATGTTGATGTCACATTTGATGGCAAATGGGTGCTTGCTACAACTGATACCTATCTGATTCTTATCAGCACAATGTTCAAAGACAAAGATGGGAAACTGAAGACAGGATTCAGTGGAAGAGCAGGCAACAAGTTTGCTGCGCCAAGACTTCTGAAGCTGACCCCTCTGGATGCTCATCTTGCAGGAAAGAATCACAAGCTGCGGAATGGCCAGTTCTCATGGGTAAGGGCAATCTCTTTTTTGCTATTTGTTGGGAGCGTTGTGTCTTTTAAACATTTGAATTATCATGGTTTCAAAATTTTCAGGTGTGTCAGATAAAGAATTATAAAGTGTCAAGTTAATGCCTCACGTATTTAGTGATGTTATGGCTGCTTTAGCCCTTTTCCTTACAGATCGGTTCAAGTATAACTGCTCAAGTCTTTGTACTCTAAGTTATCAGTTTTATCTTCGAAAATAAAGTCGGAACCTTTGTGAGTGTACTAAAGCTAACCCAGTAGGGTGCATGAGTTGAAAGCCATACATGCCATTACTTAAAGACTGGCTGGTGCTAATGATGCATGGAGGGAAAGCCACACCATGCACTTTAAGGATGGTGGAGGTGATGAGCTGAATACTTGTGTGCCGGCTGTCATCAAGTCAAGATGTCGCTCCATTTCTGTCAAGTTTGGGAGATCAATGCAATTATTGATTCTTGTTTCCTGGTATTTTTCATGTACACAGTGCTGAACTGGTTGGTCACAAAGATATTCTTTCTTACCTGTCACCTGTATTCATTAACAACTAACCCATAAGTAGCTACTTGCCTCTCAGTGCTCCACCACACCAATACTTCTAAATTGTTGCATGCCTTCTGCCCGCTTTCCTGCTGCCCCCCTACTAGGTGAACAGATTATACAAACCCATCCTCAGGCAGGCTCCTAAGTTGCTGTGCTTGATATGGCTAGTTCAGTATTACCTCTGGCAGTGCACATCAATTTGCCTGTTTCATTTGGGAGGGGATCCATACCGGTGTCAACAAGGTTTTCCACTTTCTACAGCCTTAAACCTTTCTGTATGCAAGAATTGCAGCAATATGTGCATCTTAGCTACCATGTAACGGTTCTGCTTGTGGTTGTCCTCTCCAGCATAGAAATATTATATTCCTATTTGCACGTCTCGAAGTCCCTTATCACTTGGCCATTTTAATTTGCATGTGGGAAGATCGGTAACCCAAGGCCTTTAAACCCTTCAAACTTCAGATTTGGCTGCTGCATCAACTTATCTGCAGAAAATAATAGTTCTTTTGGAGAATTATACAGTGTTTTTCGATGCTGTTTTCTTAGCATATAGCTGCTAACCAGTGAACCTGACCATATATAGACTGAAATCTGAGACTGCTAATCCTTGGAGCCAACTCATCTATAGAAAATACTAGCTCTTTGGGAACGTTTTACTGTGGTTTTCTACGTTTTTTAGCTAGCATGTACCAACTTTGTTGCTAAACAATGAACCTGGCCCTGTATAGACTGAATTCTGAGTCTGCTAATGCTTGGAGCCAAGTCCTCATGTCGTTTACCCCAAGATTCTGAGGGGCCACCTTCTTCACGGTATAACTTTACCATCCATCCTCTTTTAGAGGCTTGTACCCCCATGTGTTCGCTTTCATGTGTTTGTTTTTTTGGGGGAGGGGCGGGGTGCGAGTTCGATTCTCCCCTCCCGTCGCTCCACAAGATTCATGTTAGGTGAGCAATTTGTTGTGGTGGTGGGCTTTGCATGTGGAAGACTAATATGATATACGTGCTACAACGTGCGAGTGCCCAACAAAGGAGAGAATGATTTATAGCCTTTCTTGTCCTTGAGAAACAATTTTTTTTTGAGATAAAACTAATAAATGCAACTCATTCAGAGAAGAACATGTGCAGAACAGTAGTTGCTCTCTCATTCAGAAAAGAACTTGTGCAGAACAGTAGTTGCTCTCTCAAGTTCTTCTCTTCATCCATGGCATGCTCTTTTTGAGACAAGTTGATATAATTTCCTTTAAGACTCTCAAATCTGTATGGTACTAGGGTGTCTCAAAGAGTGAGGCAACAAGTGTGCGGCTATCAGAGCAATCAAATCAAAGGTAAAGGCTTTAAATTGGGCAACAACTTAGGGCAACAACTTATGGGCAGCAAGTGTAAAGCCAGCACAGCAGCTAACTGGGTAATCAATGTGGTGTGCACACAATCAATGAAGGAAGAAGATCCTAACAAGCGGTCAAGGTTAGGTTTGCGAGACAAATAGGTCAGTGGGAATTGGAATGGTTGCACAGTTGCCCATGCATGGCTGGTTGCCCAGCAACAGTGAGCATACTAGCCACAGTACGAGGAGGCTGCTAACTCCTTTAGAGGGGACTGCCCACCACTTCTTTACTTCTCATTGAGTCTCTTTTGGTACGAGGAGGTTGCCAACGAGGTCTGCGTGTGTCACGTAGGTTGTAACGCCTGTGACCGATGGCAGACCGGATGGCCGAGGACGTGACCATCCGGGGTTCAGTGGGAGAGGACGTCCATGCGGAGTCATGGGCGGCCAGGCTAGTGTGGACGGTAGGCCACACACTATATAGCCTGGGGGATGAGGGGCAATCCTCATTCTTCCTCTGCGGTTGGGTGGTGAGCCAGAGGCCGTCCCCTCCTGTAGTAGCACCCGTAGCGGTGCTACGGAGATCTAACAGTATGTCTCTAGACTCCACATTAACGAGTTCCTTCTTTTCTTTCATTGGTGTAAGGCCTAGCTCTTGATCCATCTGCATCTTTCTTTTAATTCATTTTTTACAATTTTTTTTCAAAAATATGTGATTCTTAAATTTTTTTGATTTTCTTGATGTTTTTGATTTTTTTTGAATTTTCTCTAATTTTTTTTTTGAAAATCTTGATTCTAACATGGAAATGCTTCAAGCTTGGATACTATGGCCAAAAGAAGTGTTGAATTTGGGTGGCATTGATGGCTTTGGAAACATTGATTTTAAATTGTCATCAATTGAGGAGATTTTGGAAAGTTTTTGGTCAAGATTTATCAAGGGATGCCCGGATTTATGTGGAAGCGTTTTTTTTGGGACATTAGAATGTAAAAGCATTTCAAAAAAAAAGAATGGAAAAAAGGGGAAACAGGTCATTTGTAGTGTGCTGGTTCGCTTGTGTTTTTCTAGGGTTTGGAATCTTTCTTTCATGGGGTTATGATTCGAATGCCTTACTGTTTGGAAAGTTTGCAACGGATGTCTCATCAACTCTTGCCATTCCTAGATGTCCTATCGTCTAGGGTGGTGGTTTCAGGCTAAATTTTTGATTTGGTTCGATTCCTTCTAAAGCTTCAAGTGGGGATAAAAATCCATTCAATGGTGGTGTTAACAAAAGTAAGTTCATGAAGGAAGATCGAATCAATGAGTTGAGAAACAAGGGCGTTCGTTATATAAATATGGTGAGAAGTGGCACAAGGAGCATAAGAACTTATAAAACATGCAAATTTAGAAATGTCACTATCAATATGGTCTTGTCCGAGGTCATTGAAGATGAACATGCGGAAGACAATGAGGCCTTTGTTGATGCAATGAGTTTATCAAGGGTGATGATGATCATACACTAGATGGGGAGTTTTCTTTTGACCCCGATGGTACATTGCAAGAGGCTTTGTAAGAGTATGATGATGTGATGTTTATGTGTACTTTGAGAGCAAGCATGAAGTCTACCTTGTGAACCTTATCTCAAGCTTCTTATGCAAGATGCAAGGGTACAAACACTTTGAGATTCAAGGTCAATGTCAATGGTGGAGTGATTCATGTTCTGGTGGATAGTAGAAGTACGCATAGTTTTATAAATAAGAAGTCATTGTGCAGTCCTAAATTATAATTCATACCTTTGGTAACTTTTCATGAAGGTCAAGTGGAAAATGGGGCTGCAATGGATTGTACAATGATGTGTCAAGATGTGAGCATAGTTGTTTCTATATGGCGACACCATATCGTACAAAATACAGTACAGTGCGATATTGTACGGATTTTTCCAAGAAATAATTTAATTTTTTGGGGAGATAATGGTCTTTATTTTAATTGTCTATGGTTGTTTGAGCTTCCTTTGTACTATGATGCTTTCCTCCTTTTTAAAATACTCCATATCTCGAATTGAAAATATCTAAGTTTATAAGTATTTTTTTTAAAATACCATATTTTATCGTACGATATTTATATATATATATATATCAAACCATATTTTTCCATACGGTATTATACATGACAACTATGGATGTGAGTTTGGAGCTATTAAAAGAATACACATGCGAAGCAGATTTACTTGTTTTTTTGACATGGAACTCATTGACATATTTCTTGGCTTTGATTGGCTCTTAAGTCTTGGATCCTTCACTACTATGAATTTAAAGCAAGGTTTCATGTGGTTTTTGTATAGTGAATGGAGTGTTACATTGATGGGAGTCAATGCATCAAAGCTTACCTTGATCAATGCTACTCAACTTAAGAGAGCTCAAAAAGATGGGTTATGTATATATATTATAGCTTTGCAAGGATGATGATAATGATGGCGATAAGAAGGATGTGCACTAGGATATGTAAAAGCTATTGGATGAGTATAAGGATGTATTCAATATCCCCAAATGTTTGTCCCACTAAAAAGTAATATTGATCATGGGATGGAGCTTGAGCTGAATACTAGGCAACAAGTCACCATATGAGGTGGTGAAACCATAGTCACATGGGACGTGAAATGGGGATGGGGAACGGGGACGGAAAAGATTGAGAATGGCCATTCCCTGTGACTATAGAGTGACATGGGACGGGAATGGGAACAGGAAGATGTTGCCATCCCCAACATTCCCAAGACTAAAAATGCCCCTTCCCTGTGACTATGGGTGAAACAAATGCAAGAATTGATGGACATGGGATGGGTGAAGTCAAGTTAATCTTCCTTTGCATCTTTGATGCTTCTTGTGAAGAAGAAGAATGGGATCTTTTGGATGTGTGGATTATTGTGACTTGAACAAAGGTTCTATTAAGAATAGGTATCCCATACCTTGCATCGATGATCTTTTGGATGAGTTGAAAGGCGCTTGTGTCTTCACCCAGATTGACTTGAGGTCCGAATACCACCAAATAAGGATGACGAGTGGTTATGAGTATAAGATGACATTTAGGACCAAGAGGGGTTTTATTACTACGTGGTTATGCCAATTGGGCTATGCAATGCACTCGTCAATTTTTAAGCCTTGATGAATAAAGTACTTCAACCCTTTATAAGTTTGTGTTGGTCTTCTTCGATGACATTTTAGTGTATAGTAAGAGTGAAGATGGATACTTGAAGCATATGCACATGGTTTTGGATGCCTTACATGTCAACCGATTGTATGCCAAGGAAAGCAAATGTATGTTCATGGCTAGTGAGGTGAAGTATCTTGGTCACATTACTAGTAAAGATGGCATAGGAGTGGGTTCCAAGAAGGGGGAGTGTGCAAAAGTTGTTAGCACATTCATCCCCAGTTTTTGCCCATTTCTGGTGTCCTTTTGGTCCCTTTTGCATGGCCCTTGATTGTGGGCTGGCCACCCTTATTTTATACATATTTTTTGGGATTTTTCCTAGCCTGTATGGTTTTTTCCCAATCAGCTAGCTACAGATGTCCAATCGGCCAGCATATGCAGTTTCAGTCGGCCAGCTCTCCCCACCTATAAATAGGTGGGTTGGTCTCTCACTTTTGTATCTTGCCTAGTCTATCTTTTGCTCCCTCACTTATGAGACTGCTTGTGTCTCTTGCTTGGGATTGTATTGCTTCAGTATATTCAGCATAGTTGCTCCATATCTCTTTCTCTCTTGCACTCTCTATTCAACACACTAGTGTTTTTTTGCTTCCGCTCTGTGCACTCTTTCATGGTATCATCGCTCCCGATTCAGCGATTCCATTTACTGTCCTAGATTTAGCCCTATTTACAGCTCCTTATCCTTTGCGTTTTTCATAGATTTGCAGTCTTCTTCTTGCTGTGTTTTTTGGACAGCTCTTGTTGGTTCTCCTTCAGTTTGGCTTCGTTGCTTGCAGCCAGAAGGTAACTTTTTCATCAGCATTTCTTTCCTACTTGGAGTTTGGATCTTGGCAGCTTTTTTTTTCAAGACAACAGCCCCTCTTTGGTTGCGTTTTCCTCTCCAGTGGACATTTCCTTGTGCAGAGGGGGATTGTGGTGGCTCTGGCTTTGGTGGCACCCTTGGTACTTGTAGAGGACACTTCTTCTTTTGAGATTGTGCGTTTTTTTCTTGAGGAGAGTCCAAGCTACAGTCCTTGTTGATGCCTTTTCCACTTGAACCCTCTTATAGCATATTCCCAGGCCCTGTGTGGTTGCCTTTCCTCTCTATATCAAATTTACATTTTTTGCTTCCCTCTTCTGGTGGCCTCAAGGTTGGAGGTACAGTCGACAGAAGCTTTTGCGTTTTTTGCTATAGGAGGATTTTTGGGTACTATCCAGCCTCTTAAGGTTGTGTTTTGGTGGGAGGAGGGACCTACAGTAGCGTTTTTCGATTTGGACAGTTTTTATCTTATGAGGTTTGGTCTATTGGTTGGATCAATGATGATAGCTTTAAATTTGGCTCTCGTACCACTTTCTTGTCATTTTCTAGATGAGGCAGACAAGTTGGATGGTGGTAACTTTCAATCATGGAAGTTACATGTTACTTTTATTCTCGGGGAGTATGGTTTGATGGAGTTTCTCTCATACAAGAATCGGTGCTTGCCAGACCTTGCCTCTGCAGAGAGGATGTGTGTTGGTGGAGGAAGAC
>NC_141046.1:16568925-16876425 GCF_041138505.1 Cibotium barometz
ATGATGTATTTGCTTTATTAGAATGATGTAAATCTAAAAATAAAGATAGAATCTTGACTTGCACTTTTCACCTTGGTTGGAGCTTTTCCCTTGGCTATCTTGGCCTTGGAATGCACCACCTCTTATGAATTATGAGATGTTGAAATTGAATTCAATGCTGTGTTTATATAGCCCTTTCTTGCTTTAGTTGGCCATCACTACAGGAGTCGGCCTATTGAATATGCTTACGACCAACAAAACTAGCATTAAATGTTGCCTTTTGGTCATCGTTTCACATTGTATTGGCTCGCGAGTCTTGCACAAGGGATTGTGGGCTGTTGGGCAGCCATGCACAAGTATTGTGGGCTGCCCCACATTTGGCCGATTGGTTGGGCAGGTCCTTGGGCCCTGTCGCTGCTTGGTCAGGACCCCTAGGGCTGGCCGATAGTTTGCCTAGTCCATACTAGGGTCGGTGGGCACAGTTTGGGGCCCTCTTGGTCCCTTGGGCCAGCCATAAGTTGCTCCTTTTCCATTGCAAGAGTTTTACGCTCCTTTCTGTGGTAGTCCTATTGGTTGGCATCTTTTCTACATGCAATCCTATATGCATCTATAGATATTCAGCACCCGATCGCAAACTAGATGCACAGATCATCTGACATTATTCAAGAGGGAGACTCACAATTTGGATTGGTGTTGCTTCATGTTTGCAAGACAATGCACACCTGATCTCGGACGCGTAGAGTGAAACCTTGACTGGGTCGTCCCGGATTGGGCTCACATGGGACTAGTTTCCACTCTAAGTTTTGCACTTTTTTATCCAGATATGTTTACATGGCATCCAAGTGCGAGATGTACGTAACATGGACATTCCATAAGAGTACCTCTTAGAGAGGCATACTTAATGTACCTTATCTTATAGTGCTTTTTGTGCTCTCGTATTGTACAGAATGCACCTTACGTTTGGGTGCCCAAAAAAAGTGTTCCGTACCATAGCATACTTGTATGAATTGTTTCAGACTTATTTTCAAAGCCTAATAAAAGCCTAACTTGATAGCAACACACACTGACCTGCAAAAAAGTGCTTGTTGCATACCACAAAATGTGGTGCTATCTGTTTCTTCAACCTGCTGCAATTACTTTTTACGTGAAATTTGTGCCCTGATCAGCCTGCAGATGTGTTTCGTGCAGGCTGCTGCCTGTCTTCGCATCACTCACACCTTGCTAGTTTCACATGTTGTAAAGGCATAAAGATATGCAAACTGTCTAAGTGTATGTTTGACATTCTACAGGTTCTGCCAAGTATATTGGAGACAAAATTTAGTTTTTCTGTTTGACACTTCAACTGTATGAAACGTTTCAATAAACGTTGCCACTCAACGTTCCATCTTTTAAAGCATGTCTGAGGTGATCTGCTGTTGAAAAACACTGTAGGGATTCAACATTTAGTGTCTCACTGCTACTTTTACTGCATGTTGTCACCTTTCTCAGCATGAAAATGCAGGCCATCTTCGGCCTTAGGAGAAGTTAATACTATCTATCTATCAGTCTTATCATTTTCTGCATGTGTGGGTATGTATGTGTGCAGCATGGACGACAATTGGCAGCTCCAGTCCCAGTGGGTAGTTAGTTGCATTTAACTTTCAGTTTTTGGCTTCCCTTGAAGCAGAAACAGATAACTGTATGCTCCCCCAATCTCATTATCTAAATGACTTCTCTAATGATTGGCTGGTGAAACTTCTGTAATCGAATAGGCTACTGCAGCAGCTTCCAGCCCAGTAATTATCCTCACTAAACAAGCACTTCAACCACACCAGCTAATTGCTTGTGTGCTTCCCAGTGTGAGATATCGAGTCATGAATCGCAGGACTTCCAGAGGATCTTAAATGCACCCTGCAGCTCCTTGAGGCTCGAATCTCGATCAGAAGCATTTTACCATTATTTCATGTGCATCTTCAAAGGTAGGGTTTGCGTATTAGCGGCATTTTTTTTTCCAGGCAGAGATCAGTTGATGATGTCGCTTCTCTCCAAGCTTGCCCCACAGGGATCTGGGAGAGTCCAGAGCCTGGCGAGAAGCAAGACCCACAGGCAGCAGGGAGAGTCGTGAGCCTGACCAGGTGTCCATTGGCTATGGCAAGTGGGGATTGAACCCGAGACCTTCCGCCGCTCAAGGGCTCAAGAGTTAAATCACTCTGCATGCCACGGACTAAGCAACAATTTCTTTCAGGAGCAGTTATGTTAAACTGGAGTCCAAAGGCATTTTCAAATCTGTGCTGCTGTTAACAGACTGATTAACTTGAACAGAAGGGTGATTTCATGCCGGCTGGGTCATCTTGACTAGGGGCCTGCTGCAAAGCATGGATGGGCACTGAGGCAATCTTCTATGTCCTTGTCCATGGAGCATTGTGGTGCGACCCACTCCAGTCTTGCATGTCCATGTCTGTTGAGTATAAAAGCCATATGGGATGATATAAACTTGGGGGTAGGCAATGGACTGTTGATGATATTGGTTTGCACCATGGATGGGCAAGCATGCCTGTGAAGACTCAAGCTAATGTTGCATGATCACAGGCAACTGCTGGGTGGTGTTGCCTGCATATGCCTCATCAGCTGCACACGTGAAAGATCCATGTGGGTGATAGCGATTTATTGATGCCTCGCTCATTTTGTGAATGTGCAGGTGACAGAGAGTGGGAAGCAGGAGCGGCATCTCGTGGCAACGGCTGGCAAGTTCAGTGTGATCTGGAACTTCAGGCGAGTACAGGAGGGCAGCGGTGGCCACGAGTGCTACAAGAATGCAGAGGGCTTCAAAAGCTGCTACTGCTACAAGATTGTTCCACGGGAGGACTCTGTGGTGGACAGCAAGTTCATGCACGACAACTTCACCATCACCACGGACTCTCCAGATGAAGCACCCCTCGTGGTTGCAACCCCCAACAATGTCAGCTCTTTCAACATGTGGAGAGATTAAGCACAGGGAATGGGAGGCGTTGTTTTGGCTTGAGGATGAATATGGGCAATGTCGTTAGGCCTGTTTTCCTAGGCTTGCTTTCATTCTTCTTATTTTGCCAACTCGGCAATGGACATCTGTATGCAAGGGTTTTTTTCCCCCCCCCAGAAACTAAATAAATGGCTCATGGTTGCTCTCTGTTCAATATGGTCACTACAGGCTCATTCACGCTTTTTTTTTTGGGGGGGGGGGGGAGAATGCTAAATCTTCAAATTATATGAATATTAGGAATTAGATTGTATGACGATCAGCTTTAATTGTTCTAAAAATAACCACTCATATAGTCTATAGGTAGGATTAAAAAGTATTAGGTGTAATTTAGAATTTGTTGTCTTCTTAGATCTCTAATTTTTCTCTCTTTGGACTTTGTGGTACTAAATTTGAAGCCATGCAAGGGTAAGTAGATGGTGATAATAAACAATGGTTTTCTTGATAGTGGTATTGAGACCTCTAATTGATGTATGTAAATACCCACTTACCCATGCAAGGGTAAGTGGATGGTGATAATAAACAATGGTTTTCTTGATAGTGGTATTGAGACCTCTAATTGATGTATGTAAATACCCACTCATTAATGAAACTGCATTTCTTCAACGATAATTTTCCTAGTTAGGAAAGAGAAGGAACATTGCCCATATTCATAATGTAATGAAGCAATTATATATGCACATGCACATGTATGGGTATCGGCCTAGGCACATGGACCTTGGGTCCCTTGAGCATAGATTTGGGGATATTGTTGGCTAGTGTAAATCAACCCTGCACTATATTTAGGGATATTGTTGGCTAGTGTAAATCAACCCTGCACTATATGTAAGTGACCTTTGTCTAGGCTAGTGTCTTACCTTTTTGATATCTTTTGATATAGACATCTTGTCTTCTTAGAGCTTATGCCTAAGCTTTCATGGTGCAACCTTTCCATATCTAGGTGCTACTTCTTAAGATGAGTGGGACATGTGTGTACTCTATGCTAATGAGTGCAAACCCTTAGGTTTCTTCATTGCATTGGTATTAGAGCTCTTTAATTGGATCTTGATGTTTTGATTAGGGAGTCATTAGTACTTAAATCATTTTTTGAATTAGTGCTTTTACATAGTTTTTGGATTTTTTGTTAATTATATTTTGAGTGGATTAGTGATGGGATGAATAATACTCATTTTTGGACAATTACTAATAATCACAAATTTTAGAAATCTTAATTCTTGCATAGGTATGAGAATCTTAATTTTCTTGATTTCTTTGGTTTTTGAATCAAGATTCTTAACCATTTGTAGAGTGATTTTCTTAGATCTTTTTTTTTTGTTAAATCTCTTGATTAGTGCTTTTCGTTAAATCTATTCATAAACCTTAGTTTCCTTATATATGTGCCTAGTTTTGGGAAATCTTGGTGGTTTTTAGAGGATATTTAAGGTTGCTATGTAGATTTTGGTCCAGTTCCTTATCAAGAATTGGCATAGATTAAAGATTATATACAAATTTCAAGGCACTTTATAGTTTTGATGTATATTTGAGTAGATTATAGTGCAAAGTGTAGTTTTTGCAAAATATGTTGTGCAGAGTGGTGCAGTTCAGAAGTGTGCAATAGATTTATGCAAAGTTGTGCAGAGTGTTGTTTACAAGTTTCTTGGTGTAAATTTATAAAGAAATGCAAAGATGGTATAGAAATCAAATCTTGAAGCAACAATGAATGGTTCTTGATTAAATCTTTCAATCTTTATCACTTCTTCATTATTTTCTTACAAGAAATTCATGTTGTGTAAATAATTTAATTACAAAGAACAAAACACTTGAATTGCAAGGGCATAATATGTTAAGATCTAACCAGTTTAAGAGCAAATCTTATAAAACCTTATTGATCTAAGACATTAGCACAATTTTCTTATAAACATTGGCAAAGATTACATCACAATAATATCTTGCTTCAATTGAATGGTTTCTTGTAAATCTTAAAATTCTTGTGCTAATCTTGATGAGATTAGGCTACAATCATCACATATAAGGTATAACATATAAATTAAAGCTTAACAACAAGATTACACTTGATTAAGCTTCATTAATAGTGGAAACAAGATTGTAAGCTCATAAACGAGAGGCTATCAAGACCAACAAAGACCTTGTTGGGAATTGAACCCAAACAACTAGCAAGCTAGTGTGCACCTTACACCACAAGACTAGACAGTTGTTGGGAAAAGATAGATGAATGCCCACCAGACTTCGGAAGATGTAAGTAAGGGTGAAGGCTATCAAAGAATTCATATTTTTGGAGCAACACATTGTTTCATCTGAAAGATCTTCCTTTCAAGGGATCAACTGACAGAAGCTCGCTATAGAGATAGTTGTAGAACTCCTTCAAAAAGCACCCTAGGAGAGGCCAAGTGTGGCTTAGAAAAAAGGCTACTAGAACCTTGCCTAAGGTGCTATATCTTCATGCGGATCATCACGATTCACTCTATGCAAAACGCAGCATTGCCTGGAGAATTTCTACGATGCTATCGGTGTTTTCTGTATGCGATGCTATCGGTGTTTTCTGTATGCGCTTGCTCCTTGTTCTCTCGTTGCTAAGCAAAAACTAGGGTCACCTTCACCCCGACCTCTACACAGCTTTTCTGCTCACCATTCATCATCGATGGTGGACTGGACAGTAGGCATAGCACTACTATGATCTCAACAAGTGCAGATCAGACTATGGGCAGTGCAAAATGCAGTAGCGCAGTCTTCTGGATTGGACAGTAGGTGCAGCGTGTTAAAAACACACTTAGCATCATAAAAACAAAGGCATCATTGCCTTTGGCAAAAGGCTCAGCTCACCCTAGTTGCAGCAAGCATCATTGAGCATGCACCTCTCAACAGAAGGAGAAAGAGAAGAAGTAAATGTTTGGTTTAAGAGTTAAAAAAAGAGTTCCTCAATTCCATAAAAATCTTAGGGTTTTATTTCTTTCCACACCTTGGCCATCCATACTTGTCCTCCACTCAAATGTATGCCCAACTTCCTTATCCTTGTGACCTTTCAAATCCACTTGGACCCTTGCCCATTTACCCACCTTCCTTACTATCCACACCATGGGGTTGTTTGCATAAGGATGATTTGCTTGTGTTATAGTGATTGAGTGTTTAGGCTTGTTCACATGTGGTGGGGTAGGATGGTGGTGCATTATTTTGGGCTATTCACATGTTATGCTTTGAGGTGTTCACAGGCTACGTGTGGGTCATTGGAGTTAATTACACACGAGTTGTTTACACATTCGGAGTTCTTTCATTCACATGAGTACTCTTTGGTGGATCTTTTCACACCTTCACATGTTTGGAGCGCTTATATTTTGTGGGGATTATTCACATGCGACCGTTTCAGTTGTTGGCATTGTTCACGTGCATTGGCGCTTTATTTGGGAATTGTTCACATGCTTGGTGCTTTGTAAGCGTGTTTTCATATTTTTGTGTGTGGAGTGTTTCACACATTTGGGGGTACCTTGTGGAGATTGTTCACGCATAGTTATAGGTTTGTCCTACTATTTTTACCCCTTATTTGATCTACATTCTATACCCATTATCGTCATCATCATCTTTTTGTTACCATCTCAAATCTTGATCTTAGGAGGGATGCTCATGCATTATCTTCATGGCTCTATGCTTGTTATCGTGAGCTACCATTTCTTGCCACCGATCATATTTATTTTGTCGCATTCACACATACTTTTGGCACTTCGAGGTTTGGGCCTTTAGACCCTCGTTCATCGACTTCATGTGATGATGAGGCACCCTATTCATGCCACGGGTGGTTTTTTGAGCTCGAGGGATCGATGCCTAGTCACTCAAAGACATTTTTTGATGAGGTGGATGTTTGTGCAAGATGGTCCAGATGGTTTGCAAAGGGGGATTTTATTGTGTCATTGCTTGTCTTCCTTCACATGGATGGTTCGGTATTATTCGCGTGTGGTGGGATGATTCTTTCTTATGAGTGTCCTAGACTCTTGAACTGTTATCATTATGTCCTTGAGGAAGTGGAATACACCAACACAGATTCAGATGATGATAATGTTTACACCCACAAACCTATGATGTATCTCATACACATACACCTGATGATGTATTGCACACACACTTATGATGATATTGGTACATGTGTACGTGATGATATACATGCACATGATGTTATTGCCACATATGTACATGATAATAATGATAGTGATGTGTGTGAGTTGGATCATGTGGGCATGATCTTGAGGGTAGAGATGGGAGCGAGACGAGCACACTAAGCATTGATACTTCAATGCCTATGTTCCTTCCTATGGATCATGTGGATACATTAGTTGATTGTGGGAGAATTTTAGAGGATAGTGTGCATTTGATTAGCGAACATCCAGTATAGCACACGAGTTTAATGATACTTTCACATGTGGGTTCTTGGGATACTTATGGGCATAGGCCTGAGTTCCTTGTGTTAGATAGGACATGCTATTCTTCTAGGGTTTTCGCATGTGGAGATGTTTATGATACCACTATTTTTAGCCTTCATAGTGTACCTGGTAGTGTTCACTTGGGTATAGTCTATGTGTTTAAGTAGTTAGGTATATTGCATAAGGGTAGTGTTGATTTTACTAAGGTGAGATCTCATAGGAGACACATGATTATTCACATGGATCTAGCGAGTTTCACATTTTACTTAGATATTTTCTTAGATCCATTATTGATAGAGATAGATCCTACTTATGAGGATTACTCAATGACCTTGGAGATTCTAGGGTTAGGGAGTTTATGGATACTGATTCCATTTATCTATCATGTGTGGATGCATTGTCAGCCCTTAGTGATGATGACGTTTACGATGATCCTATTGATCGTACTCTTATCTTGGAGGATCATGCACACATAGAGGGATTTGCAGAGACGAGGATGTGATGCATAGTTCAGGTCATGCATATACACACATGTATATAGAGGGTCGTGCCTTGGATGTTTTGAGTTGTGCTAGCATCGATTCTCATCTGACTTTGCATGATGCTGACTACAAGCTATGTGAATTTGGTTCCTGATTGTTGACTGGATCTTATGTTTTGCGGAGCCATGACATTTACTTTTGGGTGCAATGTCTGGTTTTTGATTATGTGGCTTGATATTCAGATGCACTTATGGCACATCCTAGTCTTGGCTTGATATTCAGATGCACTTATGGCACATCCTAGTCTTGGCTTGCATGATGGTCTTTTGTACTAGGAAACTTCTAAAAGAAGGGAGGGTGTTACAAAAGGAATTTGAAAAAACTCTGTATGAGAGAGTTGTATTTTTGGAGTACTACAACTTTGTCTCTCTGAGTTTTTCGTGATTTTGTCGTTTAGACCCTCAAAAGTAGCCCGAATATGGTTTGCAATCATTTTTGCATTTTTAGTGCGCTTTAAGGACTGTTTTTGTCTCGATTTTCGGGTTGAATTTTGAGGCTGTTGGTCGGAGGCCAAAATAATGGATTTTGCCCTTGGACGCTCGAGACCAAAATGATGGATTTTGCCCTTGGACGCTCGAGACCAATTTTGAAGAGCTTAATGCCCGCTTTCTGATAACCACTAGAGCGCGTTTATCGGGCTCACGGTTTAGGAGATACGAGCCTCCAAACATGGTTGTTTTCTAGAGTTTTTTTTTTGGGCCGACGGATCTCCATTCACGACATGAACCAGTAAGGTGCAGTTCATGACGTGAAACAGACTTCATAGATTTTATCAAAATATTTTTTTCGTGGGGATTGTTCCATGACGTGAAAGTGCAGATACAATTCACGGTGTGAAACCTTAACGCGTGAAAACGCCTGTTTTTTTTTGGGCGTGGGGCCTTAAGGCATGAAACCCTCAAGGCGTGAAACTCTAAAGCGTGAAAGTTTTTTTTAAAAACTTTTGGGTGTCGGGGGCTTAAGGCGTGAAAGTTTTTTTTTTTCCTGGTGTGAGGCCTTAAGGCGTGAAAGTTTAAGGTGCGAGTTTTTTTTTTTTGACGTGAGGCTTAAGGCATGGAACCTTAAGGCGTGAATTTTTTTTTTTGAGTCTAGTGGGGAATTCAAATTTCCTTGTTTGGACAGAATATTTTTTTTGAGTCTAGTGGAGAATTCAAATTTCCTTGTTTGGGGGGAATATTTTTTTGAATTTTATATTGGGGAGATATGAGCATTTTCCAAAAAAGCAAGTGGAAATAAAAAAAGTGAACCCTTTTATGACACCCCCTTACACCCTTCATAAATGACCTCCAAAATGGACAATTTGACAACTCATTGGCATCTTTTCATTCAATGTTCATCATTAGCTTTAATGAGTTATGTAAAAAAGTACTTAAGAATCAATTAAGGATTAATTCTTCTATTAATCCTTTCCTCTTTTAGACTAATGAAGGGCTCTATTTAACCACTAATCATTAATTAATTCACACGATTGAGCACATCATTGGATAGAGCATGGAATTGCTAAGCTATGTGCATCAACTAATATTTAGATTAATATATAATTAGAGATTAATTAAACTCTTAATTTTAGTTTCTTCTCTTTATGCAAAATTAAGCAAAAGAGAGTCAATTTCTCAAATTGATGCAATTAGATATTTTAATGCATCTAGATGTTCCCAAACCACCCAAAAACATTAATTTTGACCTCTTACATGATCAATTTCGACTCCAAAAAATATATTTTCTAAATTTTTTTCCTATTGAATTGGATTAATCACCCTTAATGACAAAAACCAACCAATTAAGGAAGATTAGTCGATTTCAAAGGTTTTTTTTAATGTTTTTTTTTTCAATGATCAAGCTACTCCTAATGCTTGCTAACACTCTAATGCATAAAATTCAAACAAAAAACACACAAATCAAACAAAAAATAATGATTCTAGCTCTATGTTTAACTTTAAAGAAAGCTAAAAATCACTAAAAATTACATTCTATTGTATTGTTTGATGTAATAGATGCAAACTAAGCCTAATACACTCTATATGTAAGCCTTAGGAACATTAAAAACCATATTATCAACAACAAATCAAGCAAAAAGTATTCTTTATAAACCAAAAAGAGAGCTATTTCTCACCAAATCACACACAAATCTCTATCAAATCTATATCTTTTTCATGGGAAACCATTAATAAAGACAATGGGCAATGGGTAATGCATAGATTAGAGAAAAATGATGGAAAAAGCCAAGGGATGATTTTCCAACAGCGGTACCAAAAATGTTGTGGCTCACCCTAACTCTTCTTGAAACACATCCAACAAGAGATTACCTGGTGAACCGCAACTGTCATAAGGATCTTTCCAATGGCTGAACTCATAACCCTTGAGGTCTCCAAGCTCTTAACTCCTTGAGAAGCAATTCCATCGTGTCTCCCGCGAGTGTTGTCACACTATCGCGTTGCACTACGTGTACTCGTCCCTCCTCTCACCTTACATCACTCACACACACTTACTAGCATGCATTATATTAGCAAGAGGAAGAATCTATTGCACAATGGGAGAGTCCTTGTATTATGAGAGATATTCACTTATATACATGGCCATAAGTATTCACACTTACCGGCCGGGCACTTTAGGCTCATAAGAGGCCTAATGCTATTACAATGACTACTCTCATAATATACATATGAAGTACATCACTTGGGACTTCATCCTAACTTACTACCACACGCTCTTGAAGCAGAAATCACCATAAGTATTCCATAGGACCATTACAGGCACCGGCCCAAGTTGTAGATTTGGACATCACTTGAAAGTGTTTCAGTGTATTGCATATGTGCATGTTCCTGATGAAGTGAGAACAAAGTTGGATCCAAAGGCAGAGAAATGCATCTTTATTGGTTATGCTATGGAGGAGTAGAAAGGTTATAGATGTTATAACCTTGCCACTCGTGAGATGCGAGTAAGCAAAGATGTTGTCTTTGACGAGATGACCAAAAATGAAGGCAACATAAGATGAGTAGTTGGTATGCATCAGTATAGTGAAGGCAACATAAGATGTAGATGTAAGAAGTGCTGATGCTACACCACATGTCGAGTAGCAATCATCACAGGTGCTTAGTGGATCTGGAGAGTCCTTTAACAGTGGATCTAATGTTAGTCCATAGTGAGGCAGGTTGAGGACAGATGCAAGTACACATGTATCATGCAGAGGGAAGAAAAGGTAGATCAACCTTTTGTGCTTGATCTCTCAGTAGGTCACTCATATGTGGATGGTGACTCTAGTGGCTCTGAGCAGAGTCTTGATGAGGATCTTGGCATTCCATCTGTGGTTACTCCTTGTGTAAGAAGAACGAGGACTATTTTATGGACACCTGGCAGTGATCCAGCTGTATGCAAGTTTATTTTATGGACACATGGCAGTGATCCAGCCGTACGTAGGTCTACGAAGGTTAGGTATCCTATTGACAGGTTGAGATATGCTGGATATATAGCCCATCATTATGCTTACATGGTTAAAGCAATACAAGAATTAGAGCCCACTTATTTTGAGCAAGTAATTAGAAATAAGAAATGGAAAGATGCCATGAATGAAGAGATGGTAACATTGGATATAAATGCAACATGGGAGTTAGTGCCTTTGCCTAAGGAAAAGAAGGCAATTGGATGTAATTGGGTATATAAAGTCAAGCATAACACTGATGGTTCAGTGAGTACATATAAGGCAATATTGGTGGCCAAAGGCTATGTGCAGACTTATGGCATTGACTATATGAAGAGACATTCATCCCGGTTGCAAGAATTGTAACCGTGAGTGTAAGGTTCCTCCTCAACCCCTAAAAGATGTATAAGTTCTCCCCTTAGTCCCTTGTAATCATCCCCTTTTTCAGAATGCAAGAAAACACTGTTTTCCTTTATTTTTGGTCTAGAGAGAGATAATATAGTTTTGAGATATTTTTAAATATAAAATTATCTCTTTTATTTAAGATGAATTCCACTAAAATAGAAGTTTAAAAAGAGTTTTCTAATATGCATTAGAAATTCATTGAATATGTGCATTAGACATCTTAGACTAAGATCCACATTTTCAAAAAATTATGGATTAAGGTCCAAAGAGTGTTCTAAAGGGCCAATGGGGTTAATCCAAGTGTTGGGATGAGAAAAATGCAAGAATAAAAGAAAATCTCCCAAAAAGGAGTAAATTCTCACATAAGATGTACAGTTGACAAGTATAAGTACTTAATAGTAAAAAAATGAGGATTAAAAAAATTAGAATTTTGACACCTCAAGAGCTCATGAAGGAGGCACCTAGAATCTCATCATTACTCTCAATTTTTAATTTAAAAAATGAGATATTTTATCTCTCCTCTCTCCTCTTTCAAACTGGATCAAAAAAGTGGGCATAACTGGTCCAAAACTTGTCCAAATTGGATCAAACTGAACCTGGAAGCCTCTAGATTCCAATTGGACTTGGTTGGTGGCCTTTCACTAATCCTCTTCTTCTCTTGGAGATTACCCTCTTCTTCTTGGTGGCCAAGCTTCCTCTTGTGGGCTTCACTTCTCTCTAAAGAATCAAGCCAAAAACCAAGAGTAAGCCTAAAACAATGGTGTTTTTCTCTCTTTTTGAATGGAATCCTTCTTCCCAACCTCTCTAATGCTTGGGAAGCATTTCAATCCATGGTTTCTTCTTAAAACCATGCTTTTATTGATTTAAATGGATTAATGCTAGTCTTTTATGCTTAAATGTAATGTTTTTGATTTGTAAATCTCTCTTTTTGTAAGAATACTCACCTTTACGGATTAATCCTTCTTGGAAGGATAGATCTTAGTCCTAATCTCATTTTCTTAACCAAAACTCAAGGCCTAACAAGCTAGAGATGGAGATTAAGCATTTTTATGAATTTTAATCTAATTAAAATAAGGATTAATTTATTTATGCTTGTTTTATGCTAAGAAAATTCATATTTATTCATTCTAAAGTGAAAGAGAGCTTGTGCTAACATTCTTATAATTATTTTCATATGGAAGTTATATTTGGGTATTTTTTTCTTAAATAAACAAGGTGCTTAAATGTAATTATGTTTATGTTTAAGCTTAGGTTTATACATAAACTAAATTTTATGTTAAAAGCGTAATTTTGAACATTCTCAATTCATAGAAAATGCAAGGAAGTTATGGTAAATTTATTATTAGAAAATGAAGGTTTATGCATAATAAATTTTATTCTAAAAGTATAATTTTAAGCATTCTCATTTCATAGAAAATGTAGGGAAACTATGGTAGAATTTTATTATTAGAAAAATGAATTTTTTGCATAATTAATTTTTATGCTAAAAGTGAATTTTTAAGCATTCTCATTTCATAGAAAATATAGAAAAGTTATTGTAAAATCTTTATTATTAGAAAATGAAATTCATGCATAAAAATCTAGATGCAAAAAGAGGAATTTTCACCATATTCTATGCACAAACATTTTGAATTTAAAAGAGGAATTTTTGTCATATTTTAAAATAGGTATATTCATGGTATGTATCAAAAGAGGAATTTTTATCGTATTTTTTAATTAGGAAAATGCATAAATTATTTTGGTATCAAAAGAGAAAGTTTCATCATATTTCAATATAGATAATTTATGGCATGTTGATGCCTAGGTCCAATTGGAGAAAATAATATTTTAGTATAATTCTATGTGAATATTTTAAATAAATGATGTATGCATATTCATTAAAAGAATCATTAGAAAAAGAAATATCCTTATTAAATCCCATTATTCACGAATAGAATTATTTATAGTTCTATTATATCCAAGGAAGAATGAATTTTCATAATTTTGATATTTACCTTTATGATTAAAAATCATAGTTAATTTATCAGATAAATGGAGAATTATCTTTAGGAATAAATTCGAGTAACTCGGTGCTAGACCATGACCACGTGAGAAGGTGGGTCAGTAAGATGACTGCCCATCTCTTGAATCAGACATTAAGCCGTCTTGTGAGACCAATCCCAATTCTTTAGTACGAAGAATGGATAATTGGCTGAATTAGAGAAGTTTTCCCTAAGACCCGAAATCGTATAGAAACAAGTTAGAAATTTGTTGTAATTGATGGATGGATCACCGAGATACGTGATTTTCATTGAGAAAATCTTGGGTTAAAAATAAGGGAGTCTTGTGAAATCAAACTCGATGGGAAATTCTTACTTGCATAGAAACTTTATTTTGTAAAGGACTGTCTTACGCCAGAATGCTGGAGGAAGCATTTGGCTTATTGTTAATCTAAGAAGAGTTATGTTACAACAGCTGGCAGGGAGTCATCGAAGGACGTCTCTCGACAAAGCCTGCCAAGGTCTTGGACCAGCCTTGGTACGATTGAAAATGGTGCGCTTCCGGTACGATGGGCGAGGGCCGACTAAGCGGTCCCTGAGTGAAGTACTAGGACACCTAAGGAGGATCCTAGAGGGTTCTGACCAGGCGATGCACGGGCTCGCTTGCTAGGACACCCATGCGTATGTCGAGGAAGATATTCATGGATTGGCAAGAGAATTATTTAAGTGAACTGTAAAACTATGAAATTGGATCTCGTTGGTTGACTAGCTGGTCTACAAGACAGAGAGTCCGAATGAGACTTGTCTGTAAAACAGTGGAACTGGAACATTAAGAATAATGATGAAAACACTATGGTTTTATTCTAATTCTATCTTGAAGATAGTTGAATCTAAGAAAAAGAAAATTTCATATTAGGTGTGTAAGTGGTGTGTTTGTTTAATATAATTGCATGAGTGCCGGCTAGGGGGCCTGGGAACTCTTTTCCTTTTGGTACCCAGGACAAAACACAACTAATTATTATAAATAGGGATTCCACCAATACAGTGGTTGGCTAACCCATGGGCCATTGGGGTTAGGCTGGATCGGTGGATCCCTACAATATAGTTCAGTTATGTTTAAGTGACGATAGTTAAATTAAGTCACAAGGAGATTCTTATTCTATGGGAAAGAATCAACGGCGGCTGTGCCTCGGTTGAGGGAAAAAAAGCGATGATCTCTATAAACCAAGTGCAAGTCCCTTCCTTGATTCGGCCATGTGACCTACGGGTTCGATCAGAATAGAAAGGATAGTTAAGGCTCTTGACCTCGTTAGATAAATTTTAGTTAGAAGATTTTCCTCAAAAAACCAAAAAATCGAATGCCATAGTTACTTACTTGGCGCCAGGCTTTGGAGGCTTTGTTGGATTCGAATCAAAGAAGGCTTTGACAAGTAATGGATTGGCGCTCCTCGGTAGCAGTGCCATAGATATTAATCTCACCTTAACATGTCATGGTAAGTTATTGATCCACCAAGATCGATTTATGCTCAAGAGCTCCACCATACGCACTCGTCACCGCCATCCTCCTGCACTCGTTGTCACACCGAGGCGATTGGTAATCCAATGGGTGGTGCAACCTCTCTCACGAAGATCGTGTGGGATCCCCACGGCAGACGATCGTGATGGTAGCCTAATCACTCAAGCAAGAGGGAGAGAAGAAGCAAGAGGGACACATGAGAGAACAAGTGATTAGCAAGAGAAGAAGCAAGAGGGAAGCATGAGAGAACAAGTGATTAGCACTAATCACTTCCAAACCCTAACTCTAAGCACACCACATATGCTAGATTAGAGTTGTAAGAGAGAGAGAGAGAGAGAGAGAGAGAGAGAGAGCGCACTCCATGTCTATTGCATAAATGGGAGAATGAGTTACAAACAAGAGAAAATGGCTTTTATAGTTCCAAGCCTTTTTCCACTAGGTCGCCTGAGAGTAAGCGACCCGAGACGCCCAAAACATTAGTTACAAGGATTTTCTCCATGGTTTGCCAATAGACCAAGATCCTCTTGTTTGTCCTTTGAATCTTAATATTAGGAGCGTCTTTAGGGCGTTTTCCTCATCAAATGATGGGATTTACAATGTAGTGTGGGTGTCCATTACTTAAGTGTGCGGACATAGTCGTAGGAATGTGTTAACCAATATGTGGTTAACAATCTACAAAGAAAATGAACTTAGTTACCAAAGGATAATGGCAAAATTTTTTAACTGTGTAGACCATGGCTAGCCCCTCCCTCTCTGTGATGGTATAGTTTTATTTTTCCTTGTTTAGTTACGGACTGGCAAAGTTAATAGGGAAATCCCTATTGTGTCCATCTGGGTTGAGCCAGTACACACCCAATTGCAAAGGTGGAGGCATCAATGTGAATGTGAAATATGATTTTCGAATTGGGGGACCTCAAGATGAGAGCACTGGCCAAGGTTTTCTTCAGAGTATTATAAGCTTATTGGCACTCCTCTATCCATTAAAAAATGCTTAGAAGTCCATAGAGGGGACAAGCAATGTCAGCATACATGAAGATGAAACGTTGATAATACCCGACATGTCCCATGAAGTGCTGGACTCCTTTGAAACTAGTTGGCGGTGGTAGCTCAAGAATGAGGTACACCTTGTCGTCCGTGGAGATTCCATGATTTGAGACAATATGTTCCAAGAGTCCTCCGTATACCGAACCCAAAATTGGCATTTAAGAGCATTAGGACCTCAATGGAAGGCTTCTTGGGCCCTTTTATTTGGCAGTTTAAGGAGTCAAACCTTTTCTCTTAAGAAGAAATGTTTTCTAATTAGAAGCTTCAAAATGGCTACTTTATTCGAATTTGAATTTTGGGGGGAAAATGGAATTTAAAATCTAGCAGACAAAACCATATCATGTAACATATCTATGGAAAGCTCTTGATGCGTAGATCACGGATCTATAATCTCCGCTCAAATCGGAGCTTGTATGTAGAAGTTATGGAGGTCCGAAAATTGTAAAATTGCCTCCCCTCCTTTTTGGGGAAAAAAGTGCACCCTTTGACCACTCTTACACCTCTCTTATAAACCCAACATTTCAGTCCACATGGCAACCCCCTATTTGGCTATTCCTTAATCACCTTGATTAGGCTTGGACAAATTAAAGGGCCCAAGAAGACCCCATTCACTTCCTAATGGATTGAGAGAGATTCGATGGAGTTGACATCTCTCTAGCACTTTCTGTAAACACTCTTGAGTTGACACAGAGGTCATCCATGAATACTTTAAGGAAAATCCGAAGATATTCCGTGTAGGCCATGCACATTAGGCATTGGAAGGTGCTTGGGGCATTGGTCAGTCCAAATGGCAGGACACACTATGCATACGTTTCCCATTCAGTAAGCGAAGGCTATTTTATGTTGATCCTTTGGATCGATCAACACTTGATTGTATCTAGAGAATCTGTCGAGAAAGCTGTAGGCTTCCTTTTTGTGACTCTCTTGAGTACATGCTTTGTGAAGGGAAATAGATAGTGATCCCGTATTGTGGTGGCATTGACCTTTTTGAAGTCTACGCACACTCACACTTTTTTGTTCTTTTTGGGCATTATCACTATAGGTGAAACCCATTCTCTGTGCTCTATCTCGTAGATGAATCTGATGTCTATAAGTCTGTCTATTTTCTCTCGAACCATCTTGGAGTATTTGGGATTCATAGTGTACGTCCTTTGCTTTACTGATCTCTCTCTCTCTACCATTAGGATCTTATGTTTGACCACTTTTGGAGGTACACCCTTCATGTTCATGTACTTCCATGCGAAGAAATCCTAGAATTCTATGAGAAGAGCGACCGGGTCTTTTTCTTCTTCTACTGAGAGGTCTTCTCTATGTAGATGGGTCTTGGATCCTCACTTGGGTGTGCCATGTTAACTTCTTTAACTTTGGCTGCTCTATTTTATAAGAGGCCTCTCACTCTCCATCATGGGTTCTTTGGGCCGAGTCATATTGTACAAAATGATCGGCCATCTTGAAAGTCTTGAAATGTTCGGAGACTTGTTTAGTCTCCTCATCTTTAGCGCTTTCTTCTTTTATCAGTTTTTGGCTTCTTTTTTTACGAACGCTAACTTTTTGTTGCGTGCCTTATGCGCGGAGCGGAAAAGCTTTTGCTATTCAAGTTGGGAATCAACGGGTTCCCTTAGTTTGGAGGTGATCGTATTGACTGGAATGGGGACATTGGTGGGTGAGCTCCTTTTGCCAAACTTAACTAAACTTGACTGAAATATGCGTGCAGATCGACAACCTCTAGATATTTCAGCCAATGTCTTTCCGAGTCAATAGGGAAGACATATGCCTCTTTTTCAAAAAAACCATTGGGTTTAGGACTTCTGTGTGGATGGTTTCCCCACCGTAATGGTTCCTCCTTATCTCGTCACTCCCAGGCTCCTGACTTGTGACTTCGGGCATACAGTGCTTAGCATGTAGAAGGACATGATTTCTTACCCATCGGCTGTACAGCAAATCGGGTGCCTGTGCATCTTGGAAGTATGTCCAAGGTGGCCAGGATATGCATCCAATTCTCAGAGTCTTCCGGCTCTGGGAGGGGTGCAAATTCCATGCTACCCTCCTCCTCATCGATCATCTTATGGCATGTTTGGCATAAGTGGGCTGCGGTGGATCGGGTTGTGTTGAGAAATGTGGTGCCAAAGAGCACAAGGAAGAGGGTGGGAGTGAGTAAGGTACAAGGTCATCTAGCAAGTTGCCACATCAAGGATAATTTATCCCACATAATCTCTCAAGCAACTTAGTAGCCACCTCATATAAAAGGGGCACCTCAACTTAGTGGCCACCTCAACTTAGTAGCCATCTCATATAAAAGGGGCACCTCAAAGCAATGTAATACAATCAACTTATCTCAAGCAATATCAAGTAAGTCCATTGGTTGCATATCTTGTTTAGTTATTTATCATTCTTGTTTATGTTGTTCTAATCATGATTAGCATTTGTTTTAATCCACTTTAGCCTAGCCTATCCTTGATTTATGTTTATCAACATGGTATCAGAGCCGGCCTAGCTAGACTTGGCAAGGTGAATAGGTTAGACTTGTATTAGTCTAGGTTGAAAGGTTGTATTAGATCTCTCTCCTACACTTGCTAAGTGGTCTCAAAAAGAAGGATTGCTACACAAGGAAGGAGATGGATATTCATGAAAGCATGAGAGGTCTTGCACTTGGATTTTTAAGCATTAGGGTAATCAAGGGAAGAGAAAGAGACTTGGTCCTGAATGATTAGCAGCTAACAAGTAAACCTCATACAACAAATCAAACACTAGCGCTACAGTAGTAGCACAACAACTGTCATCTCGCCAAACAAGTTATCTCAACACAACAGTTGACACAACACAACTAACAAAGCCAAGAGAAAGGCAATGCAAAGCAGGGGAAAATCATAAACTTCAACGCTGAAGGTGATGACCCATAGCACAACGAGACAAGAAGAAAGAGCGACCACCTTAGCGTGGAAGAAACCGTGGGGATTCATGCTTCATCATCCTGCAGAGTGGTCTGAGTAGCCTCAATGACCTTCCATGCCTGAACGGCCTCAACCCCCTAGCCACCATCAACGTCATCAGCCTGGAGCTGCCACCATCGCACATACGTGGCCACACTAAGCTCGCCCTTGAGGTCAAGGTCGTCCACATCATAGTCTCCGGTGTGGACGACTGGGCCTCCCTCAAGCTTAATTCCGGCAAGTCTTACACCATGGGCCATCACCACATCATCTACATCACCTTCCATGATGACTCCAACTCCGGCTATCATATTTGGAAATAGCACGGCCCCATCCTCATGTACAACACTGAGGAGAGCGCACGTACAGTGGCATTAGAAGCAGGCGATCACTGTGTACTCGTCTCTCAGCAGACAGCAACCAGTTCGTAGATAAGGTCGGTGTAGTTAACATTCTTGTGGTGCACATAGGTAAGGTTTGAAAACCGTATGGTGAATATTTAAAAAAAAAAATACACTTTTTCTTCTAGAGGCCGAGGAAACCTGAAACTCATAAATTGTGAGGCTTGCACACCAATGCATTGTACAACATGTGCTACAATGATTTCGTCATGGTGGTTGCCATCATTCACAACTATGTTCCAAGAAAGGGTTGCATGATGGAAGAGAAAGAAGGAAGAGGACAGTACGCTTTGGTGCCCGTGCACTCAATTTGTAATCACACATTTTTTGCATTAAAAATAAATTTGATCCTCATGTATATTGCATGTCCTAGTGACACATATTTTATTTCTATGTTTTGCATTGGGACTGTTACAGGACCATGGTACACATGGAGATTAAATTATTTCACAAATTCAATAATAAAAGAAATTAAACCATAACATCATAGCATAAATCAAGAGCATGAAAGATCAAGAACACAAGATTGGGTACAATCTCTCCCCCCAACATGAGTGGCTTCTTCTTGCATGGGTATTTGTGATATATTTCAAAAGTAGGCCTTGAGCCAAAAATAGAGTACACATCCATATTTGGACTTTGCCATTAAATTAGCCTTTGTCCCTCAAGCCTTATAAGGTTTGTATAATTTTTTAATACAATAATCTAACTTGTGCACATATGCACATTACAAAATAAATCAACTAGTGCTCGCACGCACACTATACAATAAATTGATGCGTGCGTACACACACATCACAATGATGTCAAAATAATATCAAACGCCATTATACGGCCACAAAATATTGTGAATATAATAATGAGATCTGTCCACACGCCACTGCTCAATCCACCATCCGTACGACACCTAAATTGGTACCCTTGCACTATGCAATACCTAAGTCAGTACCCTTGCACACCTCATCACACCTAAACTCATAAACATAAACCACATCAGTATCAATCAACTGACATTGCATCACACCTAAACTCATAAACATAAACCACATCAGTATCAATCAATTGACATTGCATCAATCAATCCTAACGTGTTCATGAGAAATAGGCATCATCATAAAAAATATAAATCAAATACCAAAATGTCACCAAATACACATGGGAGTCCACCCACACATGGAAATCCATCCATTACTGATTAGTAAAAATACTCGGGCGTCCCCGTCAAATAATAAATAAGCATGACTATCATCCATCAAATAACATGGATCATAACAGCCCTCCCCTGTTGGGAAGCAACTATCCTCAGTTACGCAATCAATGAGTGAATGGCTTCATAGCACACGTGGAGGACAAGATCATCATATCAAATAATTTTAAAAACAAAACCAAATAAGTGAACGCATGTGAAACGGATCTAAGTGTCCCATTCCATAGAGATACCTTCCACATACAAACACCGGCTGGTGAAAGATAGAAGACATAGATGCGTCTGGTGTAGCCATGTGAAACCAATCTAATGTCCCATACCATAGATTAATTCCACACGACACTACCTTAAGAACATAAGTTTGAGACAGAGTAGCTAATTCCCTCTGAAACTTTCATTTCGACATAACTTTTCTCTATCCTCAATTTTAGACTACAAGTCTTATTCCAAAAATGGATTAGGTCTAAATGGAAATTCTTATCAACTTAAGATTAAAAAATAATCATTCACATTACTGTGAATAACTTGATGAATTATGGAGATTTGTTCTTGATCTTAATCTTGTAATTGTCTAACTAAATTTAAAAATTATAATCTTCGAATAGGTTTATAATTCTTGAATTTGTGAATCTTACTTGTAAACATTGAAATCTAAAGGAGATCTTGATCTTAAGCTTGATCTTAAACTTGAAGTCAGAACTTGAAGAAAGATGGACATCTTGCGTCCTAGTTAATAGCAAGAACTTGATATACTAGTAATGAATCTTGGCTTGGATTAAAGATACTTGAATGGATGAAAATTGAGAGATTAGTCTTTAGTTAAATCTTAATTACAATTCTTGAATAAATCTTATTCTTAAGGGGTTTAAAATTTATGGTTGAATATATCTTTAACTTAGAGCAATTCTTGGTCTAGAAAGAATCTTGTACTCGGATAGATCTTGAACTAGAACACTTGAAAATTTAGACAAAACTTGAATTGGTATAAACTTCCTAATTGTGATTGGCATACAACTTAAACTTGGTTTCTAGTTACTTGAAAGCTATTTCTTTACTTTTCTCATCACTAGTCGATGGTTAAGCAATTGATAACTCAAATTAAGGACTGGAAAAACTTGCTTGGATCTTGAATCTTTAAATTGGTCTTAATCTTCTATGAAATGTCTAGCAGTCATTTTTAGTTGAATTTGGGCAACTAGATCTTGAAGATAACTTTTGCTAATCTTGTTTTGATCTTTCTAGTTAGGTCGGGGTGTCTAAAATTCTTTTCAGGAGCTAAAGTTTTTCTAAAATTTTCTAACTAGGTCTAGAAGGAAAGAATATTCAAAAGCAAACAAGAAATTGTATTGAATAAATAATTTTTAACATATACCTCCACCTTTGGTTAATGTGTCGAGTGCGTTAACCTCTTTGGTGTCAAGCATGTCCTTTGGTGCAATTTGGCTCTTCTTTTTAGTTGGCAAGATTTAGCATAATGTCCCATCATCTTACACCTGAAATACTTGACAATAGACAACTTGGATACGATGTCAGGCTATGCATGTCAGATACTTCCACAGTTTTAACTTTCTTCTTAATATCTTTGTTCATTCTAGACATACGTCGTTCAATCTTTCTTTGAAAGTTGTCCTGATGCTCTCGTTCTTGATTCAAAAGAATATGGAGAGAATCAAACTGTTCCTTAATAGTAGAACGGTGCGGATATTCACCCATTTCTTGATAATTAAAAAGAATAGAAAAAATTAAAACAAGAGAAAAGATAAGGTTTCTTATCTCATATGGAATGTCGAGCTAGATGTGAGTCCTGCCATTTAGCTCAAAACTCAAGTGCATAATTTTTCAAAAAATAATCCAAAACGTAGTCTTAAAGAAGGCTTTAATATTTAAAAGCTTTTAAAGCCTTTAATCAAATTTTAATAGTAAAGGCTTACAAGGCTTCTTTTGACTAAACCCACAGTAGCTTTTTATCATAAGCTTAATATAAAATTACAGATTAATCTCAGTCCATGAGCAAGAGCTTATATATATTTCTAAATCTGGGTAATATAAAGCTTATAAAGCTCTTTAAATCAAGCCAAGTTTTTATTATTAAAAGCTTGTAATACCTTTATGTGGGGGTAGCTCTCAACTGTAAAAGTAATCTTCACCAGCTGGCATCACAAAAATAAAAATAAATAAATAAATAAATAAATAAATAAATAAATAAATAAATATATATATATATATATATATATATATATATATATATATAATAAACTTTGTTTATGTTGCAGCCCTTGCATTTCGCTCGCTACTGCCGTCGAGAGGAGAGACGCCGTTGGTTGCTGGCCGTGAGGAAAGAAAAAAAATAAAAATTTAAAGCTTATAAAGCTTTTAGCTAATATAAGCTTTGTAATAACAAAGCTTTTAAGCCTCAATAAACGCAAATAGCAAATCGGAGTTTGAAAATTCCTCTCCCAGCCCCCCCTGAATTCGCAGCGTTGGCCGCCGGCCTTGCTGATGGAGAGAGGGAGAAGAATTTTGGCGAGCGCGCGCTGCGACCCGCCCGTGAAGAAGGGAGAGAGAGAAAAAGATCGATTAGAAATTATATATATATATATATATATATATATATATATATATATATATATATATATATATATGGCTTTTACTCATTTCTCACAGATTGCGCTTTTACTAATTGAGAGAAATTAAGAAAAATCCATCACCTCCCACCCTTGATTATAGAATTCAGACAGTCTTATTGGTCTAGCAATCATGCTATGACCCTCCATGCTCCTCTCCTTGCTCTTTCAATCTGTACTGACAGATTAGGAAAAGGATTTGAGTTGAGAAAAGTGGTTTTGGGAGAAAAAGGGTGGTTTTGGGAGGAGAAGAGTGGTTTTTCTCAAAAAGTGGCTTTCTTCCTAGCCCTTATCCAAATTTTGATCTAATGGCTCATAAAATTCACATAAACATAGCTTCTTTTGCCCAAAGGTTTTTCATATATTCTCTTCTTTACCTCTTGGATTTTTGGATGAATTGTGTCCTTGTCCAAAGCCTACTCTTGCTAAGCCTACTCTTGTCTACTCTTGCTCTAGATTCTACTCTTCCACTAGTATATTTGAATTTGTTAAAAAGCCTTCAAATTGCTTCAAGCCAATAGCCTTTGAGAAAAAATCAATTTCTTGATTTTTCTTCAACTCTCCATGACCCAAATTCAATTCTTGAATTTTCCTTGCTCTGATACCACTGCTTTACAAGACCATGGTACATGGAGATTAAATTCTTCCACTAATTCAATAATAAAAGAAATTAAACCATAACATCATAGGATAACTTAAGAACATGAATCAAAAGCATGAAAGATCAAGAACACAAGACTGGGTACAATCTCCCCACCCCAACGTGAGTAGTGTTCGGTGCATTTATGGCATAACTCTATAAGCATAAACTCTGTGTTCTGTAACAAAAGCAAAGTTTCGCTTGATTCTTCACGCTTGATTCTTCAGAGCAATGAAATTTGGTTATATCCTGAATACCCATCCAAGAAGTTGTATGCTTCCTTGCCAGCTACTCATTCGAGTACGTATTCAGAATACGGTAAGGGGTAATGATCTCGTCTTGTTACTGCATTGACCTTTTTGAGATTGACACATACTCACAATTTCACATTATTTTTAGGCACAACCACAACGGGTGACACCCAATCCGAATGTTCAATTTCATAGATGAATCCATTTGATGAGCTTTTCTATCTCTTCTTTAACAATGTTAGTATACTTTGGATTCATTGGATAAGGTCGTTGATGGACATGTTTAGCATTGGATTATGTACTTCATAACCTTAGCAGGTACTCCATTCATATCATGGTAAGTCTATGTGAAGCAATCCTTAAGGATATTAATAAGTTCAGCTTCCTAATTCAGAATAAGGTCTTTTTCTATAAAGACTGGCTTAGGGTCTTCCCCAGGTTCACCCAAGTGTACTCCTTTTACTTTAGCAGAACCATCATAAACTTCTTCTGCCTCACTTGGTTTTTGTGTGGCATTATTAAAGACTAACTTGCAGTCCCCAATTGTAAAATATTTATAGTGTTCTAGGACAGGGCGCAAGTTAGGTGTTGGCTCTTGATTTTTTTAAGCTACCATAGCTGTTGCTTCCGCTTCTCTCTCTTTCTGGGGAAACTCTTTGTTCTTCTTTTGCCTCGCGGAATGACTAAGTTTTGATTCATCCACGATATCAATTTTGGCTATCAACTCAATGGGAGGAGGGTTGCAATACATAACTTTTTGTAATTCCTCTCCCTAGTTGCCAATAAACTTTTATTGTGCATTGAATGCACCAACATATTGCAGCAGTTGTCAAGCAAAAATCTGAAAGTGTTTTGGGTCTGTGTACATATGGTGTGCGTGGTTTACGAATAAGCTTTGCCCTGAATGCCCTAGCAAATGTATAGAGCGGATGGTTTTGCAGTGAGCTGGTATATGCGTGTTGTTTTTTTCGGAGCAGATGCTTGAGATTTGGAAGTTTTTTATTGCAGCAGTATGGTGTGCGGGTGGTTGCTAAATGCAGGGCACCGATGGCAATTGTCATGTTTGGTAAGTTATAATGCTGCTGATTACGAGCTTGTGGGCAGCTCTTATTTTGGAAGGTCGTGGGCGCCGTTTGTTCAAGAAAAAAGCAAGGAGAGGAAGGGGCCCTTGTAGCATTGTGGTGGCCATCATTTTGAGGCTTTAAAAAAATAAATAATAATATATACCACAAGTGGCCAGCTTGTAGCTACGTGGAGATTTCGTTTGGCTGTCAGCGAGACCATCTGGAAGGCTGGCGAAGGCAAAAACAATCGAAAGGAGATTGCCGTGTGATAAAAAAAAGTGGCTTTGGGATTGAGTAGAAGGGTTGGGAAGAGTCCCCCTCTGGGAGCAGGGCTCGTGGGTGATTGCGAAAGCTGCAGGCGAAAGGCGTCGTCTCAAGGTGGCTGGTGGTGACAAAGCGGGGTGACAAAGCGGACGGCTGGGGCTGTTCGAAGGTCGCAAGTGAAGATAGCCGCCTTGGGTTGTACGAGAAGCCTGAGGTGATACTGCAGAGGCTGAGGCGCTCGACAGACAAAGCCGCCTTATAGCTCTCGGGTGGTGCTACTGACAGGCGCTGGGGGTGAAAGTGAAGAGCGAGAGGGAGCGTGGAGCGCAGCCGTAGGTGCAAGCGAAGAGCAGCAGCAGCAAGGTAGAGGAAGAGAAGCCGACTGAGGGCTGGGGATTCCGCAAAAAGGAGACATGAGGGAAGGCAAGGGCCGCCTGGTAGAAGAGAGACTGCCTTTGCTGAGGCGCTGAAGAAAAGGAGCAGAGTTGAGATCGCTCGAGAAAGTGGCCGCCTTGTATAGCAAGCTCCCTGGTGGTTCTACTACAGGCGCAAAGAGACGGCGGGTGTGGGCCACGTGGGTGAAGCCGTAGTGGCGAAAGGAGTAGTGTGTATAAAGGTGGCTGGTGGACAGTGTGGCTGGTGCTGTGTAGATTGTGCAGAGGCTCTGTGGTTGGCGAAACTGCTGGGCACGACACAGAGAGAGAGAGCTGCTGACGTTGAGGGTTAGCTGGTGGGGCGCCCTCTGAAGAGAGAAGTGGCTGGTTTTTGTGTGGGCGACGACTGCAGGCAGAGAGTGGATGCTGACCAGAAAGAGAGCCTGGAGCGCAGTGCAGAGTTGGAAGCCGTCTCAAGTGTCACTGGCACATAAAGCAGCCTGCAGAGGTGGCTGGTAGTGCTGAAGACAGGTGAGAAGTGGTCGATTTTTGTGTCGAGGGCTGATGGCAGTGAAGCAGAGAAGAGAGGACAAGTTGGGAGTGAAGGAGGGTTACTGGTGGGGCGCCCTCTGAAGAGAAGCAGAGACCGGGAGACAGAGGCTTGGTTGTCAGACGCAAGGGTGAATTCCCTTGGCAGTAAATCCTAGCTAGAGTCCTGGTTTTTGGTGTATTTGCTGAGTTTGTACAGTGTGGATGGTGCTGTGTGTTTTGCTGAATGATCATTTGTCTATCGTGGTTTTTGAGCTGTCTTTATGGTGTGGGTGGGTGGTGAAGTGTGAGAAGTGTTCCAGCCGGTGGTGGCTGGTGGTGCCCCTGTTCGTGTTGTTGTATCAAAGTTTGGGAGGTGAAGGGCTATAGAGGCGTGGTCTTTTTTTCTTTTTTTCACCTCACCAGAGCAGCCATTGGGTGGTAGTTGTCCTCTCTTGCAGCCTTCTATGATGATTGACTACAAAGCGTTTACGTCTGTCATTTTTGGAGATACTCCTTGGTGTTTTGAAGAACTTCGTCCCTTTCTTTAGATTGGGACTCATCAGTATCAGATTTGAAGCTACTCCTTGCAATTTCTTTTGATGTTGTCAACTTTGTTTTGCTTGTGGTAAGTGAAGAGTTGGTATCGCTTTCGATCTCTATTTTAGACTCCTAATCACTACCATTTCTTCTTGTGTCAGAGTTATCCCATGTGGACTCAAGCTCACTATAATCACTCCCCTCGACATTAGAAGATAGACCATGAATCATTCGTGATGGTACAAACCTTGGGGAGCTCCTCACCACCATTAGGTGTAACCCATGTAGATCCTCTGATTTCCCAACTATCTATTATAGCCATCATATGTATCCAATTTAGATCATCTTCAAGGGCTTTAGTTCAAGCTCTTGTGTTTTTATAACTAAATCACTAAATTCTTAGACTTGCTCAATCTCCTTTTTGAGGGTCAAGATAAGAGCCAAGTGGTCACATGCCCGTATAGGTAAAACAATAAGAGTATTTCAGCTTATAATTAATCAACTCGTTATAATAACCACCGATTTAATCTCATAAGAAACTATGCTATAGGTGAACTTTTCTAAGAAAAATGCTTAAAATGTTGTAAAGTCATTTTAGTTGCATTCGTTTGTGCAAAGTTTTGGATTAATAAGCCCTTTTTATTTTTGCCAATTGAACTTATCTGATTCTCTTTGTTGGAAAAACCACTTAGCAGCTATTCCATCAAGGACTTCACCTCCAATTTTTACCCCAACCATGATATGATGTTCACATTCTCAAGATGGTCAAGCCATGATAAGACGTTGTGTGGTCGTTGGGTGATGGCCTTTATTACACCATCGACATGCACACCAGAAGAAAATGTATAGGGATTAGAACTAAGGGACACTAGGATCCCAGCTCAAAAGGCACCAATCAACTAAGAATCAATCCTCTGACCTCCGCGACACAAACATACACCTCTACACCCTTCAATCTAGCTCGGTTGTTACCTCCAATTGTCCTCTCAGGTCACATCAAACGGACAGGGATCCCAGCTCAAAAGGCACGAATCAACTAAGAATCAATCCTCTGACCTCCGCGACACAAACATACACCTCTACACCCTTCAATCTAGCTCGGTTGTTACCTCCAATTGTCCTCTCAGGTCACATCAAACTACCAAGACCTCTGATCTTTAGCCTAAATGCCTCAGCTGACTTCCTCTAACAAGTAGTTGACCTGAATCCCCCCCAACTGACACATAACTGATCAAATTTTGATTGTAGTTTAAACTGATGCTTGTTGTCAATCCCAATCAGAAACATGTCTTCTTGACTCTCATAATGTCTTCCAACATTAGCCAACTTCAAATACTTGACCCAGACCTTCTTACAACCTGTCAGTTTTTGCTGACACCCTGCCGACACTAGTCTCACCTAGCTGTTTGTAAACTGATTCGGAAGACTGATGCAGAATCCGGTCCGATATGAGTCCTCCTAGCTCTCTTATTGTCCTCTTGTTTTAGCTGACCTCAATCCTTCTACCCTTAACCACATTGAACACCTTCCTTATGCTCCGCGGATCTTTTGCTGACATCAATTTGACTGGTCTTGATAGACATTGATTCGGCTAACGGAGACAGAACCAATTGACTCAGATGCCTTACTTGGATTAGGAACTTTCTCTTATTTGTCCGTCAAATCTTCCTAACCCTTAGGCTATCCTAATTTCATGGTGATATGACACCAAAGACCACAGCTGACTTACAATTGACTAATCTGATTGCCGATTGTTTTGATTGTTGCTGACTGCTAATAGGTGACTCAACTAGATCAAATTTCCTTAGCTTCGAGTCCTCTAACACCTCTAGACTCTCTGAATGTTCAAACCACACACGATCTCATCCCTAAATACATTCAGTTGAATCAACTCACAGGCTGATCTTGAATGACCAATCAACCTACAAACCCGTTCGTCTGACTGCCAACTTCTGTCAGTTTCTTGATTGTCAGACTCAACTCAAAACAACTTCCCTTGAATCCAAAAATATCATAACCCTTCTACCTCACCAGCTGATCCCCTAGATGCACAACTGACTATAAAACTGACACTCTTCTGACCCTATCTGATTATATTCTCTCAACAAACGATAACTCTTTTAGCTATGAGAGAACTTTGACTCCCAAGACGTCAGACATACCTTCATAATTATTCTATCCCAACAAAATCAATTGAAATAACTTAAACCAAGCACCATATCACAAATTGTCATCAATCACAACACAAATTCAACTTTTGAACTCTCAGTTCTCTTCACAAAAACAAAGACTGACCTTGTCTCAACACCCCTAAGACATGGGTTCAAACATAACAGGAGATAACACTAAAAATCTTGGAGATCCTTCATAGGTAGACCTCTTCAACTATTCAAATTGTTATGAATCTAATACCACAAATTACAGGTCTTTCCCAAACACACACAAATCAGCACTCAGTTGACTGATAACAGCTACAATTGAACAAAATTGGAACAAGTCATGTCTTTAATAGAGTCGCCACACATAGAAATCATTGGGAAACCACCTCCAATCTGATTTCTCTGGTCCACATCGCTATCTTTGCTCTCACTCATCTAATTCCACTCCCGTTGTGCTATACCTCAATCTGCAACCCTGGAAATATGTAAGACCTTTTGTCTATTGGTAGCTTCTACTTTGTAGTCGCCTCACTCTCCTCACTCTCTTCTGCGCTCTCTCAATTGAATCCTTGAAAATCTACACAATTTTCCTTCTTAGGCCTCTGGCCGCCTTGCCACCTTCTGGATTATTATGTTGCTCGGTTCCCTTGTTTTGCCATACACCAACTATTTTTGTTTTTTGCACCTGCTCTTATCAACTTTGGTCGCCACGCTGTTTCTGCCACCTAGGATTCACTACTCACCTTCATATATACATTATATGTTCCCATACATCATATTTGATTTCACTTCTAGACTCCTCTCACATACTGCCCCAACCTCTTAGTGAACATTTCACTGCCTTCTTTCTATTTTACATGATTCTAATATGATATGGCCTCAACCTGAGGCCATTAACTTTGCTGGCATGCATATGATCTCCCAAGTCCTGCAAAACTGATAAGTTTCATTAGGAAAAACTTAATGTACAACCAAAGGACCTTCCCATCTGACTCTGAATTTGGTCTGAAAGGTAGTATCAAGAGCATTATTGTACCTTAGAATCAACATTCCCTTCTTCAAATCCTTGCTTCCCAACTTAAATGTCTCAATCCTCTTTTGACTAATCTTGTCATACCACCTGATGGCTTCCTCTCTGTCCACCAACAGTAAAGAATATAAAATGTTCCATCTCTTCCTCTCTTATTCCTCCTGGGTCATATTATGCTACAACAAAAAATCAAGTGAGGGAAGAATTACACTCAATGGCAATGTACATTCTTCTCCATACAGTAGATGATATGGGGTAAATCTTGTTGCATTCTTCTTAAATTCCCTGAAAGCCCATACAACTCTGTCCAAGTACATGTCCCAATCATTGGGGTGGTCTTCTACTAGTCTAAATAAAACCCCATTAAAGTTTTCAACCAGCCCATTGCACTAGGGATGGTATGGTGTGGTAAACCTATGTTTAATACCCAATTTCTTGGTCAATTTCTTGACCAAATTAGATATGAACTCCTTTCCATGGTCACTAACTAGCTCCAAAGGAACACCAAATCTACAGCAAATCATCTCAAAGACAAACTTGCAAACTTGTTGTGCGGTGGCACTGCTGGTTGTTGCTCTAGCTTCTAGCCACCTTGTCAAGTAGTCCACTGCAGTGATGATATAATATTTTCTATTGCTAGTTCTTGGAAGAGGCCCTATAACATCTATCCCCCATTTCTCAAAGACCCCATAGCTCATAATGTGATGCATGGGTTTAGGAACTAGCACCTTCTTTTGAAAAGCTTGACATTCATGAGAACTCCTGCACCAATGCTGGATGTCTTTGTTCATGCTTGGCCACATAAGCTTTGATGTTAGTACCTTTCTTTTTTTAATGTCAACTCCATTGTGATCTCCACACCCTTCTTTATGGAAATCTTTCAAACAATCTTGAATTTCATCCTAACATGAAACCCTTCTCAAAACACCATCTATTCCCTTATGATACAATATGTCACCAATCAATACATCTCATAACTCTTTGACAATTCCCCTCCTTTTTGAAGCATCCAATCCTCTTCTTGCAAAACCTGTTAGAAGGACCTACTTTTCCTCATAAAGGGATTCTCTGCCTTAGTACAATGGACTTTGGACTATTACAACATGTAAATCTTTGGAGAAAATCTGCTCTGGTAAACTCATGTACCCTCATGTTGTCCTCCTTGGACACATACCTGCCTTATAACAAGTAGAGAATCACCCTTTATAACCAATATTTTTACCTTCCTCTATCTACACTCTTCAAGACCCAAACTGAGGCTGCAATACTCAACCTCATTATTGCTTTTAACTAGTATTTCTTGGCTGCCAGACCATAGCTCTTGACCTTGTCTGATTACAAAAACAAACCAAGCACCCTCTTTACCAAGACTTTTTTTTAAAGCCCCATCAAAGAACAGAGTCCCATCTATATCTTGCAGTTCTTCATGCAGCCTATGATCAGAAACCACTTGCTTTTCAACATCTCTAATGGGATTGGGTTTAACCTGTACCTCTTTATAGGCTAGCATGTCTACCATATGGGCCCTCACACTATCTTCTTTAATAAAGCTCATATCAAACTCCTGTAATAACATGATCCACTTTTATACCTTTGGGTTGTCACCAAGATACTTCATCACATGAGATAGAATATTACAGGAGGTGAGAAAAACAAAAGGTCTATAAATCAGATAAGGCTTCAACCTTTTTGTGGCATATACAAGAGTGCAAACCAAAAGCTCAATCTCATGTCAAGCCTTTTCAATATCACCCTTTGCCCTACTGATATAAAAACCAAGTCTCATATATGATTCCTTGGTTCCTTTCTACATCAACATTGCTCCCACGGCATGTTTCCCAACATTGAGACTTAGATAGAAGGGTTGGCTCCAATCTAGGGGCATCATTGTTGGTAGGGTAGATAATTTATCTTTGAGACTCTCAAAATCATCCTCTTCTACCTGACTCCACTTAAATGGATCTTGCTGATTAGCTTTTTGCAAAGGGTAAACATACTTAGCCAGTATAAAGAAGAAAGATCTATATAGATACGTGACCTTTTGAACAAAGCTCATTAGCTCTTTGGATGTCCTAGGGCTTTCCATATGCAATAAACTCTCTACCTTTGAAGGGTCTGGGGCTATGCCATTCTCACTCACCTGATGTCCCAAGAGCACTACCCTAGCCCTTGCTATCTTGCACTTTGCTAGGTTAAGCTGGGCTCCATCATCATCAAGATGTTTAAAGACAATATCAAGTCTCTCTACATGTATTAGTCTGTCACTATATACACATCCATGAATATTCTAACAAAAGTTCCCAGGTATGGGGCAAGGATCTTATCCACCCAACTCTGAAAAGTGGCATAGGCATTAAGCAATCCAAAAGGCATCACTCTGTAGCAAAACCCTACCAATGGAGTAATAAAACTGGTCTTCTTCTGATCCTCAGGAGCTATTCTAATATGATAATATCCACTAAAACCATCACAAACTGAATACCTTTTATGCCCTACCACATGATCTAAAATTTCATCTTATAGGGAGGAAGAGGGTAATGATGTCTCTTTGTAGCAGCATTCAGTGGTTTGTAGTCCACAGATTCTCCACTTATTACCCTTCGTAGGAGAAATAACAATAGGAGACACCCACTCAACATCATCAACTAGATATATAAAGCCAGCCTGTATAGCAACTAAATATATAAAGCCAGCCTGTAGCAACTTAGTGACCTCTGTCTCCAGAATCTGCCTTTGTATTGTCCCTAATCTCCTTAATTTTTGAGCTATTGGTTTAGCCCCCTCCATCAATTTGATCTCATGAAAAACACTAGATGTACCCCTCATTTGAGTAAAATCCTTAGAAAACAACTTGGGGTACCTGTCAAAAGCAGTTCACCATATTGCTGTTTTTCCTCATTGGTTAAATCATTTGCAAGCATCTGCATAAGGTCATCCTTAGGAACATTGGGCTTCACAACTTGAGTACAAACTGACTCTGTTGTATGGTTAATCATCTACACACCATAAATATCTGCTTCCAATTCTAACAAACTCTGATCCACTTCTAATTCCCCGGCAATCCCATTAGAGGGACTAGTAGAGTAGTCATCATAACTGTCAAGAGAAGCTGATTCAGCTCCTCTCTCTGTCTCCAACTTCTCTCCAGTCTCCAAAATCTTACCTGTTTTTAGATCATACCTTATTCTTTTTCCTTTGGGCCAGTCAACAAACATATCTATACATCCTCTATACTAGTCTTACCTAGACCTTATTGCAATAATCCAGGGCCTTCCCAAGATGATGGGATATGCCCCAACCCGTGCTGGCATGTCATGTACATCAATTACTACCCTTTGACCAAGTACATTCATCTCCATCCCCTCAATCACACTGAGACACTTGATTTTTGAACTGTTGGCCATCTTAACATTGAATATGGATTTATCTATCACTTTCGAACCCAAATCATGAACTCTTTCCTCTATCATAACACACACCTAGGCTCCACCATCTATATACACCTTGCTTACTTTCCTGCCATGAATCCAGACCTATATACACCTTGCTTACTTTCCTGCCATGAATCCAGACATCCACTATAGGTAAAATGTCAGACACTCTACTTAGCTGAACCACATTAGCCTGGGGTGTTTTAACCTTGACCCGTCGGACACTAGCAAGCTTATGCCACTGTCTTCTTATGCTAGAGTTCCAGCCAGAAGCTAACCATATGTAATATCTACTTTCTTATGCTTCGCATCTGACAAAAAGATGTACGGGGATTCCCCCTCACCTAGCTGAAAGTCTTCCATGCCAATCTTCCTCCTCCTGGCTCTAGCTCTCCCTTGCTTACTCCGTGGGTGTCTTCCCTTTTTCTCTTTTCTTCTTGGCCCTTGTTTCCTTACCAGCAGCTTCTGACTTTGACCTCTACAACTTGGTTCTTTTATTAGCCAACATGTCGACTTCATCTTCCTCCTCTTCTTCAATGGTCTCAAGCATATGTACATTCCCCAAAGGGCTTTGAGGTGGTATTTGCCCTTGTACTGGCCCCTGATTTCCATTATTCACTTCCTTGTTATCGACTACTCTATTTCCTTCCGACCTTTGAATGCTCGAGTATACGTCTCCTAGCTCCCTCCTTGGCTGAGTACACTGTGCAGCTATATGCCCCCTCTCCTCATAGTTATAGCATTGAAAGTGCTCCATCCTATTCCTTGGTGGTCTCTCTCCATGTGGTCTTCGAACTTGGTCCTACCTACACAACAAGATTTAGATTCCCAATCTGTGCAGTTAGCCTCTAAATTTTCTGATATAGACCTTCCTGACCTTTGTCTGTCTCAGTAGTCCTTGGAATCTCAACATGACGATCTCTTTCTACATAAACATCAATAGGTAAAGGCTCAACCAAATGTCCACAAGTACCATGGTCATATCTAGTTGACAAACTTGCCTCCCTTTCTTTCCGAGCTAGCTCCTGCTTCCACACCTTCTTCTGCCATTGTTTTGATGCTAGCCTGACTGCCTCAGCATAGGTATCAGTTTAATTTTATCCTTAATACCCCGTGTAGCAATCCTATAAATCTATCCTTCTTCAAGAAATCAAGAGGTATCTGATTTTCCCCTAATACCCTCACAATCCTTCTCCAAACCCCTTCAAATCTGTTTACAAAAGCAATAATCTCTTCTTCCTCCCCTTGGTACAGCCTACTGAGTTCATTCGAGAGGTCCTCTAGACTTTCAGTCTTCCTGTATTTTCTTCTTAGTAAATTTCACACATATTCCTAATTATCTGTATGTTCCTCTGTTAATACATCTTCATACCATTCAAAGGTTGCTTCCTCCAGAAGCAATCCTATCATCCAAGCTTTATACGCATCATCATCCCTATTGTTTCTCAATGTTGTCAACTCAACTCTCTTCAAGAATTAACATCTTCCCCCTTCACCTCTGAAAACATCATAAGCAAAATTAGCGATAGGTCTTGAGTTGATCTGTAAGTGGCCGGTTGACACAAACGAACACCTCTACATTCTTCAATCTGGCTCGACTGTTACCTCCAACTGTCCTCTTAGGTCAAATCAAACTACCAAGACCTCTGATCTTTAGCCTAAATGTCTCAGCTAACTTCCTCTGACAAGTAGTTGACTTGAATCCCCCCTCAATTGACACAAAATTGATCAAATTTTGAATGTACTCTAGACTAATGCTTGCTGTCGATCCCAGTCAGAATTGTGTCCGCCTGACTCTTAGAATGTCTTCCAACATCAGCCAACTTCAAATACTTAACCCAAAACTTCTTAGAACTTGTCAGTTCTTCTTTGCTGACTTGCTGTGCTGACTTGCCGACACTAGTCTCACCTAGCTATCTATAAACTGATTCGAAAGATTGACACACAATCCGGTCCGATATGAGTCCTCTTAGCTCTCTTATTGTCCATCTATTTCAGTTGACCCCAAGCATTCTACACCAGAACCACCTTGAACACCTTCCTTGTGCTCTGCGGACCTTCTACGGACATTAATCCGATTGGTCTTGACGGATATTGATTCATCTAATGGAGACAAAACTACCAACGGACTCAGATGTCTTACTTGGATCAAGAACTTTCTCTTATTTATCCATTAAATCTTCCTAACCCTTAGGCTACCCTAATTTCATGGGGATATGACACCAAAGACTCTTTGCTGTCCACGGTTGACAACTGACTCAACTAGATCAGATTTCCTTAGCTCTAAGTCCTCTAACACCTCTAACACCTCTTTGCTGTCCACGGTTGACAACTGACTCAACTAGATCAGATTTCCTTAGCTCACACCTCTAGACCCTCTAAATGTTCAAACCACACAAGATCTCAGCCCTAAAGACATTCAACCGATTACAATCAAGTCACAGCTGATCCTGAATGACCAATCAACCTACAAACCCGTCCGTCTGACTACCTTCTGTCAGTTTCTTGACTGTTAGACTCGACTCAAAACAACTTTCCCTCAAATGCATAGCTGACTGTAGTTGACATTCTTCTGACTCTATCCGAGTGTATTCTCTCAACAGAAGATGACTATTTAGCTATGAGATAGCTCTGACTCCCAGGATGTCAAACATACCTTCAGAATTATTCTATTCCAACAAAACCAATTGAAATAACTTAAACCAAGCACCATATCACAAATTCTCATCAATCACAACACAGATTCAAGTTTTGAACTCTCAATTCTCTTCACTCCTAAGACATGGGTTCAAACATAACAAGAGATAACCACTCCTGAGACATGGGTTCAATCATAACAAGAGATAACACTAAAAATCTTGGGGATCCTTTATAGGTAGATATCTGCAACTATTCAAACTGCTATGAATCTACTACCACAAATTGTAGGTCTTTCCCAAACATACATAAATCAGCACTCAACTGACTAACAACAATTACAATTGAACAAAATTGGAACAAGTCATGTCTCTAACAAAGTCGTCACACAAAAATCATTGGGAAACCATCTCTGATTTGATTTCTCTAGTCCACAACACTATCATTGCTTTGACTCATCCAATTTCACTGTTGCTGTGCTAAACCTCAATCTGCCACCCTCGAAATATTGTTTGTTAGTAGCTTCTTCTCTGTAGTCACCTCACTGTCCTCGCTCTCTTCTGCGCTCTCACAACTGTATGCTTAAAAATCTACACAATTCCCCTTCTTAGGCTTCTCGCCGCCTCGGGACCTTCTAGATTGTTACGTTGCTCGGTTCCCTTCTTTTGCTATACACCTAGTATTTTTGTTTTTTGCACCTACACTTATTGACTTTGGTCGCCACGCTCTCTGCCACTTGAAAAGATGTAGGGGAGAAGAAAGCTCGAGCTCTTGCAAGCACACACACACTCACAAAACCCTAAAAGAGAACACACAAGGTGAGAGGCTAAAAATCTTCTTCTTCTTCACCCAACACTCAACACACCATATACAAAGATAAGAGTACACCCAATATGAAAGATACTTAACCAAATACATACTAGGGTTCTCTATAGTGTGAACCTAACTAAATAAGTTGACGCTATAACTATGCTAGTCTCTAGAATGGCTGTCACACAGCCTATCATCCCACTAGCCGTATATCACCCATGATCTCACCAACCATGCCAGTGGTGTAAGTGTGGGACCTATCCCCCAAGCGGGTCATCAGTGTCCACCGCCTCACTAGATGAGCTCGATATCTCAACACTCCCCCCTCGAGCTCAACTCCATCTCATGTACACCAAGCGAAGCCCTGAATCTACGGAGCTTCTCTATATCCAATGCTTTGGTAAAGATGTCAGCGACCTGATCATGTGTGCTGACATAAACAAGGTCAACGTCTCCTGCCAAAACTTTCTCTATGACAAAATGATAGTGGACCTCTATATGCTTCGTGCGAGTATGAAAAACTGGATTTGTGGCCAACTGTATACTGCTAATGTTATCACAGAAAATGACAACTTGTCTGTCCATAAAAGAATTGGACATGTGAATGTGCAGAGAATGAAGTCTATGCAGACTAAAGGACTTGTGACAGGGTTGTCAAAGTTTAAAGTTGAAAGTATGCAGAAAATATGTGAAGCATGTCAATTTGGAAAGCAAACAAAGCATGTATTTCCACGTGACAGAAATGTGAGCAGAAACGCACTAGATGTTGTGCATTCAGATGTATAGGGTCCTACGAAGACCATGTCTATGGGAGGCTGCAGGTATTATGTGACATTTATTGATGACCACACAAAGAAAGTGTGGGTATACTTCATGAAGAAGAAGGGTGAGGTGTTCGCTCATTTTCAGAATTTCAGAGTTATGGTTGAAAAGCAAACAGGAAAATATGTAAAGTGCCTAAGGTCAGATGGAGGAGGAGAGTACTTCTCTAATGAGTTCTCTAAATTTTTGAAGAAGAATGATATTCAGAGACAGTTTACATGTAGATATAGTCCACAGCAAAATGGAGTTACTGAGCGAAAAAACAGGCACATTGCTGAGATTACGCGAGCATTGATGGGAGAGAAGAATATGCCGCATAGCTATTGGGCTGAGGCTGTTTCTACAGCAGTTTATATCATGAACAGGACTCCAACTGCAACCATACATGATGTAACTCCAGAGGAGAGGTTTACTGACAGAAAACCTGATTTGTCTCATCTGAAAGTCTTTGGATGTATTGCATATGTACATGTACCAGATGAGCTGAGAACTAAGCTGGATTCAAAAGCTGAAAAATGTGTGTTTATTGGGTATTCCCTTGAGCAAAAGGGATACGGGTGTTATAACCCTGCTACACATGAGTTGAAAATAAGCAGGGACGTTGTTTTTTATGAGATGAGCAGTTGGTATGCTGCTGAAAAAGAAGCTGTTGTTGGGACTGATGTGAGTGAAAATGTGGTTGCACAGAATGCAAGTCAGCAATCACAGCCTTTGAGTGGACCAAGAGAGTCCTCATCTAGTGGTTCAGTTAATAGACCATGGAGAGGCAGGCTGCGTCATAATACCAGTCCTGCAAATGTGATCAGTACATCACATAAAGGCAAAGAGAAAGTGATTGAGCCCCTTAGTATGCCTGCCATTTTTGCAGGGCATTCTCATGTTGATGGAGAGTCTAGTGGCTCAGAGATAAGTCTTGATAAGGATCTTGGGATACCAGCTACTATGAGAACACCTGGTGTAAAGAAGGCTATGGAAGCCATGAATGCAAAGCTGCGAAGATCTAGGAGAGTGAAGAATCCTGTGCAGAGGTTTACCTATGATGGTTATGTGGCACATCACTATGCAGACATGGCAAAAGTTGTGCAAGTTGTAGAGCCCACATGCATTGATGAGGCTGTTGAAAATGTGTGTTGGGAGAAAGCTATGGATGAGGAGATGGATGCACTATATGAAAATGAGACTTGGAATTTAGTGCAATTGCCTGAAGGCAAGAAAGCCATTGGATGCAAGTGGGTGTACAAAGTAAAACATAATAGTGATGGAAGCATAAGCAGGTACAAGGCTAGATCGGTAGTCAAAGGATATGCGTAGAAATATGGCATTGATTATGGAAACTTTCAGCCCAATTGCCAAGATGGCAACAGTGAGTTGTGATAGCAGTGGCTGCGTCAAAGCAATGGTCTTTACATCAGATGGATGTAAAGAATGTATTCTTGCATGGGGATTTACAGAAAAAGGTATATATGTTGCAGCCACCTGGTTATGAGGATGTGAGTCACCCCGAGCATGTTTGGAAGTTGAAGAAAGCCTTGTATGGCTTAAAACAAGCACCAAGAGCATGGTCTAACTAGATTTTTGAATATCTTATCACTATTGGCTTTCATGTAGCCAATGCAGATTTCTCGCTGTATGTGAGACACAGTGATAGAGGGGTTGTGCTTGTTGTCATCTATGTAGATGACCTGATCATTACGGGGGAGGGGGGGGACCATGATGCAGAGATCTTTGATGTAAAGATCTTGCTTAGACAGAAGTTTGAGATGAAGGATCTAGGGGAGCTCAGATATTTCTTGGGCATTGAGGTGATTAGGTCACCACATGGTATTGGATTACTGTAGAGACAGTATGGCTTGGACATGTTGTCTAAGTATAGTATGACAGGCTGTAAGCCTATCTTAGTGCCATTGGATCAGAATGGCAAGTTGAGTGTAGATTCAGGAGAGATTTTGGAGGATCCTACTATGTATAGGCGCATAGTAGGAAGCTTGATCTACATGACGATCACCAAGCCAGATTTGAGCTATGATGTTGGGTTGGTGAGTTAGTTTATGGAGGTTCCTCAGAAGTTGCATTTGGATGCATTGAGACGCATACTGAGGTATGTGAGGTCTACTTTGCATTGTGGACTATTTTATGAAATTGGGACAGAGATATGTGTACATGGGTACACAGATACTGATTAGGTTGGTAGTATCTCAGATAGAAGATCTACTAGTGGCTTCATGTTTTCTTTGGGGAGTACTACTGTGACAGCAAGAAGCAACCCACGGTTGCTCTATCGAGTACAGAGATCGAGTACAGAGGTGCTGCTATGGTAGCATGTGAGGTAGCTTGGTTGAGAAAGCTACTTGTTGCAGGTGTGTCTGCAACAATTCCTAAACCATTTGCAAACATCGTAGCACTCACTTCAGGCATGTTTACATTCAATGTAAACATTCTGCCCACTCTGTTGCCTTTTGCAACCGACTTGCACTTTTAACATAACAACCATCAGGGTTAAAGCAAACCTGTAAATCCTTCTCAATCATCTGGCCAACTAAAATCATATTCTTTGTTATGTTCGAAACATGAAATACATCTGCAAGGTACTTCACTTTGCCATCCTGCATAGACAATGACACATCTCCAACATGGGCAATTGGATGAGCAGTGTTATCCCTTGTTTCCACAAAACCTAGTCTTTCAAGGTTTTTCATCTCTTTGAACCACTCCCTATGACTTGTCATGTGGTTCGAAGTACCTGAATCAACGTACCATACATCATCTTTATGTGCTGCTTCAACATTTTCAAACATGGCATTAATGACATGCTGCATAACAAATAACCTTTCATTATCCTCATTGTTTCTGCTCGAGGATGTATAGTTGTTTTGCTGTAATTTTCCATTTTGCATGTCAGCCTGCTTCTTATAACAATCTGCCTGCACATGTCCAGGCTTACCACAATAAAAGCATCCACGTGTATCATTATACTGTCTTTGCCAATTTCCACGACCTCTTTGACTCCCCCTGCCTCTGAATTGGCCTCTTCCACCTGCGTGTTATTGTTATGAATTCTGGGACTGTTATTGCTGCTGCTGGCCATAATTCTGATTACCTGTTCGGCCACCTCCTTGGCCGTGTCTATGGCCTCCTTTACCTCGTCCTCTCGCTGAACTTGTGTAGAAGGCCTGTTGCTCTGAACTGTTTTTGTTTTGTGAAGACTGTCGGTCTTCACCCAAGCTCTTCTCTTCTATAATCAACAGACACCAAATCTGTAAAATTGAGAATGTTTTCCCGAGTCTGAATAGTTGTTTTGAACGCCTTGTATTGAGGCCCGAGACCACGTAGACAGACTTCCACGTTATCATCACCATCTACTGAAACGCTAATAGATGTAAGAGATTCCACAATACCCTTAATCTTCAATGCAGTCATTCACAGACATGCTCTTTTTCTCCACAGTATGAAGTTCATTCTTCAACTGTATCTTTCGTGCCTTGGTATTCGTTTCATAAAGTTTTACCAAGGTATCCCACGTCTCCTTGGGGGACTTGGCATCCTGTATGTGCCCAATCATGGTGTCTTGTATACTGATAGAGAGCCAATACATAACTTTTATGGCTCCTCGGTGTTCCAATCCTTGAAGTCTTTCACATCTGCAGCAGTCGGATTGATCTCTGGTATCTCCGGTGCCTCTTCATGCTCACCTTCTATGTAGTCCCAGTAACCTTTTCCCATCAGAAAAGTTGTCAACCTTAACCTCTAAGCATGAAAGTTGTTCTTATCAAGCTTCTCAGCAACAATCTGGTTTATACCATCATTTGACATCTTGCTAGACACATAAATTTACCAGAAACAGCACTCTGGTTTTGTCCTACACAAACTGCTGTATTTTCTGCAACGATACTGTACTATACTCAAATGTCACAACCAATGATCTCAATGTGCATACATACACCCCATGGCAACTGTTGACCTCCTTGCAGCACATACAATGTCTGCACAACCAATCTGTCTTCCTGCAGTTCTTAAAACAGAGTTCTGTAAAGAATCGATGACTTACTTGCAGTGCTCGAAATCACTTGCTTTCTGAAAAACGAAGATCGTAACGCGTCCGAAACGTGTTTTCGACTCGAAAAATGTAGTCCTATAAGACAATATAGCTTTATTTTCGCGAAGAAATCTCCTCAATTAGAGATCATTTGTCGGTGCCTCCCGTAGAGCTCCGGACAAGGGTGTAATCGCTAACACAAATAGAAAAGAGTAGTTGAAGCTCTTACCCTCGTACTGCTTCATGTGCTTCTCTTGCTTGCAGCTCAACCCTTAGCATGAACCAAGCTCTGATATCATGAAAAGATGCAAGAGAGAAAAGAGCTTGAGCTCTTGCAAGCACACACTCACAAAACCCTAAAAGAGAACACACAAGGTAAGAGACTGAAAATCTTTTTTTTTCCTATACAAAGACAAGAGTATACCCAATATGAAAGATACTCAACCAAATACATACTACGGTTCTCTATAGTATAAACCTAACTAAATGAGCTGACGTTATAACTATGCCAGCAGTCTCTAGAATGACTGTCACACAACCTATCATCCCACTGGCCGCGTATCACCCATGATCTCACTAACCATGCAAGTGGTGTAAGTGTAAAATCTATCTCCCAGGCGAGTCATCAGTGTCCACCGCCTCACTAGATGAGCTCGATATCTCAACACCACCTAAGATTCCTTACTCACCTTTATATATACATTGTATGTTCCCATAAATCATATTTGATTTCAATTCTAGACTCCTCTCACAACGTGTTCAAATGAAAACCCATAAAAACTTTTGGGTCAGATTTTGGGATCCAACTCATTGTTAGATTATCAATTTTGTTAATCGACTAAGCTTCAATAGTTTGTTCAGCTTGTTGAATCAACTTAATTAGAATGTTAATAAATTGTTAAGGAGGGGAGTGATTTTTTTTTGGGGTTGTTCCACAATCAAGTACCAATGAAATTCTTACACCAGGGAGTAAGATATGGTATTACAAAAATCTCCGATGCTAGAGGAGTAACGCACAATTAACTTGATGTGGCAGTGGTGGAAAGGCCATGCTTTTTACAATGAAAAGGTGGTGGTGTTTTAATCCTATCAAATCACCTCTTAAAAGCTTTTGGGAAGCAGTCCACCAGCATTATACAATGCAAACATGAATCCCACATTAAGAGTGAAGTATGCTTCAGAGATCCCCTTTGAAAGATTAAGTAATGATATGCCTCTTGCCATCAATGTCATTGGCTTGCTAGACAAAAATAGAGAAAAGTGAGCAACAAAGCCATGAACCAGTGACTTGTGGAGGTTGGAGAACCTGCAGACAAAGCTTCAAACCATCAACTCCATCATGCATAGCATTCACTAAGACCCATCCTGACTGTGCAACCCGGATGGTAATAAAATCCAAGATGATGCTATCTATCCCTTGCTTACCATTTGGATAGAGTGAGCTTACTCCTGTCCGGTTTTCTCCGAGGTTTTGAACTCTCTGAGCCACAACTGCGGAGTCCCCTAATACATGCCTTGTTAAGTCTGTCACCTCAACGAGATTCTGTGCACTGCCATTCCAAAATCAAAATTTTCAATGAGTCTACCAATGCAAGGTCGATGCATTTGCAAAGCTTACTTGAGCATTACATCCTTTATGCAAGGTCAATACATTTGCAAAGCTTACTTGAGCATTACATTCTTTACCTAGAGGAAATAACATGGTCATTCCAATTCTGAGGGTTGTACAATAATCCTGAATGGCTGGCATTCAGAAGCCTCTCCACTATCTCTAACCGCCTGTTGTTTGGCTGAGAGTTACGTGTCATTAGAACATTTGCAGGAACAGAGCCAAACCTGTAGACATTGCACGAAAATAAAACATGGAAAGCCCTTCCATTATGATCACAAAAAATATTAGTTGATCAACAGTATTTCACATGACATAAAGTAGGTCAGCCATTACGTGCAGTTTGCAATGTTTTCATTGATGGCTCTGCAACCTCCTTGTGGGCAAAGATATCTGCACAGAAGATAGGGCACACATATGAGAAATGCATACATATAATTGGGCTTCTCTACATAGTGTGGCTAGCCCACACTAGTCCGTGCTCAAATGTAAACCTCCACCCTAATCCCTGCAGTTACTTCTAGCCCGCTAGACCTTGCCTATATTATACCATAAACCTTGCTTCAAACCCCTCTAAACCTTGCCTCCTTAAACCACACCTTGACCCCACTTTAAACCCTGCCTTAAGTTCCTCTCTAATGCTCACCTATAACCCTGCCTTAAGTTCCTCTCTAATGCTCACCTATAACCCTCTAATTGTAAATTCTAAGACTGAATCCATCCCTTCTGTGATGATAAATGTGAATTTTCTTCTTTTCAATTGAAAACCTTCTTCTAAAAGCAAACTTGTAAAGGAGTGCCATGCCAATGTTAAACTGGCAATCCATCTAAGTGGTGAAACTAAACTGACCTGAACTCATCCACAGGTTTTGTCGACCACTCTTGCCTATGTTTGCCATCTGCAGAAAGCCTTTCTGCTGTGTCACTCCTCACAAAGGTAATATCACCGGTGCCATCCACAAGACACCTAAATGCCCCTGCGTAGCCTGCATAAGCAAAGCTTCTTGTGGTGCAAGAGCCATTATTGCCACAAGAAGTGCAGAGGCCCTTTCCTTCTAACTCAGAAGGAGCACACGTAGATGAGAAGAAACTTGCAACCACTGCTTCATCTTTATCTTGCGTTTCGTCGATTGATTTTGTTGGTGGCTTTTGCAGACCTGAATCCACCAGAAACTGAACGGGATAGTTCCATCCAGCTGCTGTGAGGTAGCCAGAGTGACAGGATCTCAGGCCCCGAAAATCTTTCAAGCTCAGATGCAGATTCTTATCGCACATCTGCTTGTTAACAACAGCAACAGCTTCATAAGATTTCGAGAAGAAGCAATACTCCTCCATCATGATAGCCTTCATTTGGTAGTTCATAAAAGCTATGTATGCCATGCCCACATCAAGTGACATCACATCGGCTTCCCCTTTGTGAATAGCCTGCATGCAGTCGAAAGCATTGTCTCTTCCCTCACTGCACATGTAACACACAGGCAACACTTAAGCTCAGCTCTTTATTTTAACTTTTTTTGAATACTGAAGCAAAAAAGAAGCCTGCCAAGAAGCTTTTGACATAACAAGGAACTCAAGGGAATGGGCCTACTAGAAAAATTGCAGAAAGCTCAAAGGAACAGGAAACCCTCGACCTACTGCACAAAATACAAGGAGATTGCCGTACCAAGTCCAGCTATAGCTAGAAACAGAGTTGAGCATAGCCACAAAGTTTCTGCAGTCTTTGATCTCCTCTCTGACGGCACACCAAGCTATGGTCTTGGACTCGCTTTCTGTGCTGAAGGGATCCTTTGGCGGTCCATGGTAGGCATCAAGTGGTGGTGGAGGGGAGCTCTTAAAATACCACCCACCACCATCATCATCATTGTCACCATCAACGGAAGAGCCCTCCGTTGGAGCAGGAGATGGAAAAGGGACGCTTCCCGGAGAAGGTAACCCCATGGGGCTGTGTACTGAAGAAGGGCCAGGTGATGGGCTGGGAGCATCATACCGATCACCTTCTGTACAGTATGAGATGATGCAAATCCATGCTTCAATACATGTGATATGATGTAATGTAAAAACCATGCCTCAGTACATACATCATACATTGTCTAACCCTTGCTGTAGCTTCATGATGCAAACCATGCTTCAACACATACAATCTCTTGCCTTTAGTGTACACAGAAATAGGTCAAGCTTCCTTAAACCATGTAAATAACGATAAATTACTCAAAACACTGGTAAAGCATTGATAATAGTGAATGCATCCATCGCTACATAGCAACAACAAGTGAATGATTTGCTGACCTGATGGATGAGCAGCTGATGCAAAAGCCAAGAGCAGCAGCAGCAGGTATGCTGTCCAATGGCAAGACGGGGAAGACATCATTGTAACGGTGGATACAAAATCACACATGGAGATGGTCTTAACACTGTGAAGATGAAAGAAAAGGAAGATCAACACTTACACTGGGCTGGCCTTGTTGTTGTTGAAGGTGCGAGTAATGAAGCTTTTCCTCCAATTAGGAATTAGATGCAACAACGTGCAAGTGATCGATGAAAACGTGATGATTGACGTCGTGCAAGGGCGTGCAAGTTTCGATGCTCGGAACCAAATATAATCTTTTTTTTTTCTTAATCACTGGACAAAAAGGATGACCTCAACCGCTTTTTATTGAAAAAAAAAATGCACTAGGTCAATTATTTTTATCACTAACATTTTAAAATTTTCGATCTTTCAAGAAAAATTACAACCTTTTATTTAAATTTGAGCCGTGAAAATTTTTTTCAATCTCTCAAGAAAAAATTTTCGATCTTTCAAGAAAAATTACAACCTTTTATTTAAATTTGAGCTGTGAAAAAAATTACATTAAAAGAATAGGTTAAAAAAATGCTTTTATTAGGAACTAGGACCCTAACACACTTCTTCTCAAAAGACTTTTTGGCCTCGGTATTCCGGAGGACTATGCCATGTATAGTATCACGTCATTAGGTCAAGTAAAAAAATAACTTTGATATATTTATAAATAGTTTCTTTTTGCATGTTCATGGTGTGTTAAAGAACGTTTTGGCTACATATAAATGTCAAATTGTCTTTGGTGTAGCTTGTAGATCTTTATCAAGGATTAAAGAATATTATTTAGGTTAGGTGTCTACATTCAATAGCCTTTTAGATTTGCAAGAGTGTATGTAAGGAGATCTTTACAGTTAGGCGAAGAGAATTGGTGTTACTAGGAATGCCATTGCTTTTCAGAAGGTTTCATTTGTTGGTTTAGAAGCTTCAGATGTAATGCATAAATGTGTCTGCATGTGTTGGTCAGTGTGTAATGTGAACAAGATGAGATGTGCTAAGCTGGATTTTTTTTTACTGAATCTGCAAAGGAACGTCACCTGATTTGTGCCCTAGTTTGATTGTGGCTCCAAACATACTGGGAGTGAGCTCCTACCTTTGGTTTACTGTTTGCAAGCAAGATGTTATGAAGATTTGAAAAGCAGATTACCCAAATACAGACCTAGAACCAAAAGGTGGCATCTAAAGGAAAACAGGTAAACTATACATTTGTTGCTTTTATAGAGAACCCAGTGGGTACTAGACCCACAGTTAAGATATGGTCAAAGAGAGGGGGAAAGGTGGAAAAACAGTCCCCCGTAGGCTGTACTATAGAAGCTATGATGGAAGCTTGTATCATGCTTGGTTATCAGATCTCTTAGGAGCACTCTAGTTTCTTGTTGGAGGAAGAGAGATGGGATTTATTGTGTAAGCTCTTAAATGAATTTAAAAGTGAAGTGTAGGGGACTGTAGGAGAAACCCAGATCCTTTTTATCATAAAGTGTATTTGGCCCTTTTTTAGTTTATAATATAATACTTATTATTAATCCAAAAAAAGAGAATTGGTGTTACTACATATTATTTAAAGTTATTCCATTGCAAAGGAAAGGTGGGGGACCACACATTATATAAAGCTTTCTTGCATACGATGGCACTTGCCAAGGAAAAAGGTTAGAAGTTAGACTTGGCTCAAATGCGAAATAGTACTTAGAGGAGGATGGAATCTCACATTGAAAATAGTCAATTGGCAAACTAGGAGAGTTAGATGAGCTAATAAAAACATTCATACTTACGAAAGAATTGGAGGAAGACAAAAGCAAAAAGTCCATTAGAGATTGACATGCACCAAAATGGGATGCTTTAAGGGAAAAGGAAGAGATATGAAATAAGACGTCAATGTTGCTGGCAAGGGAGGTGAGTCTGATGAACATGTGTGTGTGTGTGGTTATATATATATATATATATATATATATATATATATATATATATATATATATATATATATATATATATACGATCTAAAAAAGGACAAATGGCTTATGAGGCCAAAAGCGTACAGTGTGTATATACTATGTAATAAGAAAAGGGTAAAGCATCCCTAAATCTCACACACCAAAAAAATGAAAGTTAAATGAATTGTAACCTAACACATGCTGGAAAAACATACGAAGAAATGGGTAGTGTCCCCTAAATCTAGCATAACAAGGAAATGAAAATTTAAATGAATTGTAACCTAGCACATGCTAGAAAAACATTATGAAAAGTAATGAGGGATTTTGGCTATATGCTCCTCTACTAAGGATGCAAGCTCACTTTATGTCAAAGGAATAGGGTCACAGATTGGTCAAGGAGTCTCATCTTTCAAGGAATTGGGTGTTAAATTCTCCAAGTGTACACAAAACACTGTTAATCTCCTTTACACACATTGGTTGTGATCTTCTCTAAGTTATGGATGTAGCTCCATAGATTATAGGTATAAGATACGTATTCTAAACTACAATAGTAGTATAAAAATAGAACACTCACAAAATGTAGAATCTTTTTCGAAAACATAACATAAAGCACAGTAAACTACAATAGTAGTATAAAACTAGAACACTCACAAAATTTAGAATCTTTTTTCATAGCTTAAGCATAATATAGATCATGATAGGGAGAGGAAAAACATATTAGACTAAGCAAAGATATACATAGATATTTATGGTTCACACCCATGCATTTTCACAAAAGGGAGCTTATATAGATAGAACATGATATAGAGAGGAAAAACATATTGCACTAAGCAATGATATACAAAGATCATGCACTCTCATGAAAAGGGAGCTGAGGCAATTGTTAGATTTACTAAGAGTGTGCATGTAATGTAAGGGGGTAAACACGTAGTGCTAAAGATGAACTATGTAGAGATAGGCCTCATAGTGCATCTATATAGCCTTGGAGATTCAAGACACCCATGACATGGCTGCATTGGTTGGTGATCATAGCCGATGCCACCATTTAAAGTGTAGAATGTAAATAGAATGGGGATGTACAAATAACACTTGCATAAACCCTAATTAGCTCTCAATCAACCAGAGACAAGAATAAGAGAAGCCATTGTTTTCATTCCATTCTCCTTCACACAATCTCCATCTTCCAAAATCACACACATACAATGATAAGTTCACACCATACTAATGTAATACCAAATGTCCATGCACCTGGCCATCATTGTCCACACACTCCTACTGCCACTAACATTAATACACATGACACATGCTATTTAGATGAACTTGCTATCTCAACACTCCCCCTCAAGTTCATCATACCATATCTAGTACTCCAAGTCTGTCTCTGAAGTACTCATACTTCTCTTTCCCAAGTGACTTTGTGAAGATGTTAGAAACCTGTTCTTTGGCATTCACATATGCTAAATCAACAATGTCCATCCAACACCTTCTCTCTAATGAAATGATAGTGCACCTCTATGTGTCTGGTCATTGCATGATATACCGGATTACTAGCCAACTGAATACTATTCATGCTGTCACAATGTATGATAACTTCTCCATCATGATGATGTCGCAAATCATCAAGTAGTTTCATTAGCTAAACCACTTCACATGCAACTAGTTGCTCCTCTATACTTTGCCTTCATGCTAGATAATGCAAATGTGGGTAACTTCTTGTTTCTCTAACTTACAACAGCACTTCCCAAGCTAAATGCATACCCACTGTAGACCTCCTATTCATAAGTACTTCGTGTCTAGTATGCATCCATGTAACCATATAGCATCACATCCTTTTCATGATTATAAAATAGACCATAATGGGCCATCTTCACAGGTTTCATAATTCTCCTGATAGGATCCAAATGTGGCTTCATGGGACTCTACATAAACTCACTAGCTAGTCCCATCGCATAACATAAATCTTCACAGGTCTCATAATTCTCCTGATAGGATCCAAATGTGGCTTCATGGGACTCTACATAAACTCACTAGCTAGTCCCATCGCATAACATAAATCTGATCTAGTGATAGTCAAGTAAATTAAGTTGCCAATCACCTTCCTGTCTATGGTAACATCATCCAACTCATCACCAAAATTATCCCTTAGCTTTATGTTTTGCTCCAATGGTAGCACCATAGGCTTGCATCTAGTCATGCTATACTTTTCCAACATATCCAAGGCATATTGCCTTTGCACCAACCATATACCATGTGATGTCCTAATATCTCAATCCCAAGAAAAAATCCCAATTCTCCCAAGTCTTTCATGTCAAATCGGCTACTCAAAGAGACCTTCACATTAGCTATATCATTTCCAAAATCACCTATGACATCCACATAAATCACAATCACCACCAAACCATTATATGTCTTATTCACATATAGTGAAGAATCTGAGTTCCCAACATGAAAGCCAATGCTAATGAGATCCTTGCTAATCCTCTCACTCCATGCACATGGTGCTTGCTTCAGCCCATTTAATGTGTTCTTCAATCTGCATGCATTTGTGGAAAAATCAGGGTGTACATAGCCCTATGGATGCTCCATAAATACCTCTTCTTATAACTCTCCATTTTTAGCCAGTGGGCTAAATGTCTCATCATAATCAAGCCCATGAGTTTGTGCATAACCTTTGGTGCCTATCCTTGCTTTATATCTTTCCACGGATCCATCTGACTTACATTTGATCTTGTAAACCCATTTGCAACCCAATCACGTTCTTGCAGTAACTCAACCAAATCCGATGTGGCATTATATACCGATGCATCCATCTCTTCATCCATATCTTTACCCCAAGCTTCTTTGCCACCAATAGCCTCATCAAAACACGTAAGCTCCACATGCTTCACCATAGATGTCATATATGCATTGTGTATAGCATGTCCCCTATATGTTAATCTCTCAACTAGATATCTCACCCTTTATGACCACCTCAATGGTTGTGAGTCACTACGAGCCCCATGGGCTAGCCCCATGAGCTCTAGCATGTGACGGTATCTGTCATGCTTTACACCTAGAGTCCTCATCACTGGGATTCCCAACTCATCAAGACTCTCCAAACTAGATGAGTCATAACTTGCATTCCTAACTCATCAAGACCCTCCGAACTAGATAAGCCATAACTTGCATTCCGAATGCCAATGCGTTTAACCTTCTTCTTGCTTTTGTCTGATACACTACTTACTACTCACATCATGTCTTAATCTTCTTAACCATGGACTTACATTTCCACTACTAGATGTCTCATGTGGCCCAGACATACTAGTAGACTCCTCCAATGGTAAATGTACATCAACATTGCCACATCAATGTTATTAACCATGACATCCTCACTTTCTTTGTACCAACTAGCCATCTCATCAAATATCACATTACGACTTTCTGAGAACTTGTTTTATCACTGGGTTGTAACATTTGTACCCTTTTAGATATTGTGTTTCATACCCAATTAACATACATTTTTTAGCCTTTGGATCTAACTTGGTCCTCTTCTCATATGGCACATGCACATAAGCAATACATCTTCCAAACACTTTCAAATGTCCAATGTTGGGCCTAAAACCTATCATTGTCATCTCAGGAGTACTCTCATGTATGGCAGATGTAGGTGTCTGGTTCAAGGTATACACCACTGCACAAGCTTGTTCCCAATAATATAATGGCATTCCCTTCTCATTCAACATAGCTCTAGCCACTTCACCAGTCACTCTATTCTTTCTCTTAGCAGCCACATTTAGTGTTAGGATGGAGATTCTAGTGTCTTGGAAAGCCTTGATGATGAGTTGGGATTCCAACGGTGAGAATGCCTAGTGTGTAGAAAATAAAAGCTACTTTGAAGACATGTGCAAGTGATCTTGGTGTATGCAAGTCAACAAGGGTTTTGAAAACTATGTAGCTCACCATTATGCATACATGGTGAAAGTGATCCATGATAGTTGTTTTGAGGAGGTAATTAGTAATGCACATTGGGAAGTAGCTATGGATGAGGAGATAGTTGTGTTTGATACCAATAATACATGGCAGCTAGATACCAACAAGACATGGGAGTTGGTGCCTTTATCTGAGGGCAAGAAGGCTATTGGATGCAAGTGGGTGTAAAAGGTGTAACTTGATTCTACTGGGTCGATTAGCAAGTACAAAAAGTAGCAAAGGGCAATGCATAGACTCATGGCATTAACTATGAGGAGACATTTGGTCCAGTTTGCAAGGATGACAATCATGAGATGTGTTATTACTCTCGGGGGTGCACTATGAAGAAATCCTATGTATCACGTGTGTTCAAGGAGTATTAAAAAAAACCTTTACACTTACATACTTTTATGAATAAAATGACCCCTTTTTCTTCATAAACTTATGGTTTTTTTTTCAAAGTTGGTTTAAAAATCTCCTCCTATAAATGTAATTCTGTAACTTTTATAAATTAATATACCCCTCCTGATAAACTCAAGTGTTACATATTTTTAGGTGAAGCCCCTGGGTTATTGCTATGGCTACAATAGACACCTAGAGTATGGTCGGATAAGATTTTTAATATTATGTCACTATTGATTATTCTCTTTATGTGAAGAAGATTGAAAAAGGGATCGGGCTCATAAGCATGTATGTGGATTGCTCAATTATCTCACAGGTGGTAGTGATGGGGTGACATTGATCATGTCAAGAATGTTCTCAAGAAGAGGTTTGAGATAAAGGGTATGGATGATCTATGGCATTTACTCCGATATTGAGGTGGTGAGAAGTGATGATGGGATTTGGCTTCTGCAAAGAGAACATGATCTAGATATGTTGTCCAAGTAAGGGATTATAGTGTGTAAGTGATGATGGGATTTGGCTTCTGCAAAGAGAACATGGTCTAGATATGTTGTCCAAGTAAGGGATCATAGTGTGTAAGTGAATATCAATGTTATTGGAGCAACATACAAAGTTGAGTGTTGATGTAGGAGACTTATCTACATAACGATCACTAGAGACCATATTTGAGCTACATTGTGGGTCTAGTTAGTCCGTTCATGTAAGACCCAAGGAATCCAGTTGGATAAAGCCAGACATATCTTGAGGCATGTGAAGTCTAGTATGGACTTTTCTATGAGGCTGGGGAAAAGATACCAGCGCATGGTTACACTGATGTTGACTGGCTAGTAGCATATCAGACATGAGATCTATCAGTGGTTTATGGTTACACTGATGTTGACTGGCTAGTAGCATATCAGACATGAGATCTATCAGTGGTTTATGGTTCTCTCTTGGGAGTGTTGTTGTTACATAGAGAAGCAAAAAGCAGCCCACAGTCGCATTGTCGAGTATAGAGGTTGGGTATAGAGGTGTTGCTATGGCCACATGATATGAGTGAGAAGATGGATGATGTATTTGTCATATATTTTGACAACATTAACAGCATACACTTGGCATGCAACCCAATATTTCATGTGAGGATGAAGTACATTGATGTGCACTATCAATTTGTGAGGGAGAAGGTTCTAGTAGGTGACATTGATTTGGTGTATGTCAACACATAGGATCAAGTGGGTAACATTTTACGAAGGCCTTGGGTGTAGAGAAGGTTTTAGTAGGTGATATTGATTATGTCAATACATTGGATCAATTAGGTAACATTTTTATGAAGGCCTTGGATACAGGGAAGGTTTTACACGTGACATTGATTTAGTGTGCATGCCAACACACAGGATCAAGTAGCTAATTTTTTTTACAAAGGCCTTGGGTATAGAGAACTTTCACATGTTTAGAACCTTACTTGGAGTATAAGACATGGAGTTGAGCTTGAGTCCAGGGAGTGTTCAGAAAGTCAAGCTCAACACATATGGACATTGATGATCCACTTGACTGATAATTCTACACTTACATCACTACCGTTGATTTACATCGTGGGTGATAGCTAGTATAGCTAGTCTACAACTGACATAGTTATAGCAAGCAACCTATCTACTTTATATTGTATTCACATTAGGATGAGTTAGAAATACCTTTCAACATATAGTGTGTGTTATGTTCATTTGTAAGGTTAGAAGACTAGAAGAGAAGAAGAATAAACATAGATTTTTTTTGGCTTCCATTCCCGCATTTTCAAGTGCAGATCTTCTATATTCTTATTCATTGTGTGTGTGGGAGGAATTTGTGCTCACCATATTTATTTTTTGCTTCCTTCATTAGAAAGATAAGCTCTCTTGAACTTGGCATTTATTCAAGGACCGCTGGGGTCAAGATAGTGTGGTTATTTGTCTACATTTGCTTCATTTTTTTTATCAAATGGATGTCAAATTTTAAATGATTCTTTAATATTAATATCAATAAATCAAGAAAGAAGATGTAAAATTTTCCATTGAAAAATGTTAGAAATTCTATGAAGCTATTATTTGAAATGATGTTGTATTTTATAATCGATGATTGGTATTGAAATTGCTATTTTTAAGAAAAAGAGTATATGTATTTTCTCCTTGCTTTGACGCTAACTTTGTTTCCGTGCTTGTGTAGCTGGGCGGCATCATTAGCAAGGCCCGGAGTTGGCCCATGGTATCCCTCATACCATTGGGAGAATGAGGTTCGCCGATTGAGGCGAGTAATTGTGATGTTGCCTAGTTCTGAGGGCCCAGGCTAGTGCGGTGAATAAGCCCACCCTAGCGCGTAGACATCCCTATGAGGGGCGGGAGGATCGAGCGATGGAGCCTGAGGGGGCGACATGCCATCTTGAGTCCTCGCCAGCTACCGACGAGGTGTATGGTCCCGTAGGGCTTGTCCAGTCTATAGAGGCTGGAGGGCCGAATTCTAGATCATCGCGGCAGTATAAAGGAAAAGGATAAGAGAGCCGGTTTGGCTTATATGGAATTGATTCTTGTATAAACTTATATATATATATATATATATATATATATATATTGTCTTTAGTATTATTATACTATGGAAAGAGGCTGTTTTAACGAACCTTGTGAAAGGACCCTAATTAAGGAACATGTTTAAATATGTCAAACAGTGTGATAGGATTAATTAAGAAACAAATTGACACGTGAGTAGGGTGGAAAGTGGGAGGATGGAATGCCCCGACAGCACCATCCTATGGACGGGTCAACCCGATTAGTCGGGTAGCTTTCCAATAGATTAAGTGAAATCCCTACACTAGATAAATAGGTTCTCGAGAAACTCTATTCTAGAAGACTAAACTTGCATGCCATTAGGAAATAAACTTTTGAAATTCATATTATTTAGAGTTTTGCATCATTTTACGAAAAGTGTGAGACTGTATGGGATGCATTCTTACCTAACTTGCATTATTCGACCCCAATTATCTATTGTATTCAGTTATTCAAGATTAATTCTCAAATAGGCATATTATTATTCACAAATTATCAAATTTTTTTAAAATATTGAAAGCATTTCGATCGAAAGCTATCACATCTCATTTCATTTTTGATGTCAAAATTGTTAAATTTTGCAAAAAGAAAAAGTTTTCATTTTCTAGATCCACTACTCAAGTAACCCGCTTTTGTGAGAGTAAAGTCGTACACCAAAATATCTACCTCATCAAGTTGTAGTACACTAGTGCTAGTGGTGTTCTTTCCCCTCTTGCGCTTACCCTTTCCTTTTGTTATATTTACCATTTCCAAGCTATACTTTCCCTTAAATGCATTTGTATGATTTTTTCTCATCCAATGCATTGTTAGTGATAGTGTATGCTCGCCAATTTCATCTTTATTAGTAGTTATTACCTTGCCAATCTAGAATAGCTAAAGCATCATCCTTATCTAGGGTAGCAACAAGGTATCCTCCTTTATGTCTTGTGGCTCACCACTCCACATCTCTTGAAGTCTTGTTCGCCTTTCTTTTGATCATTTTGCTCCTATGTATATCTCTCTTGCTTCCCCATGAAGAATTTTATCGATCTCTATTAGAATTGGTGCTACAAAATAAGTGATTTTTTTAGCAATAGTTGTTGGTAATCGAAAAGAACTAGCTAGATTCCATGACCTATTGATATTCCTTTCAAGTATTTCTTCTTGTTGTTCAAAGAACTTATCCCACCATTATACATCTTTCTCTCTTGCATACTGCATTACCTTGATGATTAAGTGATATTCTCTTTGTAATGCACCTTTGAAAATCCATAGCACGACTTACCTTGCTTGTCTCCTTTTCTTCCTTGAAGGTTTCCAAGGTGCCATTTTTGAAGCCTACACAACCATGTCTCAAATAAATTTGAGAACTTTAAGGCCAGTTGAAGGAAGCCACTCTGCATTAGTAGAGAATCTCTTTCCATACAATAAAGTTTGTCCACTTTCTTCTATAGGCTTAATTACAAAGGCATGTTGATAACTATGATCATTTAACTGCTCCAAGCACCTCCTTTTTTCTATCCTTGGCCCATTAAAAAAAAAACTTGAAATCGATTGTCTCCTTCAAATTCTCTACCCACTGGCTTTGGTGTGTAAGCTTTCTCTTAAGTGTCATCATGGTCGACAAAGTAAAGGCACTATGGCGAGGTAATTTTTTTGAAAATGTGCTGAACATCTAATCAATATGGTCATGATTGTGACCCACAAGTAGAAAATTCACTTTCACTCTTAAACACTCCTAAGGAAACTAACATGCTTAGTTTTCCAAGAACTTTTTGAATCTCCTTCTCTCCCGCACTGTTATCTAGTTGTAAATATCATATGCTTAGTAATTCCCCTTGCTAATTAGATATCGCACGATGAATGATTGTGATGGTTAGATTTGGATCATTATGGGTATTTGGATATGTGAAAAAAACCCTTTGGTGAACTTGACCATTGTATACAAGGCAACTAACCAAATGCATTTGCACAAGTGTACCTTCTGTAATGTCCTTGGCAACCTAGCAAAGTGAGACCAGAAAGTTTTTTTCTGGAGTCCATTCCATCAATAACTAGCCCAAGATAATTTTCTAGAGATGCAAAATGGTCCATTGTCTTTTGTTGAAATTACAGCAATGTGATGAGCTATGGTGGATCAAATGCTAGAATCAACATCATTAACAAAGTGATTAGTAAATAATTAAGACATGATTAGTGAGTAATTAATAAATAGCTTAATGTAGGCATGGATAATCAAAAATCAGCAAATTCTCATTAGGCCAATGCCTCGGTTAATAGTGTTCACATCCAAGCATCAAATCCCATTGATTTTATCTCATTTTTTGGTCCTACACCACTCTCTCAAGCCGTATATTTCCAAGACTCAAAGTAACCTTAAAGGCTGTCCTATATACTACATTTGAGCCAAGGCTATATTCAAATTTGCCATGTAAACAAGGTATTAATAGCCCACTAAGAAGTGCATCTTGCTCTCCACTCCTCATGTCAAAATAACATGTTCACATACGCCTTTAACTTTCTCAACCCAAACTTTGCTAGAAATTATTGCTTGTAACATTCAGTTTTAACTACAACCCTTAATTATCTATATGCACACAAGAATGCGTTTCACTTCAACCCATGGTAGGTCTTTCCTTGATACATCGGAAATGATGTCAATTGCTCAATGATCTCCAAGGCATCATGTTAATCACTACCATCGTTTGTTTCTTGTGGTGTGGAGCCTTTACTTGGAGAAGCAAGGGAAGGGCTTCTTCTTATGCTTGTAGCTTCATATGATGTAAAAGATAACATTGGTGATTGCCCATGGTTTGGAGTGTCCACTTCTCTATCTCTATTTTGAGTTTTTTAAACCATAGGAGACAAGGAACAAGATGAGAACGAGAGACCCACCCACCCACTTGTGCACAGGAAATGACCAATGAAATGTTTCTCCTCATGGTTTCATCCTTGGCTCACAAATAAGAAATGAGGACCTAACAGCCCATGTGGTCATCATATGGAAACTGATTAAACTAATACATATTTAAGGTGGCACTTGATTAAGAAACCCTAGAATCAAAACACTAAATAGCTACCATTTTTGGAACTATGAGGCTACACAAGAAGTTGAGAGGCTTATTTGGTTACATCACATTGTGTGTGTGTGAGAGAGAGAGAGAGAGAGAGAGAGAGAGAGAGAGAGAGAGAGAGAGAGAGAGAGAGATTTTGGCACACAAAAAGCAAAGTAATCAGGAGAGTAATTCACACTTTCAAGTTCAACCATGGCAATATACATAAAATCTTGACCCTTAGAAAGATTCCATGGAGATTCATTTTCTTTCTTATTACTTCAAAGCTTTATTTGTGGTGGCAACATAAAATTCTTAATATTTCTTTAAAACTGTAAGAAGTTTTAACTTAGATGTTAGAAAAACTATTATAGAATGTACTTATGTCTACACGTGAACAAAATTTTAATAACAACTAGTTTGAAATAAATCTTAAAAGATAAATAAACTTTCTAAAGTATTATTCCTGAAAGAAAGTTTACATAAAGAATGATATAGTTTTAGTGTTTTTTTAAAAATAGGAGAGCAGCACATGTTTTTTAAAAACCGTTTGTGTGCACAAAGTTGATACATTGCATCAACTTTGGCATAGAAACTTGATATTGTGCATTGAGTTGATACACACAACATTAAGTTTGTGTGGAAGAGTTGATGTAATGCATCAACTTTGCATAAACAAACAAAGTCTTTGCATCCATTTTTAAAGACTTTATTTGTGTATGCAAAATTAATGCTTTAAGAAATTTTGTGTCTGTATAAAAGTTGATGTATCTCATCAACTTGTTTCTGTATAGAAGTTGATGCATTACATCAACTTGTTTTTGTATAAAAAGTTGATGCTTTGCATCAACTTATTTCTGTATAAAAAGTTGATGCATTGCATCAACTATGCCACACAAACTTCATGTTTTGTATCAAGTTGACACATAACATCAAGGTGGATTGGCAAAGTTAATGCAATGTATCAATTTTAAGAAGATGCAAAATATCAAGGTGGCTTAGCAAAGTTGATGCAATGTATCAACTTTAAGAAGATGCACAATATCAAGGTGGCTTAGCAAAGTTGATGTAATAAGAAGATGCACAACATCAAGGTGACATGCATTTCTTCAACTTTATAAAAAGAATATCTATGTATATGAAGTTGATGCATTGTATCAATTTTGCCACACAAACTTGATGTAGAACATCAAGTTTGTGTAACAAAGTTGATATAGTGTATCAACTTTAAGAAAATTTATTTGTGATGATGCATTCCATCAACTTTGCCACACAAACTTGATGCAATGCATCAAATTTGCATACACAAACAAAGTATTTAAAAGCAGATGCACTTTGTTATGTAAACTTGATGCTATGCATCGAGTTGATACACAACATCAAGTTGATACACAACATCAAGTTGGTGTGGCAAATTTGTTAAAATGCATCCACTTTTTAAAAATTTATTTGTGTATGCAAAGTTGATGCATTGCATTAACAACAAAGTTGATGCATTGTATCAACTCTGTCACACAAACTTGATGTTGTGCGCATTGAGTTGATGCACAACATCAAAACTTGATGCAATGCATCAAATTTTTTTAAAAAAAAGCAAAGTTGATGTAATGCATGAACCATTGCATCAATATTTGCACACAAACTTGATGTTATGCACATCGGGTAGATGCACAACAACATCAAGTTTGTGTGGCAAAGTGGATGCAATGCATAAACTCTTTACTTTTTAGGGCATCCATATGAGATGTTCTTAGATTAAGCTAGCACACTTTTTGTTAGGCTACATGCTTGTGTAGTGAGTTATTTCTATACCTGACCGTAGAAGAGAGATATATGGAGGCACTGCCACCTCGCACAATTGGACTAACAATTTATAAGCACCCGATAGGGTGCATAGCCAGGGGGTGAAGGGGGGGGGGGATGCCCCCTTCTTAGGGGGGGGATGAGGGGTGAAGGGGGGGCACACCCCCGGTCCAAAGGGCCATTATTGTAAAATCTCACTAGTTTTTTCCATGTGTTCAACGGTGTAATTGGTGGTCATGTCGTGACCACGAGCCCAAAAAAGCATGCATGGTGGCTATATGAGATGACTAGTGTTTTAGGCCAAAAAAAGCATAGTTTCTTACATGAAGTTGATGCATTGCATTAAATTCCCCACGCAAACTCGATGTTATACATCGAGTTTGCCACAAACGCGATGCACGACATCAAGTTTGCATGGAGAATTTGATGTGGTGCAACAACTTTGCTCACATAAGAATGCCGAAATAGTGATCATGATGGAATAATTAAAAAGTTACTTTTTTTTATTAGTAAAATAGTCCTAAAAGCACTTCAACCCAAAAAAAGCAATTGCTTTCTTCTTGGGTACTTTTTTTCTCGTGTATATCTATACCTTTTTCTACACACAGTGGGGAAATCTCTTTGCTTGTTTCATGCTACGTGGCTTCTACGTTGTCCTATACCACACTTTGTGGACTACTAAAATCTGTTGATGCGAATATGGTGGACAAAAGACAAAGCAACCTTAATCTAAGACAAGTTGTTCTCCTCCATTCAAACTTTTCAACTTTTCCTTTATTTAATTCCATTATAATACACCCATTTCCACATGAACTCGAATGCAGTGCATTGAGTTTGCACGTAAATTGAAGGTTGAGAACAATCTACACTCAGTCTTTTCCTGAAAGGCTTTATCTCTACTTTGCATCTTGGCAATTGTTCTTATTCCTTCTCCTCTACCCTCAATGACCTGGCACTTATATCGATGTGGTGCATCTAATTCTAGGCCCATAAGTTCATTCCTCCTCATCTCTCCCTTTGGTTTTCCATACCACTTTATAATAATGTAAGTCCTCTTTCAATGTTCTCCTGCTTATTGCCTTTTTGCTACAAAAATTAGTTTTATTTCTTAATTCATTCTTAAATTCCTTTTTTGTTGTATAAAAGTATATATATTTTTTGTTTTTGGTGTACTTTTAATGTCTTATGATTTCCTTTCTTGTTTGTAGAAACTTGTTTTGCTCTATTTCTTGCATGTTTTTATTTTGATCTACTCTTGTTGTGGCTCACTTTAATGGTTAGCTCCACCTTATTTATTTTTTTGTTGGATTTGATTGATTGAACTAACTAATAATTGTTTTGCTAAATCTATTTCTTTATATCTATAAAGGAGGGGTGATGAGGTGAAGAATTCCTCTAAGAGGTCCACCATTGAGGCTCTAGCAATTGATTCACCTCCTCAAATAAAAGTTACAAAGAAGAAAAGAAAGGCATCATGTTCTAAAAAAACTACAAAGAAATCCCAAGCTGCTACTTTACTCGGGAAAAGATCACTCCTCCAACAAGTGGAGGCTTCACAACATGAGAAGAGAGATAGTGCTGCAAGTGTCAAGCCTACCAACACAATGTTAGATGCTATTGTAGACAAAGAAGCACAAAATCAAGCTTGACCAGGTTTTGGGACCATTGCCACTTTCCCTCCCCTGGGTACTGCAAACACCGAAGCCTTCAAGATTTATAGCTTCATCACCGTCCTCTATTGGTGAAGATGAAGAAGAGAATGAGAAGGAGGATGAACCTATGTCTATTCTAGTGAGAGCTAGGACAAAGACAATAACTTATTATGTACCCCCCAGGGAGAAATTATCATGGTTTTATAAATGCACCATTAGATAGACCTCAACACTCAACAAGTACATCAATTAAAACTCTTGATTATCTTTAACATGAGTGGAGTCTTTCTGGGTTGTTGTGGTATTTTGTCATCATTGTTAAGCATTCTGGCAAGGGTAATATTCTTAAAGGTAAAAAGTCTTATGGCAAAGTGTTAAAGGTGAATTATATAAGGGAAGAGAGAGATGATGTTATTTCTTTTATTGTTGATGATACAAATAACATTAGAGAGTTTCTAGTGAGCTAAAATAATCTTCAAAAGCGGGTCTTTGTGGTCCTCTGCAACTCACTTGTGCTTTGGAAAAATATGACAATCTGTTAGTGAGCTTAGCACCTTTCTTGTCTCTGATGACTAGTGTAGCCTCTAATGTCGCTAGCTTAGAGATCACCCCAAGAGGCTCCAAGGCCTTCTAGCTTACGACTCTCATGGGAAAGGAGGGCAATAGAGAGAAGTTAAAAGGACTTCTATGTCTACAAGCTCTCGAGGTGAGAGGACATCTTATAAAAACAACAAAGCGAGGAGGATTTTGATTCTTCATATGCCACTGAGGAGCCTAACATCATCACTCCTATTTCTGCTTAATACTTGTGAATACTTACCAAAGCAGTAATCTACAGGCGAAATCAAAGAATGCAGAATCTACAGGTAGGAATCTGTTGATGTGGAGTTAGGAGGTAGAAATCGACTAATGTGGAGTCAGCAAGCCAAAAGCTAATGTGGAGTCAGCAAGCCAAAAGCTAATGTGGAGTCAGAAGGTCGGAAGCTGGCATGGCATCAGAAGGTTGAAATCTGACTTGGAATAGCAGGTCACAAGTTGAAGGTAGTGTCATCATGTTAGATTGAGTTGATTGATGATAAAGAACCAATTGATGAGGGGGGACGAATGCTGAACCAGTTGTCGGACGGAATCTAAATCGGCTAATTGAATTAACTGACGGAAGCTGAAAGCCAAATGTTAAATGCCGAAGGCAAAAGTTTTGAAGCTCAAAGTCAACTAGTGAATAAGTAAACCCGGCCAACTGCTACATGCTGGATAGAGCTGAAGATTGAAAGACGACTATGAATGGGTAAACCCAGCCAAGAAAGTAAACTCGACTAAAACACTGAAAGCTGACTGCTAAAGGCTGATTGTTGAAGTGAAAGCCATAATAAAATGCTAAATACAAAGTGATGAAGTGGAAAGACCAAATAAATAAACCTAAGCAAAGGAGTAAACCCAACCAACTGCTTAAGATGAAAAGAGGAAACTTGAAAGCTGAATTGCTGATGTAGAAGCCACAATGAAATGTCAAAAAGTTGAATGATGCGGATAGCTAAGCGCTGAAAGCTAAAGACCTGAAGCAAAAGGCTAAATGTGATGTCGAAGGCTTAAATGATAAAGTCAAATGCTTAATGTGGAATGCCTGAAGTATAATGACTCAATGCGGATAGCCAAATGCTGGTTGATCAGAGAAAGCTGACTGATGCAGATAATGGACATAAAAGTCTTATGCTGAGAGTTGAAATCCAAAGGTTGATTTGCTGACCGGGAGAAATCAACTGATGTAGCTAAATGGTGGACGACCAAAGCTAAAGTTGAATGCTGAATGTGTAATTATTGAATGAGGAAAGCCAAAAGCTAAATTGCTAACTAGGCCAAGCTGACTAAGGCAGTTGAATGGCTGAACAAGTAGTCAAAAACTGAATTGTTGACTAGGGCCAAACTGACTGATGCAGCTAAATGACTGAAGAAGTAGAATTGGCAAATGGAAAGCTGAATGGCTAACTGGGATGAATTGATGAACGTAGAAGTCCAGAGTAAAAAACTGAAGGCCTATACCTTAGACAATAGCAATAATAGCAGAAACAATAGAAAATGGATGGTACTAAAATCTGATGCCAAAAGCTTCTGAAAGCTTAAGTTGAGTGTAGGGCTAGTGTGCGGGGTTGTTGAAAGAGAAGCTGACCAATGTACAGCAGGAAGTAGAAACCCTAGAATTGTGTGGATTGCAAATGCAAGAGCAAAAGTTGAGAGTAGGGCTAGTGTACGGGGTTGATGAGAGTGCATGGCAGCAAAAAAGAGAAGTTGACGGGAAGTAGAAACCCTATAATTATGTGGATTGCAAATGCAAGAGTAGAAGATAAGAGCTTACTGATACATTGATTTTATAGAAGGCGACACCAAAGTAGAGGACGCCAAGGCCAATGGCAAGAAGTCGAGGGTGGGAGAAAACATGAATGTCAATGGCAGGTGCCGACAGTCAAATGGAAGGAGGATCCAAAACTAAGACACTAAACACTGCTTTGATACCAATATTGGATCAGAGAGAAGATGCTTTGCACACACACACACACACACACACACACACACACACACACACACACACACACACACACAGAGAGAGAGAGAGTTGTAGATGAGCTTAGAGAGCGAGGGAGACGAAGCTGCAAAGCTGGAAAGTACTTGATGATAATGATATGAAATGAGTGGAGTACGAGAGTACTATAGCCCTAGCCCTAGGGATGATGTAGCTAATGCACAAGAGTGTGTTCACACGAGAAAAAAACCCATGCCAGCACAGGGTAAAAAGTGCCCGACTTCCAGGCTAACAAAGCTCCCTTGCCATCACAAGCCCTTCTCCTCTTCTCCCTTCACAAACCTCTCTTGCCATTCACAAGCTCTTCTTCTCTTCTCCCTTAACAAGCCCTCCTTCACCTTCACAAGCCCTTCTCCCCCTCTCCCTCCACAAGCATCACAAGCAAGCCATATCAAGGTATGTACTATATCCGTATCTTCTTTGTTTTCTTTAATATTTTATTTTTTAAAAGTACACTAAATGCTAGGGTTTGAGACTTACCTCAAATGCATTGCTTGTTCTCTTGTATGCTTGATTTCTTTCTTTCTTGCTCTCTTGTATGCTGTCTTGTATGCTAGATTTCTTTCTTTCTTGCTCTCTTGTATGCTTAACTAGTCAACTTGTATTAATAGTTATTTATAAATAAAAACTTTACTCATCTTTTTTTGGTGGTTAGGTTAAGGCAATCTTCTCCAAAGATTGCCAACCGCATATAAGCTTCTAAAAAGTATAAGAGGTAAGTCCCTTGACCAAACTCTCTGTGTTATTTTGTCACCTTCGGGTGCCAGGGATTATTTCTTAAGTTTTTTTTTAATAACCTCTAGTACTTATGCATGCATTAAGCTTATGCAGCATAATGTATTATGTATTCATGCATTAAGCTTATGTATTATTACATTAACCTTAATGCATAACGAATTAAGCTTTGTGCAATTATGCAATAATGTATTAAGCAAAGTTTGATGCATAATACATTCATAATCTTATGTATTCATACATTAAGCTTATGCTAAATGTATTATATACATTATGCATTAAGCTTAATGCATAATACACTAATGTATTAAGCTTTATACAATAATGTATTAAGCATAATATTAATGCATAATACATTCATAAGCTTATGTATTCATGCATTATGCTTATGCTTTGATGTATTATTACATTATGAATTAAGCTTAATGCATAAGCTTTATGCAATTATGCATTAAACTTTATGCAATAATGCATTAAACATAAGCTTAATGCATAATGCATTCATAAGCTTATGCATTCATGCATTAATTAATGTTTATTGCATAAATTTTAATGCATAATTGCATAAAGCTTATGCAATTATGCTTATACAATAATGCATTAAGCAAAGCTTAATACATAATACATAATACATTCATAAGCTTATGTATTCATACATTAAGATTATGCTAAATGTATTATTACATTATGCATTAAGCTTAATGCATAATACATTAATGCATTAAGCTTTATAGAATAATGCATTAAGCATTATTGTATAAAGCTTAATGCATTCATAAGCTTATGTATTTCATGCATTATGCTTATGCTTAATGTCTTATTACATTATGCATTAAGCTTAATGCATAATGCATTATTGCATAAGCTTTATGCAATTATGTATTAAACCTTATGCAATAATGCATTAAATATAAGCTTAACGTGTAATGCATTCATGCATTCAGTTTATGTTTAATTTATTATTACATTATGCATTAAGCTTAATGAATAATGCATTATTACATAAGCTTTATGCAATTATACATTAAACTTTATGCAATAATGCATTAAACATAAGTTTAATGCGTAATGCATTCATGCATTTAGCTTATGCTTAATGTATTATTACATTATGCATTAAGCTTAATGCATTATTGCATAAGCTTTATGCAATTATGCATTAAAGCTTATGCATTAAACATAAGCTTTAATGTAATTATGTTTAATGCAATTATGCATTAAACATGAGCTTTAATGTAATTATGCATTAAACATAAGCTTAATGCATAATGCATTCATCATAAGCTTATGCATTCATGCATTAAGCTTATGCTTAATGTATTATTACATTATGCATTAAGCTTAATGTATTGTTGTATTAAGCTTTATGCAATAATGTATTAATCATAAGCTTAATGCATAATGCATTCATAAGCTTAAGCTTAATGCATGCATCAAGCATAAGTAGTATAAGCTCAAAGCATATGATTATGTTTAATGTATTGCATTATGTATTAAGCTTTAAATGCATCATGGCTTAAAGCTTATGCATTAAGTTTAAGTCATTATGGCTTAAAGCATATGACTTAAACTTTACTCATCTTTTTCTTTTTGTGGCTAGGCTCTCCTCTTCTTTGGCTAGGTTAAGGCAATCTTCTCCAAACTCCCTCAACCACATACAAGCTTATAAAAAGGATAAGAGATAAGTCCTTGACTGAATTCTTTGTAATTTTTCACACCTTCGGGTGCTAAGGATTATTTCTTGAGTTTTTTTTGCTTATGTATAATGCTTAAGCTTAATGCAATAATGCATTAAGCCTATGCATTAATACATGAAGTCTATGCATTAATACATTAAGCCTATGCATTAATGCATTAATGCCAAAAAACATAATGCATAATGTATTAAGCTTATAGTATTATGCATAATGCATTATGCTTAATAGCTTATGCATAATGCTTATTATATTATGCATTAATTCTTAATAGCTTATGCATAATGCCTATTGCATTATGCATTATACATAATGCATTAAGTATTATATATAATGCATTGACTATTAATGCATTATACATATGCATTGATGCTTAATAGCTTATACATAATGCATTAAGTATTAATTCTTAATGTAATAATACATTAAGGATATGCAATAATGCTTAAGCATATTTATTATATATTAATTCTCATGCATTATATATTAAACTTAATGCATTATGTAGTATTATGCATAATTCATTAAGCGTATTACATTATGCATATGCAATAATTTATTAAGCATATGCATTAATGATTAATAGCTTATGCATAATGCATAAAACATTAATGCTTAATGCATTAAGCATATGCATTATGTATTAAGCTTAATGCATTGAGCATTTGCATTATGTATTAAGCTTAATACATTATGCATTATGCATAATGTATTAAGCTTATTACATTATGCATTATGCATTATGTTCATATGCGTAAAGCATGCATAGAGCATACACATGCGCTCTATGTAAGCTATGTATGCTCTATGTGAGCTATGTAATGTTTTTATACATAAAGCTTTTTATATAGTGTATGCTCTATGTGAGCTATGTTTTTATGTAATGTTTTTATGCATATAGATGTGGCCATCATGGGGATCATCACCAATGGACCAGGATCCAATATATGGAGAGCCATCCTCTAGACACCTCCCATCCCGTTGGATGACTCTGATTTGCAACGTGTTTTAGAGGCACAGGTGGCTTGGAACTGGTTGAACTCTAGGTACGAGGCCGAGCAATTGAGTCGTTTGGGATTATCCCTTGCCTTTTATGTGCTAAACACTTCAGCTATCCCACAATCACCTATTTCCATGTATCCCACCACCTTCCCACCCCTCTCACTTCTACTTTACGTACTCCTCACTCTTTCACACTTCTACTTTACGTACTCCTCACTCTTTCACTTTCCTTACTCCTCATCCTTTAGATCCTCCTCGTGCTCATCAGTGCACTCCTATCCCATCCGGGGTACCATCTCCCCACCAGCATGCAGCATCCTTACAATTCCACTCAGGTGCGTGGTGATAGCTCGAGGGCTTCTCAGAGCCGTTGGGCAATCTAGTAATGAGGGAGGTGGGTGCAGTGGATGCTTTGGGAGAGGTGTATAGTCTGTCAGAATATGCAGCGGAGATGATGACTAGATCTGGGAACACAAGAGAAAAATGCAATGTAGAAAATAATAGCACAAGAGAGAGAGAGAGAGAGAGAGAGAGAGAGAGAGAGAGAGAGAGAGAGAGAGAGAGAGAGAGAGAGAGAGAGAGAGAGAGAGAGAGATAGAGGCGTGTAACTCTGCTCTATATATACACAAGAAGAATCTCGGAATGATACAAAATTGGCAAGGGGTGTGGGGCCATTTTATATGGCCTCCTCCATAGTGCAATCGGCGTGCTCTCTAGGACAACCGACAGGACACCAGAGGAGCCCACGACCCTGCAAACAGCAGTCGGCCAGCATAAAAGGTCCATGACTTGTCCAGACGAGTTAGCCAGCTCCATGATGTGAACACATGCAGTTGGCCAGCAACTGGGTCCTCCAGCCATCACAGGGCAGCCACCCATGGGTGCCAAGAAAAATAGGGAAAAAATACGAGGAGTGAGGAAAAATGAGAAAACACCTACAAGGGGGGCGGGCACACCCACAACAAAGGCTCTGGTGTCAACATAGGATATGACTTCTAACACCCCCTCTCAGCTCCTAGTGGGGGCTGTGAAACCAACCACAGGGAGCTGGGGTGCCACCTGAGCAAATCTTGAGATAGGGAATTCGTGAAGAGGTCCACCGTACTGTCCTCCATCAAACATAACTCTAGCAAGATGTCATCAGCACAACGATCTGTTCACAAACAAAGTGCCTCTAGATGACCATGGGTTCCTCCAGTGGAAGCCCAATCCTACAATGTAACCTCTACATCCTCACCACCTCACAAGCAGCCTGATACTTTCATCGACAAGGCAAAAGATGATTGCATCTTACTGCTCCGTAAAACTGCTCCTAGGCAAAAGATGACTGCATCTTATTGCTCCGTAAAACTGCTCCTAGGCCTGAAGTAGATCTCCTCATGTCCGGATCTCCTCCCCAAAATGAGTCACTCCAACCGTGGAGTCAGACTCCATCAATCAATCCCCCTCCTATGTAAAAGAGTCCATGATCCTTCGCATGTCGCAGAAACCACAGGATATGCAATCCTACCTCCCCAAAGAGTCATCTGCAACCATGAGCTTAACTGCCTCATTCAGGAACCTTCCTTCCAATTTGGTGTCCATCAACCAGATCAATGAAACATTCTACTTCTGAGTCAAAGAGGCATCACATTGCTCACAAGGATCAACACCTGCTAGGTGCAAAGCCTAGACCTGGAAACCTGTTGAAGACCATGCAAGGCCTTCTGAAACCTGTCAACCACCCCCTTTGAATTCGGAACCACAAAGCCTAGAGAATGCACCTCCTTCTTCAAGTAATCAATTGCCACCTGCCGAAAGGTCCCTATGGAAAGAACATCCTCATCTATAGGAGTTTCTTTGCCCTGAATGCTACAAGACATCAGAGCATAAGTTACCTGTTCAGTTTACTCTGACTGACGAACACAAGAACTACCAACATCAGTACTGAAAAGTTCCTGCCAAATTGCTGCTCCATCAACTGGCAAGCTATCCACCATCTGGTCCTGGAAAGCCTGCACCTACAGCGTATCCACACTTAAGTGGCCATTACCAGACTGCCACTCATCACAAACCACTCATCACAAACCTGAGGACCTAGGAGAGAGAGTGCAGAAGCTTGTAAACTCCATTCTCCACTCCGCCTTCCCAAACCACCTGGCCTATTGCTTTATCTCGGAGAGCAACAAAATGCTCATCAAACTCCACCCGTATGCCAGTCTTGCAAGCTTGATGCACTGACAATGAAAACTAGGTGATGGAACATACAGCTTCCCCCCTTTGCCATTGGGAACTACCTCCATCCTGCCCTCACTATGAACTGGGATAGTGGATGTATCCCCAATAAGAATGTGACTAGAATACCTGCAGAGATCCTGTAAATCAGAGGAACGGGAAGGAGTCATGTGCTTGGAAGCACCACTGTCTAGAATCCACTCCCGAGTATCTGTTTGCGAAGATTCCTCCAACCTCCTCCCTGCCTGAAGAAAATGAAACATCGGTGTCCATCACCTCTAGGTGCAAAAAGGCCAGAGTCTTCATGATTGTTGTTGAGGAATCTTCACTCTTCTCGGTCTTCCGCTTGGGACACTGCCTCCAATAGTGGCCTTTCTCACCACAATCATTACAGGTCCTCTTTGCCTTTAGTTTCTCACGGTCAATAACGGACTTCTTCTCAGAAGACTTCTTCGATTAAGCCTTCCCTTTGCCAGTGTTACGGCCTTTTGACCGTTGGCCAGTTAAGGCCTCCAAACATCCACTCTGAGGAGGGTTCGTGAATCGTTCCTCCTAGTCCAAGACCATGGGCACAAGCTCCTCCCACGTGATGGTGCTGAGCCTGCCACTAGTGACGAGTAAAATGCTGAGTACTGAGAGGGCAAGTGTGACGCAATGTTATGGCCATGTCCTCTGAGATGATATCTCCTACCCAGCCTGAAGAACTTCCTGCTAAAGAGCCTGCAGCTTGTTAATATGCTTCCACATCATCGACGACTTTGCAAGGCTCATAACCTGCATCTGTACTTCCAAGGAAATCCTCTTCATGAGCGATACCCTATTGTAAAGAGAAGCCAAATGTTGCCATATACCTTTGGCCAACATCATATGCTTTACACGATTGATTACCTGCGGTGTGCAGTTGAGAAAGATAAACTAACGGACCCTGGCGTTGACACGATCCCACAACTGTGTTTGTGCCTCCCGGTCCTTTTGGATTGACGGTAACTCCCCTTCCTCTACTTCCGATCGTGGAACCCAACAACGATGAAATCAGCGAGGTCATAAGACTCTAGAATAGATTCCATCATGACCTTCCATATGCCATAGTTGTTTCCCCCGTCTAACTGGCGGTCCACCAGGAATGTGGGGAGTGTCAGGATCTTCACATGCCTCTAGTGGCCATCTCTAACAGATCTGCCATTGCGGGGATGTACTCTAAAAAAGGGTGGGTGGGTGGAAACAAAGAAGAACTTACACCTGCAAGTGGCTGTCTAGCAAATCAACCCGCCGTCCTCTTGCTTCTCCTCTTCCCAAATAGTCTCGAACAGTCCACCAATCAGCAACACAATAGTCCCCCACTTGCTCACACAAATCCCAAGAACTATCTAGAGCCTAGGCTCAGATACCATGTCAAAATATGCAGCGGAGATGATGACGAGATCTGGGAACACAAGAGCAAAACGTAGTGCAGAAAATAACAGCACAAGAGAGAGAGAGATATAGACGCGTGTAACTCTTCTCTATATATACACAAGAAGAATCCCGGAATGATACAAAACTGGCAAGAAGTGTGGGGCCATTTTATATGGCCCCCATAGTGCAATTGGCCTACTCTAGGACAGCGCACAGGACACCAGAAGAGGAGCCCACGACCTGCAAACAACAATCGGCCAGCATAAAAGGTCAGGGATTTCACTGACGTAAACGAGAACATGTGAACATGTTAATAACATATATTAATAACACAAAAAATCTTGTGATCACATGTTATATTCACAAAGCTTTCACAAGGGCCTAAAAAAAATATCTTTGTCGGGCATAAAAAATCTTCTTAGGTGGCCACTGACCTGCTATTATGTGAAGATGGTAACATGAGAACATGCGAATAGCTTATTCCCATGTGTAGCCAAGCTTTTAAGGGGTTCCTAAATGGCAAGTGACCTGTTATTTTATGAACGGTAACATGAGAACATGTGAATAACTTGTTCACATGTGTTATTATCACAAAAAATCTTGTGATCACGTGAATATTAAATCCTTGTAAAAGGTCCACACGACCTGTCTAGACCAGTTGGCCAGCAAACAACTAGGTCCTCCTGCCATCATAGGGGAGCCACCCATGCCAAGAAAAATAGGAAAAAAATGGGGAAAAAATATGAGGAGTGAGGAAAAATGAGAAAACACCTACAAGGGCGACACACTTAAAGGCCCTGGTGTCAACATAGGAGATGACTTCTAACACAATCACCTTCACCTATGGCAATAGACGATGTGCTGAGGAAGGATGGTATGATTTACTATACCCTTGATGAGGAGGACCGACCTTTTATGGATGACACGAGATGGAAGATTTATTATACCTTTCATCATTTAGTCAACCAAACCTATAAGGATGCCTTCAAACCATGGGGAGAACAAAAGGATAGATATTATGTATGTGGTATAGTGAATGCATGAGCAGTTCCCAAATCTACCACACACACATTTTTTCGATGAGTGGGCAAGGAATCGCATAATAAAGATCCTCAATAATAGGAGGTCTCACGCAAGGAGGTGAATAAAAGATGGAAAAAAATGTGTAAGATTCCTCCCTAGCCTCTTAGGATGTCCAATATCTTCCCCTGTAGTCAAATCCCTCTTCAGAAATATAAAAGAAAAAATATCTCTTCTTATTAAAATAAGTTCCCCCAAAACAGAAGTTCAAAAAGATTTTCCGAAGGTGCATTAGAAATCAAGTATAATCTGTTCAAGAGGCCTTATCCCTGAGGGTCAAGATTTTTTCAAAATTTTAAATTAAGGTTCCTATGGGCCAATAAGATCAATCCACGTGTGGGGAGGAGATAAATCTAATTTGTAAAAGAAAAATACCCAAAAATGAGTAAATGCTCACATAAGATGAAGAGTTGACTATGTACAAGGGTTATTAATAAAAAACTATGAGTATTACTAAAAAAATGAGATATTTTGGGTATAATGATTCCATTTTGACACATGTGTAAGGAAGGGGAGTCCCTTCAAGGAGGCGCCTACTTCACATGCTTGAATGAGTCTTCAACTAAAAAATAATGTAATATTTTTATCTCTCCTCTCTCTTGGATCAAACCAAATCAAAAAGGAACCAAACTAGGTCCAAATTCAACCAAACTAAGTCTGGAAAATTTTAAAAATCAGTTGGTCTTGGTGAAAGACTCCCTCTCCTATAAACCTGAGTCCTTTGTAAAAAAATAGGAGAATTATACTATGCCAAAATTATGCTGAAATAATGATAATTTTTACCTTTCCCTAAAATTCTCTCCAAATTGAAGAAATTGGAGCTTCCCTCCTTCTTCAATCTCCATTGGTGGCTCCATCAACACACCAAACCAATTGATTGGTTGGGGGCCTCTACCGTGATCAAAGAATCAAGCAATTTGTAAGGTAAAGTGTGAATTTTGATCTTTTTCCATAATTTCTCAATGTTTCTCTCTTCTCAACCCCTCTCAAGCTTGAGAAGCTTAATTGGAATGGCTTTTTAATGCTATTAAAGTTAATAAATGAATGGTAGTAAGGAAATACATAAATTCCCGTTTATGCTTAATTTTTAATGGTTTTTTTATCAATTTTGTCTTCTCTAAAATGATTATGATGTTATGCCTCATTGAAAAAAGGCATTCCCCTCTATTCTTTAGTAAATCCAACCATTCTTTATCCTAGATGAATGATTAATGGGGATAAAATCAAGTTTTTCATAATGTTTCTCTCTGATAAGTAGAAAATATTTACTTTAGAATGAATTAAATACTCTTAGTGAACTTCTAATTAATTTTAGAGAATTAAAAATTAAAATATGGTTAGCCATACAAAGGAGGTTTAGACAAAATTTTCTAAAATTGTGTAAAATAAGTTTTACTTTTTTTAAAATAAAAAAGAGTAATTGCCATTGTATATGTATTCTTAAAGTGTTAATTTTCATCGTAGGTATAAGAAAATGCATACTAAAAATATTTTATTAAAAAAGTGTTACTTTCATTATAATTAAATTCTATAAATAGAAGGTAGCATATTGAAATTGTTATTTTGATTATAAAAGTGTTATTTTTATCATAAATGATTTTTATGCATAAATTAGATGCATGAAAGAAATTCTTTTATATTAAAAGAGTGATTTTCATCATAAATGATTTGTATGCATAAAAGATATTTTTTATATTAAAAGTGTGATTTTGATCATAAATGATTTTTATGTATAAATGGATGCATAAAAGAAATTCTTTTATATTAAAAGAGTGATTTTCATCATAAATGATTTGTATGCATAAACATATGCATAAAAGATATTTTTTATATTAAAAGTGTGATTTTCATCATAAATGATTTTTATGCATAAATGGATGCATAAAAGAAATTCTTTTATATTAAAAGAGTGATTTTCATCACATAAATGATTTGTATGCATAAACATATGCATAAAAGATAAATTTTTATATTAAAAGTGTGATTTTCATCATAAATGATTTTATGCATAAATTAGATGCATAAAAGAAATTTTTTTAAATTAAAAGAGTGATTTTCATCATAAATGATTTTTATGCATAAGCATATGCATAAAAGATTTTTTTATATTAAAAGCGTGATTTTCATCATAAATGGATTTTATGCATAAATTAGATGCATAAGAGAAATTTTTTTATTCTAAAAGTGTAATTCCTACTAAATTGGATTTATGCATGGAAAGATACATAAAGAATTTATTTTAATCCAAAAGTGTTATTCTCATCAATTTTGATTTTATGCATAGAATGATGCATAAAGAAATCTATTTTTATTTTAAAAAGCGTTATTTTCATCAATTTTGATTTTGTACCTAGAATGATGCATAAAGAAATCTATTTTTAGTTCAAAAGAGTTATTTTTAGCAATTTTCATTTTATGCATAGAAAGATGCATAAAAGATTTATTTTTATTTCGAAAGTATTATTTTCATTGAAATTGAATTTATGCATAGATAGATGCATAAAAGATTTATTTTTATTTTGTAGTAAAATGCATAAAAGGTTTATTTTTAAGTCGAAAGTGTTATTTTCCTTAAAATTGAATTTATGTCTAAATAGATGCAAAAAGGATTTTTATAAAAGTGTTATTCCTACTAAAGTTGTCTTTATGCCTAATTAGATGCGTAAAGAATCTTTATATCAAAAATTAGACTTCTCTTACATTCTATAAATAGATGTGGATGTATGGATGTGAATATAGATGTGTATGTATGAATGTAGATGTGGATGTAGATGTATGAATGTGGATGTGAATATAGATGTGTATGTATGAATGTAGATGTGGATGTAGATGTATGAATGTGGATGTGGAAATGGATGTATGGATGTGGATATGGATGTATGGATGTAGATGTATGAATGTGGATGTGGAAATGGATGTATGGATGTGGATATGGATGTGTATGTATGAATGTAGATGTGGATGTGGATGTATGAATGTAGATGTGGAAATGATGTATAGATGTGGATATGGATGTGTATGTATGAATGTAGATGTGAATGTGGATGTATGAATGTGGATGTGGATGTATGAATATGGATGTGGAAACGGATGTATGGATGTAGATGTGAATGTGGATGTATGAATGTGGATGTGGATGTATGAATATGGATGTGAAAATGGATGTATGGATGTGGATGTGGATGTAGATGTGGATGTGGATGTGGATGTGGATGTGAAAATGGATGTAGATGTGGATGTGGATGTATGGATGTGGATGTATGAATATGGATGTGAAAATGGATGTATGGATGTGGATGTGGATGTATGAATGTGAATGTGGATGTGGATGTATGAATGTGGATGTGAAAATGGATGTATGCATGTAGATGTGGATGTGGATGTACGAATGTGGATGTGAAAATGGATGTATGCATGTAGATGTGGATGTGGATGTACGAATGTGAATGTGTATGTGGAATAATGAATGCGAATATGTATGTGAATTGATATGACGTTGAGATGAGCGAATGGATGAGATGAGATATCATGTGAATCAGAATGTGAATGAATGATATAAGATGTGAATGAATGAGATGTAATGAGAAATGGATGTGATGAGACGTAATGTAATTTAAGAAAGATAGGAATGGATGTTATGTGAAGTGAATGAATCTGATGTGATGGGATGGAAAATGATGATTCTGGTTAAGAATGGATACGCAAATGATTTGGTTTTGGGTTAAGTAATATGGATTGATGTGGAACAATCTGAAAAGACGAGAGTTCATTATAGAAACTGTATTTGTGAATTGTTTGTAAATGACTGTTTTATGTCAAGAATGCTGGGGAAGCATTTTGACTGTCTCATAAGAATGTGGTCGCGGAGACCTATCTGATAAAGTTGCAAGTGCTAATGGAGAGTCAATGGAGGACATCTTGCGTAGCAAGGTCGTCGGCCAAGGTCTTGACCAAACTCGGTTCAATTTAAATGGTGAGCTTCCGGTACGGTGGATGAGGGACCAAGGAAGCGGCCTATGAGTGAAGCGCTAGGTGACCTGCGAAGGATCCTAGAGGGTGTTGACCATATGGTGCTCGGGCTTTGGGTCGCCAAAGATACCCACACGTGCATCGTGGAAGATATTGGAACAAGGAGTAAGAGTTGTTTTCTGAAACCGAGTATGAATCTGGTTGATTGACCTTGCTCCTCAACTGATGAGTCCATAGCTCTTTTATATGGATCTGTTGGTTGATCTTGCTGATCTTCAACGAGGATTCCATCTTGATTTTTATAAGTGATTATCTGCCCGGTACTATGAGCTAGGAACTATAGAAAAGGCCCCTGATGAGTGAACAAGTGGTGAGCGTTCTCATTGCCAATGATGCCATAGATACTCCGATGAAGGAATGATTGGAAATTAAGATTCAACCGGATACTTGGAAGTTTATGATCAGCAACACTATGATTTCATTAAATGACTGAATTAAATACATTTGAATCTAGGAAAAAGGCACTTTCATATTGGGTGTGTAAGTGGTGTGACTGGAGTTAAATTTGCTTTTGAAAATCCGGCTTGGGGGCCTAGGAACTCTTTTCCCTGGTACCTGGGACAAAACCTAACCAAATTTCTAATTAGATCCCATCACTACAGTGGTTGGGGGCGGTTGGCTAACCCATGGGACAGGCTGGACTGATGGATCTGTAAATCAAGACTCAATTTCTGTTTAGTTCGATAGATGAAGTAAATCCTGGATAGTAATGTTCTATGGAAAAAGGAATCAACGGCTGTGCCTCTCGATGGGGAAAAAAGCGTTGATCTCTATGATCCAAGTGCAAGTTTCTTCCTTGATCTAACCAAGTGACTTTAGGTTCGGTCGGATCAGTTTGGCCAGTAATGACCTTGACTACGTTAGAGTAAAATTTATCTTGGTGGAATCGCCCGTGCTTTCCGGGCAAAGGAAGTTTTCCCAAGTTCGGTTTTGGAACAACCGATGGATTAATCTCTTGTCCGGATATCCGTGGTGGGCGAGGCCCTGAGTGTGGGACCCTGCCCCGCGCAAGAAGTGCTACTTCCGCTGCTGCTAGCACCCTTGAATCTTTTGCGCGGTGGGGACAGGGATCTTACAGTTGGTATCAGAGCTATTTGGTTAATGAGGATCAACCGAGAAACCAAATATGTCAAAAATTTATCAAGAAGCACTAAAAGGTTGTAATTGTTTGATAAAGTTCATAGAGTTTGATATTCAAACTAAAATTTGTAAATTGGTAATTGGGTCTTCAGATGGAAGTACCACAATTATATGGAATCCCTGACTTGCTTGAGGCCTAGACATGATGGTATTTACCTTATAGTTCCAAGAACCATGACTACCCGTATATATCGAGGGTATTACTGACAGTATATACGAGTAAATTTAAGACTTGAAATTATAAGCATTAATGCTATCCAGTTGATGAATTCGAATGTGATTGATATGATTTTTAAATTCTGGTTGAGAACTGATGAGTTGATTTGGATTCTGATTGAAAAATGATGATCCATGAAATTTGGTTGAAATATAATAAGCTGAGCGAAACCGCAATGAGGATGAATGGCACGAGTCCCTGTGATGATGTTCTTAATTGGAATGACGTTAATGACTTCAGCCAATCACTATGAGATTAGTGGATTGTGTTGGCAGATTGCTACTGTTAACTTTTGATTAGTGGATCAAGTTAAGGGATGAAAAATTAAAAATCTAAAAAATTGAAATCCCCATGGAGGATTGTTCAGATGGAAAAATTCAGTCTCATGGACCATTATTGTGATAAAGATATTAATGAGATATTCTGAATGAATTATCTGGATAATGAGTTCTATATGAGTATCTTTACCCCATGATTATGTGGGGAGCCGAACTATTTAGAGAACCCCAGAATCAGTTGAATAAAAAATCGGATTGAATCATAAATAAAGAGAATTTTCGTATTGATAGGAACATGGATCGAGGTCGTCGTGGTAGAAATGTTAACCCCCAACTCGATGAAGAAGAGCTCCACCTGGATGTTTGTAAAACTCTTCATAGTTCGCAGCCTGGACCTTTCAAGGGGGAAGCGGAAAACTTGGGCGAGGCTGTGGAGAAGTGGATCGAATCAATGGAAGAATAATTCGATGTCACCAGGTACAATGAGAAGAGCAAAATGGCTCTTGCAAGGCTAAAGATAGTGGAGTCAGCTAGAGTGGCATGGAGAAACCACTGCGAGACAAACCGTCTCGATCGAAATACCCAAACCTGGACTGATCTCAAAATTTACCTAAGGACGAGGTTCTGTCCTCTCGGCTTTTTAGAAATAAAGATGAATGAATTTTTAGAGTTAACCCAGGGGAGTAGAACTATTGAAGCATATCACCAAGCATTCGCCCTTCTCCTCAAATACTCGCCTCCTCTGGATGAAGAACAGCTGATGGCCAGGTTCATTCGGGGACTGAACGAACCTTTGAATATCCTGGTGAAGAATGCCAAGCCAGTTTCCATGGCCAAAGCAGTTCGGATGGCGAAGGATTTCGCCAAGGCCTTTGATGTGAAAGTCCCGCCAAAGCCAGCATCATCACCTTTCAAGGTTTTTATTCCCAGAAGGTGATTCCAACCTTCCTCCGCCTAAGAGATGTCAGGGTCAAACCCAAGATATGGGAAGTTCCAGAATGGAAGAAATGTCCTTTTCTTGAAACTCAATCCCCTGGATTTCAACTTCAGAAGTTCCACCCTTAAACAAGAGAGTAAAATGATATAACTCTCAAGGGTTTGGACATCGCAACATGGATTGCCTAACTCCTTTTGGATCAAGGTTTTCAGGGCAGGGAAATCAGGGATCAAGATTCCAGACTCCCGTCCCTTCCGCCCAGAGTAATCAGGGTTCTATCTGCCAAAATCAGGGAAATCCCAGAGGTAGACCCTCTATCCAACCTACAGTTTCAATCCAAGGTAATGCAAGACATCCACCTCAGAATAGAGGAAGTCAAAGAGTGTTGTTCCCAAATTGGCCGTCCATTTCCAAGGTAGTAACGCTGGAAGTGATTGAAGAAGAAGAAGAAGATGAAAGAGATCATACTCCACCTGTGAGATAAGGACATCTCGCGTTTTTTAAGTCGGGTAGAATGTAAGATTCCTCCCCAGCCTCTCAGGATGCTAAGTATCTTCCCCTGTAGTCAAATCCCTCTTCAGAAATATAAAAGATCTTGTTTCTACGAGTTTTAGACTAGAGAGAGAAAATCTTCTAGAGAGTGGTAATTCAGTTTTGAATTATTTTTGGATGGAAAAATATCTCTTCTTATTAAAATAAGTTCCCCTGAAACAGAAGTTCAAAAAGATATTCAGAAGGTGCATTAGAAATCAAGTATAATCTGTTCTTAATGGATAAAATCAAGTTTTTCATAATGTTTCTCTCTGCTGATAAGTAGAAAATGTTTACATTAGAATGAATTAAATACTCTTCGTGAACTTCTAATTAATTTTAGAGAATTAAAAATTAAAAAATGATCAGCCATACAAAGGAGATTATGGCAAAATTTTCTAAAATTGTGTAAAATAAGTTTTACTTTTTTTTAATTCAAAAAGAGTAATTACCATTTTATATGAATTCTTAAAGTGTTAATTTTCATCCTAGGTATAAGAAAATGCATACTAAAAATATTTTATTAAAAAAGTGTTACTTTCATTAGAATTAAATTCTATACATAGAAGGTAGCATATTGAAATTGTTATTTTGATTATAAAAGTGTTATTTTTATCATAAAAGACTTTTATGCATAAATTAGATGCATAAAAGAAATTCTTTTATATTAAAAGAGTGATTTTCATCATAAATGATTTGTATGCATAAAAGATATTTTTTATATTAAAAGTGTGATTTTGATCATAAATGATTTTTATGCATAAAAGAAATTCTTTTATATTAAAAGAGTGATTTTCATCATAAATGATTTGTATGCATAAACATATGCGTAAAAGATATTTTTTAATATTAAAAGTGTGATTTTCATCATAAATGATGTTTATGCATAAATGGATGCATAAAAGAAATTCTTTTATATTAAAAGAGTGATTTTCATCACATAAATGATTTGTATGCATAAACATATGCATAAAAGATAAATTTTTATATTAAAAGTGTGATTTTCATCATAAATGATTTTATGCATAAATTAGATGCATAAAAGAAATTCTTTTATATTAAAAGAGTGATTTTCATCATAAATGATTTGATGCATAAACATATGCATAAAAGATTTTTTTATATTAAAAGCGTGATTTTCATCATAAATGGATTTTATGCATAAATTAGATGCATAAGAGAAATTCTTTTATTCTAAAAGTGTAATTCCTACTAAATTGGATTTATGCAAGGAAAGATACATAAAGAAGTTATTTTAATCCAAAAGTGTTATTCTCATCAATTTTGATTTTATGCATAGAATGATGCATAAAGAAATCTATTTTTATTTCAAAAAGAGTTATTTTCATCAATTTTGATTTTATACCTAGAATGATGCATAAAGAAATCTATTTTTAGTTCAAAAGAGTTATTTTCATCAATTTTGATTTTATGCATAGAAAGATGCATAAAAGATTTATTTTTATTTCAAAAGTATTATTTTCATTGAAATTAAATTTATGCATAGATAGATGCATAAAAGATTTATTTTTATTTTGAAAGTGTTATTCTCATTAAAATGGAATTTATGCATAGTAAATGCATAAAAGGTTTATTTTTAATTCGAAAGTGTTATTTTTCTTAAAATTGAATTTATGCCTAAATAGATGCAAAAAAGAATTTTTATAAAAGTGTTATTCCTACTAAAGTTGTCTTTATGCCTAATTAGATGCGTAAAGAATCTTTAGATAAAAAATTAGAATTCTCTTACATTCTATAAATAGATGTGGATGTATGGATGTGGATATGGATGTGTATGTATGAATGTAGATGTGGATGTAGATGTGGATGTATAAATGTGGATGTGGAAATGGATGTGTATGTATGAATGTGGATGTGGAAATGAATGTGGATGTGCAAATGGATGTGGATGTATAGATGTGGATGTGGAAATGGATGTATGGATGTGGATATGGATGTGTATGTATGAATGTAGATGTGGATGTGGATGTATAAATGTAGATGTGGGAATGATGTATGGATATAAATATGGATGTGTATGTATGAATGTAGATGTGAATGTGGATGTATGAATGTGGATATGGATGTATGAATATGGATGTGAAAACGGATGTATGGATGTAGATGTGAATGTGGATGTATGAATGTGAATGTGGATGTATGAATATGGATGTGAAAATAGATGTATGGATGTGGATGTGGATGTGGATTTATGAATGTGAATGTGGATGTATGAATGTGGATGTGGATGTGAAAATGGATGTATGGATGTAGATGTGGATGTGGATGTATGGATGTGGATGTATGAATATAGATGTGGAAATGGATGTGGATGTGGATGTGGATGTATGAATGTGAATGTGGATGTGGATGTATGAATGTGGATGTGAAAATGGATGTATAGATGTGGATGTGGATGTATGAATGTGAATGTGTATGTGGAATAATGAATGCGAATGGATATGACGTTGAGATGAGCTGAGATGTCATGTGAATCAGAATGTGAATGAATGATATAAGATGTGAATGAATGAGATGTAATGAGAAATGGATGTGATGAGACGTAATGTAATTTAAGAAAGATAAGAATGGATGTTATGTGAAGTGAATGAATTTGATGTGATGGGATGGAAAATGATGTATCTGGTTAAGAATGGATACGCATATGATTTGGTTTTGGGTTAAGTAATATGGATTGATGTGGAACAATCTGAAAAGACGAGAGTTCATTATAGAAACTGTATTTGTGAATCCTTTGTAAACTGTTTGTAAATGACTGTTTTATGTCAAGAATGCTAGGGAAGCATTTTGACTGTCGTAAGAATGTGGTCGTGGAGACCTATGTGATAAAGTTGCAACTGTTGATGGAGAGTCAATGGAGGACGTCTCGTGTAGCAAGGTTGGCCAAGATCTTGACCAGTCTCGGCTCGATTGAAATGGTGAGCTTCCGGTACGGTGGATGAGGGACCAAGGAAGTGGCCTATGAGTGAAGCGCTAGGTGACTTGCGAAAGATCCTAGAGGGTGCTGACCATACGGTGCTCGGGCTCTCGGTTGCTAAAGATACCAACACATGCATCGTGGAAGATATTGGAACAAGGAGTAAGAGTTGTTTTCTGAAATCGAGTATGGATCTGGTTGATTGACCTTGCTGGTCCTCAATTGATGAGTCCATAGCTCTCTTATATGGATCTATTGGTTGATCTTGCTGATCTTCAACGAGGATTCCATCTTGATTTTTATAAGTGATTATCTGTCGGGTACTATGGATTTCATTAAATGACTGAATTAAATACATTTGAATCTAGGAAAAAGGCAATTTCATATTGGGTGTATAAGTGGTGTGACTAGAGTTAAATTTGCTTGAAAATCCAGCTAGGGGGCCTGGGAACTCTTTTCCCTGGTATCGGGGACAAAACCTAACCAAATTTCTAATTAGATCCCATCACTACAGTGGTTGTGTTGGCTAACGCATGGGACTGGATGGGGTTAGGCTGGACAGATGGATCCATAAATCGAGACTCAATTTCTGTTTAGTTTGATAGATGAAGTAAATCCCGGATAGTAATTGTTCTATGGAAAAAGGAATCAACGGCTGTGCCTCTCGATGGGGATAAAAGCGTTGATCTCTATGATCCAAGTGCAAGTTTCTTCCTTGATCTCACCAAGTGACTTTAGGTTCGGTCGGATCAGTTTGGCCAGTAATGACCTTGACTACGTTAGAGTAAAATTTATCTTGGTGGAATCGCCCGTGCTTTCCGAGCAAAGGAAGTTTTTTCGGGTTCGATTTTGGAACAACTGATGGATTAGTCTCTTGTCCGGATATCCGTGGGCGAGGCCCCGAGTGTGGGACCCTGCCCCGCACAAGAAGTGCTACTTCCGCTGCTAGCACCCCTGAATCTTTTACGCGGTGGGGACAGGGATCTTACAGTTGGTATCAGAGCTATTTCGTTAATGAGGATCAACCGAGAAACCAAATATGCCAAAAATTTATCAAGAAGCATTAAAAGGTTGTAATTGTGTGATAAAGTTCATACAATTTGATATTCAAACTGAAATTCGTAAATTGGTAATTGGGTCTTCAGATGGAAGTACCGCAATTGTATGGAATCCCTGACTTGCTTGAGGCCTAGACATGATGGTATTTACCTTATAGTTCGAAGAACCATGACTACCCGTATATACCGAGGGTATAACTGGAGCTCTTTACTGGCAGTATATACGAGTAAATCTAAGACTTGAAATTATAAGCATTAATGCTATTCAGTTGATGAATTTGAATGTGATTGATATGATTTTTAAATTCTGGTTGAGAACTGATGAGTTGATTTGGATTCTGATTGAAAAATGATGATCCCTGAAATTTGGTTGAAATATAATAAGCTGAGCAAAATCGCAATGAGGATGAATGGGACGAGTCCTTGTGATGATGTTCTTAACTTGAATGATGTTAATGACTTCAACCAATCACTATGAGATTAGTGGATTGTGCTGGCAGATTGCTATTGTTAACTTTTGATTAGTGGATCAAGTAAAGGGATGATAAATTATAAATCTGAAAAATTGAAATCCCCATGGAGGGCTGTTCAGATGGCAAAATTCAGTCTGATGGACCATTATTGTGATAAAGATATTAATGAGATATTCTGAATGAATTATCTGATAATGCGTTCTATATGAGTATCTTTACCCCATGATTATGTGGGGAGCCGAACTATTTAGAGAACCCCGGAATCAGTTGAATCTAAAATCGGATTGAATCATAAATAAAGAGACTTAACAAGAATTTTCGTATTGATAGGAACATGGATCGAGATCGTCGTGGTAGAAATGTTAACCCCCAACTCGATGAAGAAGAGCTCGACCTGGATGTTCGTAAAACTCTTCATAGTTCGCAGCCTGGACCTTTCAAGGGGGAAGGGGAAAACTTGGGCGAGGCTGTGGAGAAGTGGATCGAATCAATGGAAGAATACCTCGATGTCACTGGGTACAATGAGAAGAGCAAAATGGCTCTTGCAAGGCTAAAGATAGTGGAGTCAGCTAGAGTGGTATGGAGAAACCACTGCGAGACAAACCGTCTTGACCGAATTACCCAAACCTGGATTGATCTCAAAATTTACCTAAGGATGAGGTTCTGTCCTCTCGGCTTTTTAGAAACAAAGATGAACGAATTCTTAGAGTTAACCCAGAGGAGTAGAACTATTGAAGCATATCACCAAGCATTCACCCTCCTCCTCAAATACTCGCCTCCGCTGGATGAAGAACAATTGGCTAGGTTCATTCGAGGACTGAACAAACCTTTGAATATCCTGGTGAAGAATGCCAAGCCAGTTTCCATGGCTGAAGCAGTTCGGATGGCGAAGGATTTCGCCAAGGCCTTTGATGTCAAAGTCCCGCCAAAGCCAGCACCATCACCTTTCAAAAGGTTTTTATTCCCAGAAGGTGATTCCAACCTTCCTCCGCCTAAGAGATATCAGGGTCAAACCCAAGATGTGGGAAATTCCAGAATGGAAGAAATATCCTTTTCCCGAAACTCAATCCCCTGGATTTCATTTTCAGAAGTTCCACCCTTGAACAAGAGAGTAAAATGCTATAACTGTCAAGGGTTTGGACATCGCAGCATGGACTACCCAACTCCTTTTGGATCAAGGTTTTCAGGGCAGGGAAATCAGGGATCAAGATTCTAGACTCTCGCCCCTTCTGCCCAGAGTAATCAGGGTTCTATCTGCCAAAATCAGGGAAATCCCAGAGGTAGACCCTCTATCCAACCTGCAGTTTCAATCCAAGGTAATGCAAGACCTCCACCTCAGAATTGAGGAAGTCAAAGAGAGTTGTTCCCAAATCGGCCGTCCACTTCCAAGGCAGTAACGCTAGAAGTGATTGAAGAAGAAGAAGAAGATGAAAGAGATCATACTCCTCCTGCGAGATGAAAGAGATCATACTGCACCTGCGAGATGAGGACATCTCGCGTTTTTTAAGTGGGGTAGAATGTAAGATTCCTCCCCAGCCTCTCAAGATGTTCAATATCTTTCCCTGTAGTCAAATTCCTCTTCAAAAATGTAAAAGATCTTGTTTCTACCAGGACTAGAGAGAGAAAATCTTCTAGAGAGTGGTAATTCAGTTTTTAAATATTTTTGGATGGAAAAGTATCTCTTCTTATTAAAATAAGTTCCCCCAAAATAGAAGTTCAAAAAGATTTTCAGAAGGTGCATTAGAAATCAAGTATAATCTGTTCAAGAGGCCTGAGGGTCAAGATTTTTTCGTAATTTTAAATTAAGGTTCCTATGGGCCAATAAGATCAATCCATGTGTGGGGAGGAGATAAATCTAATTTGTAAAAGAAAAATACCCAAAAATGAGTAAATGCTCACATAAGATGAAGAGTTGACTATGTACAAGGGTTATTAATAAAAAACTATGAGTATTACTAAAAAAATGAGATATTTTGGGTATAATGATTCCATTTTGACACATATGTAAGGAAGGGGAGTCCCTTCAAGGAGACGCCTACTTCACATGCTTGAATGAGTTTTAAACTAAAAAATAATGTGATATGTTTATCTCTCCTCTCTTTTGGATAAAACCGAATAAAAAAGAAACCAAACTAGGTCCAAATCTAGTCCAAATTCAACTAAACTGAATCTGGAAAATTCTAGAAATCAGTTGGTGTTGGTTAGAGCCTCCCTCTCCTATAAATAGAACTTGAGTTCTTTGTAGAAAAATAGGAAAATTATACTATGCTAGAATTATGCTGAAATAATAATAATTTTTACTATTCCCTAAAATTCTCTCCAAATTGAAGAAATTGGAGCTTCCCTCCTTCTTCAATCTCCATTGGTGGCTCCATCAACACACCAAACTAATTGATTGGTTGGGGGCCTCTACCGTGATCAAAGAATCAAGCAATTTGTAAGGTAAAGTGTGAATTTTGATCTTTTTTTATAATTTCTCAATGTTTCTCTGTTCTCTCAACCCCTCTCAAGCTTGAGAAGCTTAATTGGAATGGATTTATAATGCTATTGAAGTTAATGGATGAATGGTAGTAAGGAAATACATAAATTCTTGTTTATGCTTAATTTTTAATGGTTTTTATGAATTTTGTCTTCTCTAAAATGATTATGATGAATGATTAATGGATAAAATCAAGTTTTTCATAATGTTTCTCTCTGATAAGTAGAAAATGTTTACATGAGAATGAATTAAATACTCTTGGTGAACTTCTAATTAATTTTAGAGAATTAAAAATTAAAAGCCATACAAAGGAGGCTATGGCGAAATTTTCTAAAATTGTGTAAAATAAGTTTTACTTTTTTTTAATTCAAAAAGAGTAATTCCCATTGTATATGTATTCTTAAAGTGTTAATTTTCATCCTAGGTATAATAAAATGCATACTAAAAATATTTTATTAAAAAAGTGTTACTTTCATTAGAATTAAATTCTATACATAGAAGGTAGCATATTGAAATTGTTATTTTGATTATAAAAGTGTTATTTTCATCATAAATGATTTTTATGCATAAATTAGATGCATAAAAGAACTTTTTATATATTAAAAGAGTGATTTTCATCATAAATGATTTGTATGCATAAAAGATATTTTTTATATTAAAAGTGTGGTTTTCATCATAAATGATTTTTATGCATAAATGGATGCATAAAAGAAATTCTTTTATATTAAAAGAGTGATTTTCATCATAAATGATTTGTATGCATAAACATATGCATAAAAGATATTTTTTATATTAAAAGTGTGATTTTCATCATAAATGATTTTTATGCGTACATGGATGCATAAAAGAAATCTTTTATATTAAAAGAGTGATTTTTATCATAAATCATTTGTATGCATAAACATATGCATAAAAGATAAATTTTTATATTAAAAGTGTGATTTTCATCATAAATGATTTTATGCATAAAAGCAATTCTTTTATATTAAAAGAGTGATTTTCATCATAAATGATTTGTATGCATAAACATATGCATAAAAGGTTTTTTTATATTAAAAGTGTGATTTTCATCAAAAATAGATTTTATGCATAAATTAGATGCATAAGAGAAATTCTTTTATTCTAAAAGTGTAATTCTTACTAAATTAGATTTATGCATGGAAAGATACATAAAGAATTTATTTTAATCCAACAGTGTTATTCTCATCAATTTTGATTTTATGCATAGAATGATGCATAAAGAAATCTATTTTTATTTCAAAAAGAGTTATTTTCATCAATTTTGATTTTATACCTAGAATGATGCATAAAGAAATCTATTTTTTGTTCAAAAGAGTTATTTTCATCAATTTTGATTTTATGCATAGAAAGATGCATAAAAGATTTATTTTTATTTCGAAAGTATTATTTTCATTGAAATTGAATTTATGCATAGATAGATGCATAAAAGATTTATTTTTATTTTGAAAGTGTTATTCTCATTAAAATGGAATTTATGCATAATAAAATGCATAAAAGGTTTATTTTTAATTCGAAAGTATTATTTTTCTTAAAATTGAATTTATGCCTAAATAGATGCAAAAAAGGATTTTTATAAAAGTGTTATTCCTACTAAAGTTATCTTTATGCCTAATTAGATGCGTAAAGAATTTTTATATGAAAAATTAGAATTCTCTTACATTCTATAAATAGATGTGGACATGGATGTGTATGTATGAATATAGATGTGGATGTGGATGTATGAATGTGGATGTGGAAATGGATGTATGGATGTGGACATGGATGTGTATGTATGAATGTAGATGTGAATGTGGATGTGGATGTATGAATATGGATGTGGAAACGGATGTATGGATGCAGATGTGAATGTGGATGTATGAATGTGGATGTGGATGTGAAAATGGATGTATGGATGTAGATGTGGATGTGGATGTATGGATGTGGATGAGGATGTGGATGTATGAATATGGATGTGGAAATGGATGTATGGATGTGGATGTATGAATGTGAATGTGTATGTGGAATAATGAATGCGAATATGTATGTGAATGGATATGACGTTGAGATGAGCGAATAGATGAGATGAGATGTCATGTGAATCAAAATGTGAATGAATGATATAAGATGTGAATGAATGAGATGTAATGAGAAATGGATGTGATGAGACGTAATGTAATTTAAGAAAGATAGGAATGGATGTTATGTGAAGTGAATGAATCTGATGTGATGGGATGGAAAATGATGTATCTGGTTAAGAATGGATACGCATATGATTTGGTTTTGGGTTAAGTAATATGGATTGATGTGGAACAATCTGAAAAGACGAGAGTTCATTATAGAAAGTGTATTTGTGAATTGTTTGTAAACTGTTTGTAAATGACTGTTTTCTGTTAAGAATGCTGGGATCTTGCTGATCTTCAACGAGGATTCCATCTTGATTTTTATAACTGATATTTGCCGGGTACTATGAGCTAGGAACTACAGAAAAGTGAACAAGTGGTGAGCGTTCTGGTTGCCAATGATGCCATAGAAACTCTGATGAAGAAATGATTGAAAATTAGGATTCACCCGGATACTTGGAAGTTTATGATTAGTAACACTATGATTTCATTAAATGACTGAATTAAATACATTTGAATCTAGGAAAAAGGCAATTTCATATTGGGTGTGTAAGTAGTGTGACTGGAGTTAAATTTGCTTGAAAATCGAGCTAGGGGGCCTGGGAACTCTTTTCCCTGGTACCCGGGACGAAACCTAACCAAATTCCTTATTGGATGCCATCACTACAGTGGTTGGGTGGTTGGCTAACTCATGGGACTAGATGGGGTTAGGCTGGACTGATGGATCCATAAATCGAGACTCAATTTCTGTTTAGTTCGATAGATGAAGTAAATCCTGGATAGTAATTATTCTATGGAAAAAGGAATCAACGGCTGTGCCTCTTGATGGGGAAAAAAGCGTTGATCTCTATGATCCAAGTGCAAGTTTCTTCCTTGATCTGACCAAGTGACTTTAGGTTTGGTTGGATTAGTTTGGCCAGTATAATGACCTTGACTACGTTAGAGTAAAATTTATCGTGGTGGAATCGCCTGTGCTTTCCGGGCAAAGGAAGTTTTTCCGGGTTCGGTTTTGGAACAACCGATGGATTAGTCTCTTGTCTGGATATCCGTGGGCGAGGCCCCGAGTGTGGGACCCTGCCCCGCACAAGAAGTGCTACTTCTGCTGCTAGCACCCCAGAATCTTTTCCGCGGTGGGAACAGGGATCTTTCAGTTGGTATCAGAGCTATTTGGTTAATGAGGATCAACCGAGAAACCAAATATGTCAAAAATTTATTAAGAAGCACTACTAAAAGGTTGTAATTGTGTGATAAAGTTCATACAACTTGATATTCAAACTGAAATTTGTAAATTGGTAATTGGGTCTTCAGATGGAAGTACCACAATTGTATGGAATCCCTGACTTGCTCGAGGCCTAGACATGATGGTATTTACCTTATAGTTCCAAGAACCATGACTTAATCCAAAAGTGTTATTCTCATCAATTTTGATTTTATGCATAGAATGATGCATAAAGAAATCTATTTTTATTTCAAAAAGAGTTATTTTCATCAATTTTGATTTTATACCTAGAATGATGCATAAAGAAATCTATTTTTAGTTCAAAAGAGTTATTTTCATCAATTTTGATTTTATGCATAGAAAGATGCATAAAAGATTTATTTTTATTTCAAAAGTATTATTTTCATTGAAATTGAATTTATGCATAGATAGATGCATAAAAGATTTATTTTTATTTTGAAAGTGTTATTCTCATTAAAATGGAATTTATGCATAGTAAAATGCATAAAAAGTTTATTTTTAATTCGAAAGTGTTATTTTCCTTAAAATTAAATTTATGCCTAAATAGATGCAAAAAAGGATTTTTATAAAAGTGTAATTCCTACTAAAGTTATCTTTATGCCTAATTAGATGCGTAAAGAATCTTTATATCAAAAATTAGAATTCTCTTACATTCTATAAATAGATGTGGATGTATGGATGTGGATATGGATGTGTATGTATGAATATAGATGTGGATGTGGATGTGGAAATGGATGTATGGATGTGGATATGGATGTGTATGTATGAATGTAGATGTGGATGTGGATGTATGAATGTAGATGTGGAAATGATGTATGGATGTTGTTGCATAACGAATGAAGATCAATACAAGGATGCAATAAAAAAGACACTTAGGGCTCTTGAAAAGAGTTCAAAGTTGTAGATGAATGTGGGAGAGGGCTTGACAATAATCCCACATGGGAACTTTTGGGAGTTCTAGAATTTTTGTATAAAAGGTGGCCCATTTGAGAGCTAGAGAGGACTCTTTGGTCATTTGGTTGAGAGGCTCATAGAGAGAGCTTGCTCCATAGCTCCTTCTCAAGTGCTCTCCCAAGGCTCTCCATCTCCATTCTTGCTTCAATCTTGTACTCTCTATTCTTTACATTTTCAATGATATGAGGTTTTGGTCTACACACTTGCTAATCTAGATTTCTTAATGATGTTTTGATTTGTGAGTTGTAGAGTGCATGTGATGAAGCTTGTGCATGAAATGATGTGTAGTTGAGGCTTGTATGATAGCTCTTTGCATGTTAGGTTCTTTGCATAAGTTGCATTTTTATGCTTAAGTGTAGCCTAATCTTGATGCTATGATTATGTAAGATTGATTGCTTGAGTGTTGAAGAAGGATTGAGTAGGACTAGAAGTCATTAGTGTGTGGTTAACTCTTCTTCTCCCATTCGGGATAGCCTCTATGCGCTAACCGGGTTGCATTCACGGATTGACAAGTGTGTGGGTTGGAGTGTAGCCTCCGCTATGCTAGGATGTCCCAAACAATGGCGCCGCTGTCGGGGAACGCACACCTAAGTTAGTGAAGGGTGTTAACCATTACTTCTTACTAAGTGCTCCATTGATTGCAAAATCGCGGATTAGGGTAGATTAGAGTAGAGTTTGCAAGGGCATTGAGTGTGTGATCTCAAGGGCGCCTTATGTGTTTTCGGTTTTTTGATTAGAAGCAAAAAAACAAAATTAATTAAAACTCCAATGCGGTAGAGAAATCCCGCCATTAATCAGATTTATGCACTTTCTGTTTTTGCATCTTTGACGGGGTTGGCGAGTGGGAGGTAGAACATTGGAAGCGGCCTTCTTTCTTTTATTGTTTTGATTTGTTATTGTGTGGAGAGGCGTCTCCATAAGCGCAGCAAAGAAAAATAAGTAGATATATATATATATATATATCTATTTATTCATATATATATACCTTGTAGAGGTTGGGCGGCCGGTGTATAGCGAGGAGGAAATATACATTGGAGGCGGCTTAATATATATATATATATATATTTATATATATACATTGGGGAGGCTTCTGCAGCAAAGAAAATATATATATATATATATATATATATATCTATTTTTCTATTCATGCATCTGTAAGGCGGCCGGTTGAAAGGAGACCAAGGCGGTTTCATTTAAAATATATATATATATATATATATATATATATATATATATATGTATATATATATGATTTCTTACGTCTGCATTGTGCGCCTGCAGCAGCAGTGGGCGTAGCCTGTAGACGACAGCAGAGGAGTAGGCGGCCGGCAGCGTTGGCATAGGCGGGCGTAGCCTGCAGACAACAGCAGAGGAGTAGGTGGCCGGCGGCGTTGGCATAGGCGGGCGTAGCCTGCAGACGACAGCAAAGTAGTAGACGTGGCGGCGTTGGCCGGAGTGAGATGGCGGCTGGTGCGAAGGAAGTGCTGGCCGACTGAGAGCTGGGGAGCTGTAGAAGGCGGGTAGCAGCAAAAGCGGAGGCGAAGGCGACTGGCTGTGTCGAAGGCGACTGGCCACCACAAGGTGGTGAAGCAACTGCAGCAAGGGCTGGGGCGAAGGAGTAGGCGGCCGGCGAACTGTGGAAGCAGAAGCAACTGCAGCAGGCGAAGGAAGCAAGCGTCGCCTGCAGTGGGAAGAGAAGGCGGAGGACGTGCCGGCTGTAGAAGAAGGCATTGAAGGCAACCCACGTGGGAGTGGCGACGAATTCAGCGAGCGGTGAGAGCGGCTGAGGATAAGGTTAGTAGTTTAATATTTTTTATTTTTTTTATTTTTTTTTAATTTAGTTATTTTTCAGGTTTTTGCATTTTTTAAATAAAAAAATATAATAATAAATATAAAAAAACAAAAAACATAATATTTTTTTTAAAAAAAAGGAAAAAAAGAGATTTTTTAAGAAAAAAAAGAAAGAAAGAAAAAAGAAGAAAAAAAAATAATTTAATTTAAAAAATATATTTTTTTAAAAGAAAAGAAAAAAAGAGATAGAAAAAAAAACAATTTTTTATTTTTTTGAATCCATTGTTCCTTATTTAAATTTTTGCATAAGTAAAGTAGCGTGCATTTTTTATTTTTATTTTTGTAATTACGTGCATAATTAGTAGATTTATATTTTTTGTAATTAGGCACGAAATTTATTAGTAAAAAAAAAACAAACAAACAATCAATTTAAAAAAAAAAAACAAAAACAAAACAAAACAAAAGGAGAAAAAAACAAAAGAAAACTAAAGAAAATTAAAAAAACAAAAAAATAAAAATAAAAAAATTCTATAAATTAAGTGTTTTTTAGGAGTCTTTTTTTTTGCATATTTTATAATTCTTTATTTTTTTTTAATTTTTTTACATAATTAGTGTAACCTGCATTTTTTAATTTTTGTAACTTTGTGCATAATTAGTATTTTTTTAGTGTGATTCATAATTTTTGTGTAAATTTAAAAAAATAAAAAAATAAAAAACATAAAATCATTTAAAAAAATCATAATTAAATAAAAATAAAAAAATAGGATAGATAGTTACGCCACACATACTCCTTTTAGTTGCATTTAGTGATTGGGTAGGTTATATATATATATATATATATATATATATATATATATATATATATATATAATTAAAAAAAACACAAAACAAAACAAAACAAAACAAAAACACATAAAAAAACCAAATTTTTTTTTCCTTATGCACTTGCGGTCGGGACGTCTTGTAGATTCTGCCATAGGGCCTAGGGCACCTTCTAGAGTACCTACGCAAGAAAGTGGGACCCAATCGGTAGGCAATTTGACAGATATTGCTGAAACCCTTTCTGAATCCCAATCCGATACCCTTTCCTCCAGAACAACTAGTTCATTGTCCATGGACAATCTAGGGCTGACAAATAGTCATCCCGTAGCTCCAAATAGGACACCCTCAAGATCCTTTAATCCATTTGAAGCCGACACCATGGGGTTAACACTCAATGTGAGACTCCAATATGTCTACACAAATGCTCAAGGAGCTGAGATCTTTAGGGATCCACAACAACGGTATCTTGTTAAGATCGCAGACATTTTCTCAGAACTTGATAGAGCACCTCTAGTCAATGACCAGGGTAACATGTACATGGGTGGAGATGGTGTTCGCTACAAAGTCACCTACCATCCAGAAAAGGTAGACAAATTAGGGGAGCTCTCTAGAACCGAGTTCTTAGACTTATCAGAACGTTCCAGAGCAAGGGAGTCTAGAGATGATTGGCTCATCGAGCCGGACATGCCTGGACCCTCCAATGCCCAGTCCTCAAAACCATCCATAGATGATTTACTTCTTGTAGATCTAAATTTGGAAAGGGATAGGAAAGGCAAGAGCAAAATGGATCAGGGGGCTGAAAGCCAATGGGAGTTTGTACGACAAATTCCTGTGACAAAGGTCTTACAGGATGACCCACTTCAAGAGGTCTATAAGGACTCGTTAGAGGGATATTATGCCACAACTAGATTGCCACAGCTGGATCTTCCTCTAGCTCATGTGGTGGTAGTTGAGAAGCTTGCAGGACACATGAACAGAATAATTGATAAATGGGCCAATGAATACCGAACCTTAGATTGGAAAGAGATTCGGGAACTCACGTGGAAAGGACATCCATCATTCATGGAAGTGTTCTCAACAAATACAGCCAAACCAGGAGAGACAGCCTTTCTTGGAGAAACTGTTGCTCCTCCCCTACGAGAGTTCACTAGAGAGGGACCTTCAACATCTAAGTGGACCATAGCTAGTAGCCCAACTCTAGCACCAAGATATCGTCCTACACCAAATGTGCGACCACAGGTCACACCACACCAATATCTTTCTCACTATAATAATCGGAGGGTAGGGGAGCCAACTCGGCCTCCCATTAATGCACCTCCTGAAATGCGGGTGACAAGATCTTTGGAGGGGTTTGGTGAGGCTGGTAATAGGGTACCCACACCAATTTTGGAAACATGTGGACCATCTTTCCAAAGAGAGGAACAATTCCCACTGAGAGTGAGAGGCCGTAGGCCCTATGATGAGTATTCAAGACAAGTAAGGCCATCAACTCTTCACAAACTGGTAAAAAAGTATGAAGGGTCGGGAGATCCATACGACCATGTAGCAGCATTTAGGCAAGCAGTTCGAGCTGATAAGCATACTCAAATTGAAGGATTTGGACTCACTCTTGAGGGAAAAGCCCTGGCTTGGTTTCAGGCATTAGAGGCTTTAGACAAATCTTCCTTACGAGTTTTGGAAGAGAGATTCATTGCTGCTTTTTCCTTGATGGGAATTCAACATGACACGGTAGCACACATCTACTCTTTCAAGCAAGGTGAGAATGAGAGTGTTAGAGACTGTGTAAATAGAATGAAGCAGTACATTAATCGTTGCCCAGAAGATGAGAAGCCCGCCCAAAGTCGATTAATTTCTCTCTTCTTAAAAGGACTCAAAAATTCGACTCTGCATACACATCTCTATGCGAAGAAGCATACAAATTTCAATGAGTGTTGCCATGATGCTATGGATTTCACCGATAACTTCAAGTTCCAAGATGGGTCTGGCGCAGAGGTGAAACCTAGAGATCAGTGGGGAGATGACGAAAGTTCAGGGTCTAGCGCGCTAGTAAATCCAGACCAGATAGCTAACCTAGTACTAAGGAGATTGGGGCAGACCTATCGTCCACCCATGCAGCCACAACAACAGCAGCAGAGAATGAGGAGTGTACTTCCTACAGGTCCTCATCTTTGTGGAGCATGTGGCGGTAACCATAAAACAGAGGATTGTAACACCTTTTCTCCTCTAGTCACAAACCAACCCACAAAAAAGTGGTGCCAAGCCTGTGCTTGGAACTTTACCCATACCACACAGGAATGTACTCGCATTGCGAGAATGAGACAGGAACGTGAGCAGCCAAGGGGTGGAGTGGCTCCACAAATGTATCAACAGTATACTAATTTTGAACGTAAGCCACCGATGGCACAAGAGCAAGCACGACCTGTTCTTGGTGCTCAACCCCCTCTGCTCCAGGGACTGCTCCTGTGAGGGTTGTTGACTACGACAATTCAAATATGTGTAGAGACTTGGTAAATCCAGGCTATGTGGAGGAGGAATATGTATCATATTCATCCAAAGAAAATATCTTTGAAAGTCCCACATACCCAAGCCCAGCACACTAGACGCTCAACCAGGGGAACAAAACTCTTTAATGTTGCTAGGCGGCTACCAACCTAGGACTCCAGGCCCCTCAGGTCAATGGCAGCCAAGGAAAGTATAGGCCAAACCAATGGGCCCCTGTTATGAGTGCGGAGAATCCCATTGGGCTCGTGATTGTCCACATCGCTCTAGGCAAGCATCTCGGTCCAATACAATAGTACAACAGTTTCCACCAATTGAAAGATATTGTCTAGGGTGTTGTGTAGAACACTTCCCAAAAGACTGTCTGCTGAAACCACACGAGGAGGGCATCTCTCAACCAAAGGTCTCACTCAACCTTGTAGGCGCAGTTCCATCACCACCTTCATCTGAGAATGAGGATGTCGTGCCACTTAGAGTCATGACTAGATCACAGACACGAAATGCCGAAATACAAACTGATGAGACACCTCGAACTAGGGATGCAAAGACAAATCTAGTGGACAAGACCCTACAGTCCAATAGAAAAAAAACCACTCGGAGGAAGAACCGAAACAAGCAAACTAAAAGTACATCCACTAGTTCTCAAGAAGCCTCTAAACAAAACATGAGGGATAAAACTTTTACATCCCAAGAAGTGCATGAGGAACATCAACCTCAACCTGGGCCTAGTGCTAAACAAGATGAGGCTAGTACGACTGAGGTTAGTTCTGGGGGTTCTGTTTTTGTGGATAAAGTGAATGAGACTCTAGAGGCCATCATTGATGCTCATAGAAGTCGCATTGCAGCTTTATCTGAGCTACCTAAGAAGCTTCAAGAATACCCAAACCCTCGTGAGGAGAAGATCAATCTAGCTGTACATCAGCAACTCATTAGGGAAGCTCAGTCAATACTTGAGGGACCACCACCACCTATTCCTCGGGGCCCAACCTCTCTTAAGCCAACATTAGAAACCATACCAGAAGTGTCATCGAGTCGAGAAATGAAAAGTGAGCTCATTTCACAAGCTCATAGCGAAAGGTCTGCACCAATTGACACCCAATTGAAAGGGGGTAATCTGCCACAACCTAGCCTTGTCCTCCCATGCAATGATGAAGTTATTGATGCTAATGAGGACATGGCAAATGAGATGTGGGCCGCAGTTCATGAGAAAGTTCATGAGAACATGTCTTCTATTAGTTCGCCTCCATTCTCTGAGGTGGATTTTACCAGGGGCACGGAAAACAACTTTGAACACCCAAGCATCCAGGAGGAAGTTCAAACAATTGTTTCTCCTAGAAGTAAGCATACAATGAAAACCTTACCATCATATCTGGGAGAATATGAGAACTGTTCTCAAACCTTGAGGATACCTTCCATGCATAAAAGGTTGACAAAGGAGAAGGATATGAGTATGGTGCAAGCTATTTTGTCAGCACCAGTGGCATGTACCTTACCATTGCTTGATTTGATAAAAATTCGACCTGAGTTGTGGAATGATATTGCCACATGTTTGTCAGAGCAGGTATTGCTACAAAAGGGTCACCATGAGTGTACTATACACCCTGAGACAAAGCATGTAATGCCAGTTCCTATCAACAAAGTAGGAAAATTTTGTGAGGACGATCAGGGAAATGCTACCCTCCCATTAGAAGTGCGAAAAGTATCTTCAACTGCAATACTTGATAGTGGTACAGGAGTGGGCATTGTGACAAGGTCCATTTGGGAAAAATGGGGCAAACCAGCTATTAGGAGTACCAGGATACGCTTGCAGCTAGCAGATGGAAGCTTAGAACATCCCGTTGGGCTGCTTGAGAACATACTGGTCACCACATGTGGGATTGAATATGAGCACACCTTTGCAGTAGTGGATTTTGGAAAACATCCAAACTATGAAGTGATATTGGGTAGACCATTCATGCGACAATTTCAAATGATTCAAGATTGGGGATACAATTATTTGTACCTCCGACATGATTCTGTCATCACAAGGGTCAACCTAAGGAATCACTCATATCGTGATGTAACAAGGTCTCCAATAGATGAGTTTGATTCTGCTTCATCTGAGGGCTCAAGAGTTACATTGTCAGATGGGCGAGAAGATTTATGGATGTGTGGAGCCTCATGTAGGGATTTCAACACTGAGAGACTTAAGGGTAATCGAAGTGTATCAGACGAGGCATACATTCCACAACCCTTCCCTGAGCATTTAATTGATCCATTAGAATGGAGTCATGTCCTTGCAACATTATCGACATGTGCTTTACCAAAGCCAATTCAATTTTGTGACTCAGATGGATATGATATTATTCCTATACAAATGGTACAACCACGTGCCCTTCTAGATGATTTGTACTATAGAGATACATCCACAACAGCGATGCATGTCGAGGAAGTCTCAGTAGAGGACTTAACACTCGAATCTGCTAATGATGCTGATAAGGAAGATGGATGGGACTCTGATTTTAATAATAATGTGACAATCCCTGAGGAAGAATTAGGAAAGGCAAGCCTACTCTTGAGCGGAAGGAAGGTTCAAGTAGAGATCCCTCGAAGCCGACCTAAACATAAATGCTGTAAGAGCCATAAAAGAATCCGTAGACAAGATGAGCATGAACAACGTGAGAGACTACAAAAAGAAAAGGAGGAGTCTAAGAGTGAAAACTCTCGACCACCACCTCACTTCTCAGGAAAGAACGGATATCTATACTATGTCCAAGCACAAGATAGTATCAAAGACCAAGTCAAACGATCAGATGGATTCCAAGCAGGGGAAAAGCTAACAACTGTTAGCGAAAATCGTAAAAAAACGAAGAAACAAAAACCAAAACTCACGTCTAAAACCAATTCAAAAAAGAGTGTGGGAAGTGCAAAGACAACGGTTGAACAAAAAAATCCGATGCAAGATAGCAAAGGAGAGCTCAAAACTGCATGGTCTTCAATGAGTGAAGACTCAAGTGGACATGAACAAGGTCTAAATGTTCCTCCCAATTTCACACAGTACACTCTTCAAGATCGGAAGATTGTTCTTCAACAGCCCATGCGACAAAAACCGAGCATGCCAGGGATTTCATACGATGGTCCAGAAGATGCAAAAAAGATTGATATTGCTAAGCCAGGAGAAGAGCCTCGCTATGTGTGGATTGCCACAGACTTGTCCTTAGATGAGGAGAAGTTATTAATACAAACAATAAAGGAGTATCGCGATGTTTTTGCTTGGAGTTATAAAGACCTCAAAGGAGTTGATCCAAGCATATGCCAGCATACAATTCCATTGCGAGAGGATGCAAAACCCTCCAAGCAACGTCCTTATACTTACAATGAAAACTTCGCACGGAAGATAAAGGAAGAAATAGACAAGCTCTTAGAGGCAGAATTTATCTATGAGATTGAACACACTGAATGGGTCTCCCCTATTGTAGTGGTGCCCAAGAAAAATGGAAAACTTCGAGTATGTGTAAACCTCAAGAAGGTAAATGCAGCTACTGTGCGTGATCATTACCCACTTCCAATCACGGATCATGTTCTGGAACGAGTTGCAGGGAAAAAGGCATATAGTTTCTTGGATGGATTCTCCGGGTACAATCAAGTGTCAATTGATCCAAAGGATCAACACAAGACAGCCTTTGCTACTGAAGATGGCATCTTTGCCTATCGTGTTATGCCATTTGGTCTAACAAATGCACCAGCAACCTTTCAGCGGTTAATGAGTCATGTATTCTCAAGGAGTACCTTAGGCAATTTCTTGAGATTTTCATGGATGATTTATGTGTTCACTCACAAGAGCGTGATGATCATATAGAACACCTGAGACTTGTGTTTCAAAAGTGTCAACTTTATCGTATATGCTTGAACCCTGACAAGTGCAAATTCATGGTAAGACAAGGGAAAATTTTGGGCCATATTGTTTCTCGCAATGGGATTTCAACAGATATGGATAAAATTGATGTCATTGTCTCATTACCTCGGCCTATCAACCCTAAAGGGGTACAAACATTCATGGGACATTCTGGCTATTACCGTAGATTCATCTACATGTATGCTATCCTAGCAAGACCGTTATATGCTCTTCTTGTAAAGTTTAATTGGACGGATGAGTGTGAGGAATCCTTTGAAAAGTTGAAGCAAGCATTAGTGACTGCACCCATTTTACGGGCACCAGATTGGAACCAAATCTTTCATGTCCATATTGATGCTTCCAACTTTGCAATTGGATGTATTTTGGCTCAATCTGGAGAACACAATAAGGATTTCCCAATCTCATATGCTAGTCGATAGTTGAACAATGCTGAGAAGAATTACACCACAACAGAAAGAGAAGGATTGTCCATGATATATGCAGTGAAAAAGTTTCGCCATTACCTTTTGGCAAACAAATTCATATTTTTTGTGGACCATCAAGCATTGCTATATTTGGTGAATAAGCCTTGTGCAACTGGAAGGATAGTAAGGTGGTTTATCATTCTTCTTGAGTTTGATTTTGAAGTTGCAGTTCGAAAAGGAACAACTCATCTAAGGGCAGATCATTTGTCTCGAATCACCTCTGGAGAAGCTCCTGTGGGTGTGGATGATGATATGTTAGATTCAACACTTTTCCTTGTAGAGACAGCTCTTAGATGGTCTGAATCCATTTTAGAAATTTTGACAAGTGGGCAAATACAACTAGTGGGTCCTAATGTGGACCTATGGCAACCATTCAAGTTAATCTCAGGGAGATTATATCGTCAGGGTAATGATGGAGTGTTGAGGCTTATACCTAACCCCGACCAATATGAGGAGATCTTGGAATGGGCACATGCGGGTATCGATGGAATCCATACATCAGCTACTACTTGTGTGCAACGTATATCTCAAGATGGGCAATGGTGGCCTACCATGCATGCAGATGCTGAAACATTTGTTCGTAACTGTGCTTCATGTAAAATTCAGAAGCCAATTCATAATGTCACATTATTCCAAATTTCAACTACACCAAGTTGGAGTAAGTATATTGTGGACTATCTTCAGCATGGTCATTTGGATCAAACAATTCCTAAATATCGAAAGCAGGCTATTAAAATTGAAGTGGCAAACTATATGCTGATAGAGGGCCAACTCTATAAGAGGGGCAAGGATGGCAACTTACGCATGTGTGTATGTGAAGCTGACTATCTGAAAATCTTAACTCATGCACATGCAGGTATTGGGGGTGGACACTTTTCTGGCAATACCACAGCTAAGTTGATTAGGTGGTCTGGGCTTTGGTGGCCAACCTTACAAATGGATGCCGAAGAATATGTGAAACGTTGTGACGATTGTCAAAGGACCAAACCTCCCATCACAAAGGACAATATGCCGTTGCGGCCTATGTTAAGCACACGTGCTTTTGCAAAATGGGGTATTGATTTTGTCGGTCCCATTAAACCTCCAGCTCGTCACACGCATGCAGAATATATTATAGTCGCACAACCGACTATTTGACCAAATGGGTAGAGGCAAAGGCAACAGTCAAAAATGATGCCAGAACCACAGCCAAGTTCTTGTATGAGTACGTGTTTACACGCTATGGCTTACCAATTGAGATCGTTAGTGATCAAGGTGTACACTTTGTAAATGAAGTCATAGAATTTTTGCTTCAAGAATTTATGGTAATTCACAAGCGTTCGGCACCCTATCATCCCCAGACCAATGGACAAGCCGAGAGTACTAACAAGATTCTCTGCACAGCACTCACAAAGATTGTTGAGGGACATAGGACTGATTGGGAGCAAAAGTTGCACTCAGTTCTTTGGGCATATAGAACAGCCTATAAAACATCTGTGGGCACAACCCCATTTGAACTTGCTTTTGGGCTAGATGCAATTCTTCCCATTGAATTTCTTGTACCTACTCTACGAGTAGCTAAACAATTGGATTGGACTGGACATGAGCTTTCACAACGCGTTGACGAATTGGAAAAGCTTGATGAGACCTGCTTATTGGCGGTAATGGGGATGTATGCCAAGAAGAGGAGACAAAAGCAATGGTATGATAGAAATGTAACAACTGGCCGATTCAAAAAAGGAGACCTGGTGCTCTTGTACACACTTAAGAAACATAAGAGAAAGCTCAAAAAACGTGGCCTAGGACCGTTTGTGATTAATGAGCTTACTCCAAGTGGTGCAGTGCGTTTAGAGACATTAGAAGGTGAGCAAATGCCTAACTTCATTAATGGAAGTCGTCTCAAGAAATACAATGAACCATTAACTGAAGCCATGCTTCAATAGATGCATGCTGCACAAACACGAAAAGAAGCACTTGACCTACTTAAACGTCAGGCTCAAGAGGAGGCTAAAGCTAGAGTTGCAAAAGCCAAGGAGCATCGCAAAGCTTCTATGTTGGCCATACAGTTGGCTACTGATGAGCCATATGTCGAACCATTCAATATTCAAGTGTGCCTTCATCTTCATGAGACTACCTACTGTGTCTCTGCCTTAATTGACTCTGGTGTAGATTATAATGTTCTCTCGTTTGACACCTGGATAGCCTTGGGTCAACCACCACTTGTGCAAATTCCTGTGGACCTACGAAGCTTTTCAGGAGAAGATAACCCTAGCGGGAAAATGTGTCATTATGATGACCATTCAGGATCACCAGATGTCAGTGTCCTTTTATGTGGCACGTAAGTCCAAGGCAGTAGTCGAGGTTGTTCTCGGTAGATCGTGGTTAAGTGCTACCAATTGCTCATTAGATTGGAAGAATAGACAATACAAGTTGCAAATTGATTCTGATTGCATCTTGGGATCTGCTACTCCACGAGCTTTATCGTGTCAAAGGGGTGATGTTTCTACCTTACCCAACCCACACTCAAAATCTGCTCTTGAAGCTCCAAAACAAATGATGTGGATAATTGATGAGTACTCAAGTGAGGGCCATGGCTGGCATGTTCCAACTACTCTAGTTGCTGCTCAAAGAAGGCCAGGCAAGAAGGAATTATCAATGTGGCTACCCAAAGATGCGTACAAACTTGTACCATCTAGTCCAGTTGCCAAAACTCCTAAAAAGCACATCATTTCCAAGCCTAAACCTCGGATTGTTACTCGATGGGTCCCAAAACATGTGCTCAAAGCACAAGGCTATTATGAGGGTGCAACAGCAATTTGGCTTCCAAAATGCCATGCTTTGGTAGGGGTAAAAGAGTGTTTCAGAAAGATTCCAAAAGCCACCCTTGATTTTCCATATCAATGGGTGCAAAAGAAATCAACACAAACTCTTCAAGAAAGGAAAGGTGGCTGTGATAGCACCTACAAAACTACTTGTGTTGATCTTCCTAAAACATGTATTGAAACACCGGTTGTCCCGATTTCTCCTTGTTACACAATTCAACCATCAACTTGTGTACCTACGACAAGTCCAAATGAGTCTCATTTGAGCATAGATTCTAGCATTTCAATGCCTAAATCCTCTTATCTTGCTCAAATTCCAAGACAATTGCTAAAGTTTCCACCTCTTAAAAAGGATATACCAAAAACCAAAGATAAGGCATTAACACTACAATTAAAGCTCTTTGGTAAATCAATGTTTGAATAATGTAGTTCCTTATGCCTTTAGAAGATGTGTTCTTTTTGAGATAATCTTGTTTTTGATTGGAATTGTCATGATGGATATGAGTGTTCTAAATTTCATTGTTCTACGTCCAGATAACTCCTGATGGATATTTGGCGAGATACATGTCCACCATGCATTGACCCTGATAGTACTCGACCAGATCATCGCGGGGGTTATAGTGCTCCTCCGTTTCAAACACATTCTAGGTACTTCTATGCTCCCTTAGGTGAAAATTGCTGTGGGCATCACTTTGTCACGTTATTCTATCAACAGCATCACCCATTTCCACATTGTCAAGAGTGTGCACGGCTCGTATTAGAAGAAGCTTCACATATTTGTTGGATATGCCGCTCTTATTACTTTAGACGATATGGCACGGGCTTAATGAAGCAAATTGTAGGAGTTACACCCCAACGCCATAATCTTCTTAATGTGAGAATACCAGAGAGAGGACCAAATCAACGTAGATTACTTGAGGAGGTTTAAGCACAACAATGGAGGGATACAAGCTTAAATGACTTGCAACCACCGATCTTGCAAGCCCTCCTTCCCCAAGCCTCAACATATCAATATTGGATAAATATGAGTACCTATATTGCGTAGTTCCAAAATTGAAACTGTTTGATTAACCTTCCCATAGAACCAATGCCATATTTTAGTGAGGAAGCACTCCTTCCTCTACCACCTTCTCCAGCGCGGCCGGTTTTTGTGAGGGGTTGTCTCTGCATCCTGAGGAAATTGATACCATCTTTCCAGCAGACGAGGACACGGATCCACCACCAGCGCAAGGGTAAGTTCAGTGACTCCATAATAAGATCGACAAGCCAGGGCACTTTTCTCCCATTGGGTTTTTCCCCTCGGCTATATTCGGTGTTTGGCACCAATGGCAAATTTTATTCTTTTCTTTTCTTTTCTTGTTTGTTAATAAAAATTTTGCAGAGATCTCCGTAAAAAACAAGAGCATCAAACACACCCCAATAGTCCACCTATCGTGCACACAAATTAGGAAGGGGGAAGACATGCTACGCCTACAAAGATCAAGGAGGAGCAATCTGCACAAAATCAGCAATGCATCAATGCAAACGAACAACATCAACAGGGCACTACAACAGGTGTATTCAAATCTTAATCTTTATTTCTTTATGTGCTCTTATCTTTCGAATATATGGTTTGCATGTTCACACAATGTTGGCTGGTTTAAGTTTTTGATTAGTTGTTAAAATATGGTGAGTGAATTCTAGAGTCTTAGAAGACTTAGTAAAAGATATTTCTATCTAAAGACAGTGTAGGATATATACCAATGGAATATGCCAAGTTCTTATGCTTTCAAGGTATATTAGTTATCCCTAGTGGTAGCTACCTGTTAGATATGAGCTAGGTGCTAGGAGTAATAAAAATTTATAAAAATTATACCCTTAAAAAAAAAATATATACAAAGTAAATTGAGACATGACGTGCCTACAGCCATGAGAAATGCTTGGTAGGACCTGGGGTTGTCTTCGCACCTTGGGGCCGATGCCTTGGTTTCTATGGGGTGAACACTGATGTCTAAAAGCCTCAGAAAAAGACCTTTGCGGAATCTATCTCCTTGATAGATGTTGGTAGGACTCTAGGGTACACTATGGGCCCTCGAGACCAATGCCCTCATCTTCAAGGGGTACTCCTTAGGTCATAAAAGAAAGAAAAAGGGTCTGTCGCCCTTGAGATACTTAGCGGTCTTTAGATTCTCTTGGCGGAGGTCTCTTGGCCATTGCTTGGGTCTCTTTGGGATAGAACCTTAATCTTTATCACCTTCTACACACATATCAAAAAAAAAAGAAAAAAAAAAGAGAAAAAAAAAAGAGTTCCAATCACCTTTGCTCATATTTAGGAGTAGGTTTGCCACTTAGGAATAACTTACATACTTGTAGGACATTGAGACTGCGGTCATAACCGGCGGTGTACAAAGCACACTTGTCTTTGCATAGCACTATCTACCACTTAAGTCTCACTTTGACTAGACTTTACTCACCTATTTTAGTACTCATTAAAACTTTAATCAGCCTTGCACTTGTATGCTCACGTGTGAAATTATCATTGCTGGTTTTTCTTTTCTTTTCTTTTTTTTCAATAAAAGACTTTACTTGTATCTATTGTTTTTTTTGTTGCAGCTCTTGCTACCGCGCTCGAGGACATGCGCAAAATAGGAAGGGGGGAGTGTTGCATGACGAATGAAGATCAATACAAGGATGCAACAAAAAAGACACTTAGGGCTCTTGAAAAGAGTTCAAAGTTGTAGATGAATGTGGGAGAGGGCTTGACAATAATCCCACATGGGAACTTTTGGGAGTTCTAGAATTTTTGTATAAAAGGTGGCCCATTTGAGAGCTAGAGAGGACTCTTTGGTCATTTGGTTGAGAGGCTCATAGAGAGAGCTTGCTCCATAGCTCCTTCTCAAGTGCTCTCCCAAGGCTCTCCATCTCCATTCTTGCTTCAATCTTGTACTCTCTATTCTTTACATTTTCAATGATATGAGGTTTTGGCCTACACACTTGCTAATCTAGATTTCTTAATGATGTTTTGATTTGTGAGTTGTAGAGTGCATGTGATGAAGCTTGTGCATGAAATGATGTGTAGTTGAGGCTTGTATGATAGCTCTTTGCATGTTAGGTTCTTTGCATAAGTTGCATTTTTATGCTTAAGTGTAGCCTAATCTTGATGCTATGATTATGTAAGATTGATTGCTTGAGTGTTGAAGAAGGATTGAGTAGGACTAGAAGTCATTAGTGTGTGGTTAACTCTTCTTCTCCCATTCGGGATAGCCTCTATGCGCTAACCGGGTTCCATTCACGGATTGACAAGTGTGTGGGTTGGAGTGTAGCCTCCGCTATGCTAGGATGTCCCAAACAGATGTGGATATAGATGTGTATGTATGAATGTAGATGTGAATGTGGATGTTTGAATGTGGATGTGGATGTATGAATATGGATGTGAAAACGGATGTATGGATGTAGATGTGAACGTGGATGTATGAATGTGGATGTGGATGTATGAATATGGATGTGAAAATGGATGTATGGATATGGATGTGGATATGGATGTGGATGTATGAATGTGAATGTGGATGTATGAATGTGGATGTGGATGTGAAAATGGATGTATGGATGTAGATGTGGATGTGGATGAGGATATGCGGATGTATAAATATGGATGTGGAAATGGATATATGGATGTGGATGTGGATGTGGATGTATGAATGTGAATGTGGATGTGGATGTATAAATGTGGATGTGAAAATGGATGTATGGATGTAGATGTGGATGTGGATGTACGAATGTGAATGTGTATGTGGAATAATGAATGCGAATATGTATGTGAATGGATATGACGTTGAGATGAGCGAATGGATGAGATGAGATGTCATGTGAATTAGAATGTGAATGAATGATATAAGATGCGAATGAATGAGATGTAATGAGAAATGGATGTGATGAGACGTAATGTAATTTAAGAAAGATAGGAATGGATGTTATGTGAAGTGAATGAATCTGATGTGATGGGATGGAAAATGATGTATCTGGTTAAGAATGGATACGCATATGATTTGGTTTTGGGTTAAGTAATATGGATTGATGTGGAACAATCTGAAAAGACGAGAGTCAATTATAGAAACTGTATTTGTGAATTGTTTGTAAACTGTTTGTAAATGACTGTTTTATGTCAAGAATGAATCTGATGTGATGGGATGGAAAATGATGTATTTGGTTAAGAATGGATACGCATATGATTTGGTTTTGGGTTAAGCAATATGGATTGATGTGGAACAATCTGAAAAGACGAGAGTTCATTATAGAAACTGTATTTGTGAATTGTTTGTAAATGACTGTTTTATGTCAAGAATGCTGGGGAAGCATTTTGACTATCGTAAGAATGTGGTCGTGGAGACCTATCTGATAAAGTTGCAACTGCGTAGCAAGGTCGGCCGAGGTCTTGAGACCAGCCTCGGTTTAAATGGTAAGCTTCCGGTACGGTGGATGAGGGACCAAGGAAGCGGCCTATGAGTGAAGCGCTAGGTGACATGCGAAGGATCCTAGAGGGTGCTGACCATACGGTGCTCGGGCTCTGGGTCGCCGAAGATACCCACACGTGCGTCGTGGAAGATATTGGAACAAGGAGTAAGAGTTTTTTTTTTGAAACCGAGTATGGATCTGGTTGATTGACCTTACTGGTCCTCAACTGATGAGTCCATAGCTCTCTTATATGGATCTATTGGTTGCTGATCTTCAACAAGGATTCCATCTTGATTTTTATAAGTGATTATCTACCGGGTACTATGAGCTAGGAACTATAGAAAAGGCCCCTGAGTGAACAAGTGGTGAGCGTTCTGGTTGCCAATGATGCCATAGGTACTCCGATGAAGAAATGATTGGAAATTAAGATTCAACCGGATACATGGAAGTTTATGATCAGTAACACTATGATTTCATTAAATGACTGAATTAAATACATTTGAATCTAGGAAAAAGGCAATTTCATATTGGGTGTGTAAGTGGTGTGACTGGAGTTAAATTTGCTTTTAAAAATCCAGCTAGGGGGCCTGGGAACTCTTTTCCCTGGTACCCAGGACAAAACCTAACCAAATTCCTAATTGGATCTCATCACTAGAGTTGATTTCTTTTTTTGGGCATGGGAGTGTTTCATGCTGTGAAACACTTAAGGATTCACGTTGTGAACCACTTAAGACATGAATTGATTTTATTTTATTTTTGGGTGTGAACCCTTAGGCCGTGAGACCTTAAGGTGTGAAAGTGCAGAAAATGGTTCACACGTGAACCATTTTTTTAGTTTTATTTTGGGGTCTAGTGGGAAATACGAATTTCCTTGTTTGGGGGGGATATTTTTTGAATTTAAAATTAAGGAGATATGGGCATTTTCCCAAAAAGATAAATGGGAATAAAAAAGTCAACCTTTTTATGACACCCCCTTACCTCCTTTATAAATGACTCCCAAAATGGATAATTTGACAACTCATGGGAATTTACTCTTTGAATTCTCATTAGCCTTAATGAGTTATATAAAAAGCTTATTAAGAACTAATCAAAGATTAATCCTTTCACTAATCTTTTCCTCTTTTACACTAATCAAGGACTCTAATTAACCACTAATCCTTAAGTAATTCACACAATTGAGCACATCAGAGCAAGGGAATGCTAAGCTATGTGCATCAACAAATGTGTAGATTAATAAAAAAGAAGATTAATTAGACTCTAATTAATCACCAATTGAGCACATCATTGGACAGAGCAAGGAAATGCTAAGCTATGTGCAACAACAAATGTGTAGATTAATAAAAAATAGGAGATTAATTAGACTCTTAATTTTGGTCTCTTCTTTTAAGGCAAAATTAAGCACAAAGAGAGTCAAATTCCTCCAATTGATGTAATTAGGTGTTTTGATGCATCTAGACACTCTCAAAACACTAATTTTGACTACTCACATGATCAATTTAGACCCCAATTAACACATTTTCTAAAATTTTTGCCTCTTGAACAAGATTAATCACTTAATGATAAAAACTAATCCATTAAGAGAAATTACTTGAATTCAAGGGTTTTTTGATGGTTTTGAGAAATTTTTTAAAGGATTAAGCTACTCCTAATGCTTGCTAAAATTTTTGCCTCTTGAACAAGATTAATCACCCTTAATGATAAAAACCAATCCATTAAGAGAAATTAATTGAATTCAAGGGTTTTTGATGGTTTTGAGAAATTTTTTGAAGGATTAAGCTACTCTTAATGCTTGCTAACACTCTAATGCAAACAATTTCAACAAAAAACACACCAATTAAGCTAAAATTAATGATTTTAGTCCTATGGGATTAACACTAAAGAGAGCTAACATTCTCACTAAAAATTGCATTCTATTGCATTGTTTGATGTAATGGATGCAAACTAAGCCTAATACAAACTATGTGCAAGCCCTAAGAATATTAAAAACCACATTAACAATAAAAACAATACATAAAGCTAAAAATTAAGCAAAAAGCATTATTTACAAAAACAAAAAAGAGAGCTATTCTACACCAAATCACACACAAATCACCATTAAATCCACATCTTTTTCATGGGAAACCGTTAATAAAGATAATGGGCAATGGGTAATGTGTAGATTAGAGGAAAAATGATGGAAAAAGCCAAGGGATGGCTCTTCGACAGCAGCACCAAAAATGTTATGGCTCACCCTAACCCCCTTGAAACACATCCAATAAGAGATTACCTCGTGAACCGCAACCACCGTGAGGATATTTCTAATCACTGAGCTCATAACCTTTGAGTTCTCTAAGCATATTTTTGAGTCTATTAGCGATCATCTTAGTGGTCAATTTATAGATCACTGGCATCAAGGTAATAGGGTGCACAAGTTAGAAATTTTTTGCCACAAATCCTTTTTTAGCACCAATTTGATCAATCCCTCTTGCCAAGCAGCAGGTGTATGATGCTCAATTCCAAGCCTCGTTGATCATAAGAAAAACTGATTCTTCTAGCATAGGTTAGAACTACAAAAGGAACTCCACAGTGAATCCATCCCATCTTGGAGACTTGCATTTACCAAGCCTCATTGATCATCATAAGAAAAAGTGATTCTCCCAGCATAGACCAAAACTACAAAAGGAACTCCATAGTGAATCCATCCCATCTTGGAGTCTTGCATTTACCAAACCTCATTGATCATATGCAAAAGTGATTCTTCCAGCATAGGTCAAAACTACAAAAGGAACTCCACAGTGAGTCTATCCCATCTTGGAGTCTTTCATTACCAAAGTGCCTTTAGTGCCATGTTTAGTTCCACTCACACAAGGAGGCGAGCAGGTCAAAATAGGTGAAAAGGTCAGGTAGGTGAAACAGGTGAAGCAAGTCAAGCACGTCCACCATAGGCAAAACGTGTCTGCAAGTGAGTAGGTCTAGAAGCGAGCAAGTTTGCATAGTCGAGAAGGACCACTTGTTGAGCACACCACAGGCTCGGTTTCTTGAGCACACCACAGGCTCGGTTTCTCCAAGATTTAGGCCATGTTTTAAGTAAACATAATACATTATTTCGACCTCATATATACATATCTCAAAATAACATCTATGTCTCATAGATTTATAGCGAGAACAAATATTACAGTAATGTAGCATACAAAGATGCAAAAAAGGACCAATATTACATATTCTCAAAATGCATTACAAAATTATCTAAGCCAACTATATAAATATTCATATAAGTCACCAGTCTCAGTCAATAATGTCAGAATCAACAAATTGAATTCTTCTCCTGTAAGAAGGATCATTCATCTATCTCCTCACAATACACTCTCTATTGTAAGGTGGTAATCCATCCCGCACATGCTCTACTATCGATGAATGAAAAGGACCTGCACAAACGACACAACGATAAATAAAATCTCAAAGGACCTACACATAACGACACGTCATTGATAAATAAAATCTCAAAAAAACTATATAATAGAAAAACATAATTAAAATTACCTCATACAATAGAACATCGAGTGGATGGTACATGAGGAGCTCTGGTATAAAACTCATAACGAATGCTAATGGTCATGATGGATGTAAGAAACAACCAGTCACATTGGGTACTAAATACTCCCAAAAGATGCAAAGCATCTCTCCATATCTCTCCAAAAAAATAGACACCCCACTCTTCATCTGGAACACTAATTTCGTACATCTCGACACCATATTCCACGGAATTTTTGAATGCAATCGACCTTCGGGGGTGGATATCCACCTCACTGCTTGGTTTTAAAGTTAGAAGCTCTTGTTATTTTACTTCGTAACTTGGATCCAAGATGTGGACTCTGTAATGGTACATGGATGATATGTAAGGCCTTTCACTCTAAAGTCTTGGAGACTGAAATAAAAAAAGAGTATTTTTTCCACGGATTACCTTTATATGCACCGAGACTCAACTACTATTCACCATGAGACAGAGACAGTTTCCCATGCGAGTGGCATTTGGCATGTCAATAAAGAAATCGCAAGACCAAACCCTAAATGTCTTGGGGTTGTATTTGGTGACTCTAGTGTTTACTCATGGGAAATTGTATGTTGCATTGTCCCATGAGCACGGTCTGATGTGAAGGTGTTACTTAAGGATAATGCTAATGGTGGAGAGTCTTCATTTAATAATCTTCAAAGTTATACACCTATGACAAACAACATTATTTATAAGGAGATCTTGAATACTTCAGAGTGACAAGTCAAGTTTCTTATTTAAGTTCTGTGTTTTGATTAATTTTGTTGTGATTTCTTTTTTATACATATTTGTCCATGTAAAAGTACTTATTTTTGTTGTTTATATTTTGACAGACATGTCAGAGATTACCTTTACATTGGACATGCCTTTGTCGAGGATAGTATATGAGTTATTCTCTATATTTGCATAACTTTGCTTGATTACAAAGTATGGAACATGACATTCTATACTAATGTCTATCTATACATAGCCACCGCTATGGTCAGGTTCTATTACTGTAGGTCATGTAGGAGGGCTTATGATTGATGCCTATAGGGATGGGTAAGTATAAGTGTAATTATTAGGCATTGTCATCGTCTTTCATCCATTCTCATCCAATCACATCATATTACATCTCATCACATCTATCCTCATCACATCACATCACAACATATCCACATCACATCTCATCCATTCATATCACAGCATATCCATCTACATTCGTTCAGATCCACATCACATCCACATATCATCACATCACGTTCACATCTATTTATATCACTTCACATCACATTTACCCAAGTCCACATCACATCACTCTATCCACATCATATCTCATCCATTCATATCTAACCAGATCCACATCACATCACATTCATTCACATCTCATTACATCACATTCACATCTCACCACATCCACTCACATCTCATCATTCAATATTCTTCTTTTGAGTAAAAGATTCATGGGATTTATAAAAATAATTTCTACCCATATTTTCTAATAAAATTAATAATTCTCAAAATTCTACTTTTGATAAATACTCATAATTTGAATTATGCCAAAAATTTCTCTTTTACCATTTAATTACTTGGATCTCATATATCATGGGAATTTCTCTTTTTGCATAAAAATAAATTTACCAAAAATTCATCTTTTACCATTTAATTACTTGGATCTCAATTATCATGGGAATTCCTCTTTTTGCATAAAAATAAATTTACCAAAAATGTTGAGATATCGAGCTCTAGTGAGGCGGTGGACACTGATGACCCGCCTGGGGGATAGGCCCCACACTTACACCACTGGCATGGTTGGTGAGATCTTGGGTGATATGCAGCCAGTGGGATGACAGGCTGTGTGACAGCCACTCTAGAGACTGGCATAGTTATAGCGCCAGCTCATTTAGTCGGGTTCACACTATAGAGAACCCGTGTATGTATTTGGTTGAGTACCTTTCATATTGTGTGTACTCTTATTCTTGTATATGGTGTGTTGAGTGTTGTGTAGAGAAGAAGAAGATTTTCAGCCTCTCACCTTGTGTGTTCTCTATTAGGGTTTTGTGAGTGTGTGTGTGTGCTTGCAAGAGCTCAAGCTCTCTTCCCCCCTGCATCTTTTCATGGTATCAGAGCCTGGTTCGTGCTAAGGGCTGAGCTGCAAGCAAGAGAACCACAGGAAGCGGTACGAGGGTAAGAGCTGCAACTACTCTTCCCTATTGTGTTGGTGACTACACCCTTGTCGGGAGCTCTACGGGAGGCACCGGCAAACGATCTCTGATTGAGGAGCTTTCTTCGCGGGAGTGAAGCTACAGGGCAACTATTCAGTCCTTCGGACTGATAATTTTCAGGCCGAAAACGCGTTTCGGGCGCGTCTGGACCTCCGTTTTTCAGAAAGCAGGCGATTTCGAGCACTGCGGGTAAGTCATCGATTCTCTGCAGAACTCTGTTTTACGAACTGCAGGAAGACAGATTGACTGTGCAGACACTGTGGGTGCTGCAAAGAGGTCTACAGTTGCCATTGGGTGTATGTATGCACATTGAAGTCACTGATTGTGACATTTGAGTACTCCAGTACCGCTGTGCAGAAATTACTGCAGGTTGTGCAGAAAAAAACCAGAGTGCAGGTTCTGGTAAAGTTGTGTGTTTGGCAAGATGTCTAATGATGGCATAACACAGATTGTGGCTGAGAAGCTGGATAAGAATAACTTCCATGCTTGGAGGTTCAGGTTAACGAATTTCCTGATGGGAAAAGGCTATTGGGACTACATAGAAGGAGAGCATGAAGAGGCACCGGAGATACCGGATATAAATCCGACTGCTGCAGATGTGAAAGAGTTCAAAGACTGGAACCAAGGAGCCAGGAAAGTAATGTATTGGCTATCCATTAGTATACAGGACACCATGATTGGGCACATTCAGGATGCCAAGTCCCCCAAGGAGGCGTGGGACACCTTGGTAAAGCTGTATGAAACAAATACCAAGGCACGTAAGATACAGTTGAAGAATGAACTTCATACTGTGGAGAAAAAGAGCATGTCTGTGAATGACTATGCGTTGAAGATAAAGGGCATTGTGGAATCCCTTGCATCTATTGGTGTGTCAGTAGATGATGATGACAAGGTGGAAGTCTGTTTACGTGGTCTTGGGCCACAATACAAGGCGTTCAAGACGTCTATCCAGACTCGGGAAAACATTCCCAACTTTACAGATTTGGTGTCTATGCTGATTATCGAAGAGAAGAGCTTGGGTGAAGACCAACAGTCTTCACAAAGCAAAAATAGTTCAGAGCAACAGGCCTTCTACACGAGTTCAGGAAGAGGACGAGGTAGAGGAGGCCGTGGACGCGGTCAAGGAGGTGGCCGAACAGGTAATCAGAATTATGGCCAGCAGCAGCAACAACAACAACAGTCCCAGAATCAACAACAACAACAACAACACGCAGGTGGAAGAGGCAGATTCAGAGGCAGGGGGAGTCAAAGAGGCCGTGGAAATTGGCAAAGGCAATACAATGATGCACGTGAATGCTACTATTGTGGTAAGCCTGGACATGTGCAGTCTGAATGTTATAAGAAGCAGGCTGACATGCAAAATGGGAAAGTGCAGCAAAACAACTATGCATCCTCAAGCAGAAATAATGAGGATAATGAAAGGTTGTTTGTCATGCAACATGTCGTGAATGCCATGTCTGAAAATGTTGATGCAGCACAAAAGGATAATGTATGGTATGTGGATTCAGGCGCTTCGAACCACATGACGAGTCATGGGGAGTGGTTCAAGGAAATGAAAAACCCGGAAAGACCAGGTTTTGTGGAAACAGGGGATGACACTGCTCATCCAATTGCCCATGTTGGAGATGTGCCATTGTCTATGCAGGATGGCAAAGTGAAGTACCTTGCAGATGTACTTCATGTACCGAACATAACAAAGAATCTGGTTTCAGTTGGCCAGATGATTGAGCAGGGTTTGCAGGTTCGGTTTAACCCTGATGGGTGTTATGTTGAAGATTTCAAAGACAAGTGCAGGTTGGTTGCAAAAGGCAACAGAGTGGGCAGAATGTTTACGTTGGATGTAGACATGCCTGAAATGAGTGCTGCAATGTTTGCAAATGGTTCAGGAGTTGTTGCAGACACAGACATATGGCATAAAAGAATTGGACATGTGAATGTTCAGAGATTGAAGTCTATGCAGACAAAAGGAATTGTGACAGGGCTACCAAAATTTAAAGTGGAAGGTATGCAGAAAATATGTGAAGCATGCCAATTTGGGAAGCAAACAAAGCATGTGTTTCCACGTAACAGATATGTGAGCAGAAATGCACTAGATGTTGTGCATTCAGATGTATGGGGTCCTACGAAGACTGTGTCTATGGGAGGCTGCAGGTACTATGTCACTTTCATTGATGACCACACAAGAAAAGTGTGGGTATATTTCATGAAGGAGAAGAGTGAGGTGTTCACTCACTTTCAGAATTTCAGGTTTTTGGTTGAAAAGCAAACAGGAAAATATGTAAAGTGCCTAAGGTCAGATGGAGGGGGAGAGTACTTCTCCAATGAGTTCTCTGAATTCTTGAAGAAGAATGGTATTCGGAGACAGTTTACCTGCAGATACACTCCGCAGCAAAATGGAGTTGCTGAGCGGAAAAACAGGCACATTGCAGAGATTGCGCGAGCATTGATGGAAGAGAAGAATATGCCGCATTGCTATTGGGCTGAGGCTGTCTCTACAGCAGTATACATCATGAACAGGACTCCAACTGCAGCCATACATGATGTAACTCCAGAGGAGAAGTTTACTGGCAGAAAACCAGATTTGTCTCATCTGAAAGTCTTTGGATGCATTGCATATGTGCATGTGCCAGATGAGCTGAGAACTAAGCTGGATCCAAAAGCAGAAAAATGTGTGTTTATTGGATATTCCCTTGAGCAAAAGGGATACAGGTGTTATAACCCTGCTACACGTGAGTTGAGGGTAAGCAGGGATGTTGTCTTTGATGAGATGAGCAGCTGGTATGCTGCTGGGAAAGAAGCTATTGGGGCTGATGTGAGTGGAAGTGTGGTTGCACAAAATGCAGGTCAGCAATCACAGTCTTTGAGTGGACCAGGAGAGTCCTCATCTAGTGGGTCTGTTGATAGACCATGGAGTGGCAGGCTGCGTCATAATACCAGTCCTGCAAATGTGATTACTACATCACGAAAAGGAAAAGAGAAAGTGGTTGAGCCCCTTGGTATGCCTGACATTTCTGCAGGGCATTCTCATGTTGATGGAGAGTCTAGTGGCTCAGATATGAGCCTTGATGAGGAGCTTGGGATCCCAGCTATGAGAACACCTGGTGTAAAGAAGGCTATGGAAGCCATGAATGAAAAGCTACGAAGATCAGGGAGAGTGAAGAACCCTGTGCAGAGATTTACATATGATGGTTATGTGGCACATCACTATGCATATATGGCAAAGGTTGTGCAGGTCGTTGAGCCCACATGCATTGATGAGGCTGTTGGAAATGTGAATTGGGAGAAAGCTATGGATGAGGAGATGGATGCACTATATGGAAATGAAACTTGGGATTTAGTGCAATTGCCTGAAGGCAAGAAAGCCATTGGATGCAAGTGGGTGTACAAAGTTAAACATAACAGTGATGGAAGCATAAACAGGTACAAGGCTAGATTAGTAGCCAAAGGATATGCGCAGACATATGGGATTGATTATGAGGAAACTTTCAGCCCAGTTGCCAAGATGGCAACGGTGAGAGTTGTGATAGCAGTGGCTGCATCAAAGCAATGGTCTTTACATCAAATGGATGTAAAGAATGCATTCTTGCATGGGGATTTGCAAGAAGAGGTGTATATGTTGCAGCCACCTGGTTATGAGGATGTGGGTCACCCCGAGCATGTTTGCAGGTTGAAGAAAGCCTTGTATGGCTTAAAGCAAGCACCAAGAGCATGGTCTGACAAGATTTCTGAATATCTTGTCACTATTGGCTTTCATGTAGCCAATGCAGATTTCTCATTGTATGTGAGACATGGTGATAGAGGGGTTGTGCTTGTTGTCATCTATGTAGATGACTTGATCATTACGGGAGACCATGATGCAGAGATCCTTGATGTAAAGATCTCGCTTAGACAGAAGTTCGAGATGAAGGATCTGGGGGAGCTCAGATATTTCTTGGGCATTGAGGTGATTAGGTCACCACATGGCATTGGATTACTGCAGAGACAGTATGGCTTGGACATGTTGTCCAAGTATGGTATGACAGGCTGTAAGCCTATTTCTGTGCCATTGGATCAGAATGGCAAATTGAGTGCAGACTCAGGAGAGATCTTGGAGGATCCTACTATGTATAGGAGCATAGTAGGAAGTTTGATCTACATGACGATCACCAGACCAGATTTGAGCTATGCTGTTGGGTTGGTGAGTCAGTTTATGCAGGTTCCACGGAAACCGCATTTGGATGCAGTGAGACGCATACTGAGGTATGTGAGGTCTACTTTGCATTGTGGACTATTCTATGAGACTGGGACAGAGATATGCGTACATGGGTACACAGATGCTGATTGGGCTGGTAGTATCTCAGATAGAAGATCTACCAGTGGATTCATGTTCTCTTTGGGGAGTGCTGCTGTGACTTGGAGCAGCAAGAAGCAACCTACGGTTGCTCTATCGAGTACAGAGGCCGAGTACAGAGGAGCTGCTATGGCAGCATGTGAGGTAGCTTGGTTGAGGAAGCTACTTGGAGATTTGGGTCTATCAGTGGATAGACAAGTTGTCATTTTCTGTGACAACATTAGTAGTATACAGTTGGCCAGGAACCCAGTCTTTCATGCTCGTACGAAGCACATAGAGGTCCACTACCACTTCGTGAGAGAGAAGGTCTTGGCAGGAGACCTTGACCTTGTTTATGTCAGCACAGAGGATCAGGTAGCTGACATCTTCACAAAAGCATTGGGTACAGAGAAGCTCCGCAGATTCAGGGCTTCGCTTGGTGTACATGAGATGGAGTTGAGCTCGAGGGGGAGTGTTGAGATATCGAGCTCTAGTGAGGCGGTGGACACTGATGACCCGCCTGGGGGATAGGCCCCACACTTACACCACTGGCATGGTTGGTGAGATCTTGGGTGATATGCAGCCAGTGGGATGACAGGCTGTGTGACAGCCACTCTAGAGACTGGCATAGTTATAGCGCCAGCTCATTTAGTCGGGTTCACACTATAGAGAACCCGTGTATGTATTTGGTTGAGTACCTTTCATATTGTGTGTACTCTTATTCTTGTATATGGTGTGTTGAGTGTTGTGTAGAGAAGAAGAAGATTTTCAGCCTCTCACCTTGTGTGTTCTCTATTAGGGTTTTGTGAGTGTGTGTGTGTGCTTGCAAGAGCTCAAGCTCTCTTCCCCCCTGCATCTTTTCAAAAAATTCCTCTCTTACCATTTAATTACTTGGATCGCAATTATCATGGGAATTCCTCTTTTTGCATAATAAATTTACCAAAAATTACTCTTTTCTGATAATCAATTTATTATGCATAATTACAAAAAACTTATTTCACATGAATATGATGAAAATCAATCTTTTTGTATAGGATGTCCAATCCTAGAATATGGTAGGAAGTCCTCTTTTAGCATTATGCATAAAATTAAGATATGTATTATTTTTGAAAATTTTACCATAGCTTCGCTTGCTAATACTAATAATTTTTTATTTTTTATCTAAAGAATAAAAGCTTGTAATGAAAATATGATAGTAGTTCCTCTTTTATGCTTAAAATCAAACTATGAATTTAAATCATAATTTTAACCATAATCATAAACTTAATTATGATTATCTCACTAGATTAAGCTAATTCCATTATTTCTCTTTTCCCAAATTGATAGGATAATCTATTTCTCATTTAGAATCAATCAAAGTAGTTTTTAACTACTTATAAATAATCTAAAAGAATAACCATTATTTTGTTAATACAAAATCATAAAAATATCATTTTCTTAATCTCTGGCTTATCAAGCGTAAAGTTTAGCTTTGAATTAAGAGACTATCATTGAGAAGCATCCTTTTTCAAGGGATTTAGCCATAAAGATGGCTATTCTTTTAGAGAGAGAGATTTACTTAAAGAAAGCATTATAATTTAAGCATAAAGGTTAACTTAATGCTAATTAAACATTAAGAAACTTAGGGAAAACTTGATTTGAATTAAAAGAATCATTTTGAAAGCTTCTCAAGCTTGAGAGGGATTGAGAAGAAGAAAGTTATTGAGAAAAATTGGAAAAAAAATATAAAATTTGATTTTACCTCCAAGTTTGGCTTGATTCTCTAATTGCAGGGTGAAGCCCTCGACCAATCAATTGGTCCACCAAGAGGAGAAGAGCAACTCCAAGAGTTTTTATAGAGAGAGAGAGCTCCAAGCTCCCAAGAGAGAGAAAAATTTAAGGGATAATAGAAAATATGATTATTTTAATATAATACTGGCATAGTATAGCTCCCATATTCAATTACAAATGACTGAGGGTCTATTTATAGGTGAGGGAGGACACTAACCAAGTCCAACTAGGTTCTAGAATTTTTCAAGTTTAGTTTGACTCAATTTGGACAAGATTTGAACCAGTTTGGCTCCTTTTGGACAAGATTTGAACCAGTTTGGCTCCTTTTTTGATTTGGTTTGATTCAGGAGAGAGGAGAGATAAAAATATTACAATTTTTTTGAATTAAAAACCCTTCCACATAGGTGAAGGAGGCGCCTACCTCAAGAGTCCCCCTTTCCTTTACCAAGGTGTCAAAAATGTCTCATTTTTTAAGTAATATCTCATAATTTTTAACTAATAAACCTTGTACTCAATCAACTCTTCATCTTATGTGAGAATTTACTCATTTTTTAGTATTTTCTTTTATTCTTTGGATTTATCGCATCCCAACACTTGGATTAATCCAATTGGCCCATTTGAACCTTAACCTTAATTGGACCATAATCTAATTTTTTTTGAAAATGTAGACCCTTAGGGTAAGGTCTCTTATACCATTTTCAATTAATTCCTAATGCACATTGGAAAGTTTATTTTGAACTTCTGTTGTAGGGGAGTCCATTTTAGATACTAGGAGGATTTTTATATCCAAAGATATCTCAATTTAGGATTATCTCTCTCTAGGCCAAAATAGGTTAAAACAAGATCTTTCTTTTATTTTAGAGAGGGGAATAATTACAAGAACAGAAGGGAAGGTTCTTACACCTTTGCACCTCAAAAGCTAGAGGGAGGAATCGTACAATAACTCACTTCATATATATTGGCACCTATTTTTGTGAAGATTGTGCTTGTATGTAGGTAGTTATATGTCATAAACCTATTTGATCTTTGCCAAGTTTCATCTTTTCTCATTAGCATAAAAATCCTTATGCTCTTATCAAAATATATCAAACTATTCATATTTAAAAATCATAGAGGTAAAAAATAAACATAGAATTAAAAAGAAAAACAAAAATAAAGCAAAGTTTTGGTAGCTTACCTCAAAAAACCAAGGAAGACCCAAACTATGTGACAAATCAACAATATGCCAGCAGCCTTATGAAAATCTAAAGTACCTACATTGATCCACAAAGTAGAACAGATGAGAGCTCTTTCCACCCTCTTAAATCTAAAGTACCTACATTGATCCACAAAGTAGAACAGATGAGAGCTCGTTCCACAAAGTACCTACATAGAACAGATGAGAGCTCTTTCCACCCTCTTAAATTCATTTCACATTTTTCCATTTGTCAAAATCTAAATCCTTAAAACTTACATATATAAAAATAACACATAAAATCTATAATCCTAAAACATTACACATATACTTATAAAAAGATAATAGCAGTGTCACAAATACTACAAAGACATTATAAAATCAGCATCCAATGTCTTTCAATATACATATACGACCAAACCAAGCTTAGAAATCTCTCTCTCTCTCTCTCTCTCTCTCTCTCTCTCTCTCTCTTCCCCGCCCACAGACCAAAAACCATAAAAAGAGAAATTTCTATAAAAAACCATTAAAAAAGAAATTCTCTGTAATCTCCATATAAATACTATAGGTGAAGCAGGGATGCACGCTATCGCCCACCCTCTTTTTGGACTGTACATTGATGCGGTCTCTAATTATGTAGACAGATTGGGAGGCCCAGGGGCATGCGTGGCAGGGGTGTTGATACCCATCTTGTTATATGCTGATGATATTATTCTAATCTCAGACTCTCCGGAGGGATTATAGAGACACCTGGATGCATTAAAGGCTTTTTGTGCAGATAGAGATCTAACAGAGTGAACCTTGGGAAAAACAAGGTTATGGTGTTTTACACCACACAGGCATGGGTGACGAGATCAGAGCCTCAATTCACTTTATGAGGGGAGCCGGTAGATTACGTCAGGTCATATGTCTACTTGGGAGTTACTTTCACAAGATTGTGTTTCTCCCTGAAGGAGGCAGCAGCAGCAGTAGCTAAGGGCATGCAGCCTTGGGGGCAGTGTGCACACATACAATTTCAAGAGCCATGCACCAAATTGTGGCTATTTGATACGCCTCTCACATCGACCCTCCTGTACGGAGCTCCAATTTGGGGGCCCAGTATACATCACAGATCTCAGAGAGGGATAGATGAGGGATGGAGGTAAATGGAGAGACCACTGATTATGATGATTGCCCGCATGTTTTGGAGCAAATCATCAGTACCACACATGAGATTGTTTGAGCTAAGCTGGGTGCCCCACCAGTAGTAACTGAGGCCCTATTCTAGGCAGTTACCTTTTTATAGTGGCTATGGGTGCCCCACCAGTAGTAACTGAGGCCCTATTCTAGGCAGTTACCTTTTTATAGTGGCTATGGGAGCTCCCTCAGCAGAGGTACTCTCGATTGCATTGACCTCATCCATACACTTGGCAGAGGATGGAGATACTCATTATTGGTACGCTCAGGTGAGATCATGGTTTGACCTACATGGTTTGCAGATAGAGGCACTACCACACCCTTTGAGTACAGTATGGATTGTCCATTTTTGGATCTCAGCCACTCAGAGCAAAACCGTGTGATCAGGATGGATATCATCAAAGTGGCACAGAGAGGACATGGACTAGCCCCCTTGAGCCCTTGGGCACGAAAATGGCTCATTACAAGAGCCATTTTCTACACCTCTCATCGGATGATTTTATCACCCGCTCGGCGTACATGGATGTACACCTATCACATGGGATACGTTGTGCCATTGGACAGATCTGGACCTCATCCACACCAGCTGTGGATTGAGACAAGGTGATATGTGCATCAGATCTTGGATGACCGCATTTGTCAGCTATGCTACCAGGAGGTAGAGACAGAGGAGCACTACATTTGCCGATGTACAGTCTACTATGAGATCCGAGGGAGATATCACTGCCTCTTCTGAGAGGGTTTTGGGCCGTTACGTAGGGTCATGGAGTTCGAGGATCAGAGATGCCTGGGATTGTTTCTACTTGAGCTTAGAAGACACAGAGAGACCCTCTTGGCAGACAGGAGGCCGAGCTATGATGTACCTAGACAGAGGACCCTGACAGATTTCTTCGGCACCAGCACCAGCAACCCAGCCCCCATAAACCTCTTGATACCTCCTCCATTAGGCCATCAAGGTACCAACCATGCTCCCAAGGAGTCACCACTGTTAGAGCAATTATCTTATGTCGTGGCCACGCCCACCAGGATCCCGACCACGACATCCTCACCACCATTGCCAGATCAGAGCCATTATTGCTCTTAGCATCAGAGGTGCCTACCTCGCTTCTACGACCTCTCCATTCTAGACAACCCCATGGTGGAGATACTTGATCTAAGGAGAGGGCGACACTTCAACTGATCAGCATACATGGATCTACCTGATATACATTTTTTAGTATTTTCCAGTATTTTCTACTCATTATCATCTTGGAGTCTTACAATTCTGTTCTTATAACTGTAGGACAATCAGTTTATTGTACTTTTTAGTCTCATTTAGTTGTTCGCTTTGATGCGACACCAACGTCAGATGTACTCTCAGTTTTGGTCTCATAGGCCACTATGGCCTCTTAGAGACGTTAATATATCATTTCATTTCATCTCTCTCTCTCTCTCTCTCTCTCTCTCTCTCTCTCTCTCTCCATGGACCTGAGAGACAAAAGGACCAACATTAGTACTCCAGTACTTAGCGCCCAAAGTTACAAAAAGATAATAATGTCATAAGCATTAAAAAAGGATCATAAGATCAACTCCCAATAGGCAAACCAAATGAATACTTACATTCCAGGTGTTTGTAATCTACAACTCATTTTGGTAAGTAAAGCCCCAAACGCACTAAACTTAAAGCATGAACTATTGGATTAATAAAAATAACATGTATAACATAACATGTATAACATAACATGCATAACATAACATGCATACATACATACATAACTTGCATTCTACATATTTTTGCTTGGTCATGTACAATCCCTAATGAGATTTTATCCAATCTTCACATTCATAATAAGGGATTATAAAGCTCTCTCTCTCTCTCTCTCTCTCTCTCTCTCTCCATATATATATATATATATATATATATATATATATATATCCACCCCTCTCACACTCAGTGTGCCCTAAACTTAAAGCATGGATTATTGGATTACTAAAAATAACATGTATCACATAACATGCATACATATACATACATACATAACTCGCATCATATATTGGCACCTATTTTTTTGAAGATTGTGCTTGTATATGTAGGTAGGTATATGTCATAAACCTATTTGATATTTCCCAAGTTTCATCTTTTTCTCATGCTTATGCTCTTATCAAACTATAACGAACTATTCATATCTAAAAGTCATAAAGTCCAAAACTAAACATACAAGAAAGAAGAAAAACAAAAATAAAGCAAAGTTTTGGTAGCTTACCTCAAAAGACCAAGGAAGATCCAAACTATGTGATAAATCAATAATATGCCAGCCTTATGTAAAGCTAAAGTACCTACATTGATACAACGATGAGAGCTCTGTAGCAACATATGGTAGTGATGTGTGTGAACACACTTAGGACCGCCGGGGCACTTTCTCACTCACTAGGAGGTTTTTTTCCCCGTGCGTATGTACACCCTCTTATCTACTCATTTTGGAGTGTGTACTTATCTTTTGTATCTGGCACACATTTGTTCATTCTAATCTAGTGAGTTTGTGTGCTCTCAAGCTTCTTTATCTTGTGTGTGTGTGTGTGTGCGCATTGTTGCAACCCTAACCCTAATTCTAACAACTGGTGAAAGATCCTTGTCCCCTCTGCACAACGAAATCAGGGGTGCTAGCAGCAGAAGTAGCACTTTGTGCTGTGCAGGGTGAGCCTCTCTCACCCAGGGATATCCAGACAAGAGACTAATCCCTCAGTTCTTCCAAAACCGAACCTGAAAAAACTTCCCTCGCCCAGAAAGCACGGGCGATTCCTCCAAGATATTTTTATTCTAACGTAGTCAAGAGCCTTAACTAACAAAACTGATCCGACCAAACCCGTAAGTCACATGGTCAGATCAAGGAAGAGACTTGCACTTGGACCATAGAGACCAACGCTTTTTTCCTCGTCAAGAGGCACAAGCGTTGATTCTTTTCCATAGAACAAGGACTATCCGAGATTTACTTCATCTATCGTAACATAACAGAATTGAGTCTCATTTTAGGGATCAGTCCAGCCTAACCCCATCCAGTCCCATGGGTTAGCCAACTGCCCAACCACTGTACTGATAGGATCCATTTAGGAATTTGGTTATGTCTTGTCCTAGGTACCAAGGAAAAGAGTTCCTAGACCCCTAGCTGGTGCTTCAAGCAAACTTCAAGATAGTCACACCACTTACACACCTAATATGAAATTGCCTATTTCACACATTCAGCTGTCTTTAAAATAATCTTTTAATGAAACCATAGTATAATTGATCATAATCTCCCAAAATATCTGGTTGAATTCTAATTTCCAATCATTCCTTCATTAGTGTACCTATGGCATCATTGGCAACCAGAACGCTCACACCACCTGTCCACTCAGGGGTCTTTTCTCAATAGTTCCTAGCTCATAGTAACCAAAAATATATTCACTTATAAAAATCCAGATCGACTCTCCGTTTGAAGATCAGTAAGATCAACCAACAGATCCATATAAAAGAGCCATGGACTCATTCATTGAGGACCAGCAAGGCCAATCAACCGAATCAACCGGATCCATGCCCGAGTTCAGAAAACAACTCTAACTCCTTGTTTTATTTTCTTCCTCGACGCATGCGTGGATATCTTTGGCGATCCAGAGCCCAAGCACCGTATGGTCAGCACCCTTTAGGATACTTTGTAGGTCACCTAGCGCTTCACTCGTAGGCCGCTTCCTTGGTCTCTCATCCACCTAGCGCTTCACTCATAGGCCGCTTCCTTGGTCTCTCATCCACCTAGCGCTTCACTCATAGGCCACTTCCTTGGTCCCTCATCCACCGTACCGGAAGCTCACCATTTAAATTGAACAGAGGCTGGTCAAGACCTCGGCCTACCTTGCTATGCGAGACGTCCTCCATTGACTCTCCGTCAGTTGTTTTGTAACTTTATCACTTAGGTCTCCCCAGGACCTCATTATTAGCATAAAAGCATAAAAAGCTATTTTCTTAACCTCTAGCTTAACAAGCTTAGAGATTGATTTTGAATTAAGAATTTATCAATGAGAAGCATTCATTTGCTTAAGAATTAGTCATAGGAATGACTATTCTTTTGGGAGAGAGAGATATACATAAAAAGAATTCTAATTAAGCATAAAGATTAAATTTTTTGTGATTAATCATTAAAACTCTTAGAGAAAGCTTGATTTGCATTAAAAACAACTAAATAGAAACTTCTCAAGCTTGAGAGGGGTTGAGAAGTGAAATCATTGAGAATATAATTAAAAACCATGAATTTCTTCTAACCCTTAGGTTTGGCTTGCTTCTTTATCTTAGAAGGAAGCCCCCAACCAATCAATTGGTTTAGTATGTTGAGAAGAAACCTCCAAGGATTGTTGAAGAGAGAGAGAATACAAAATAATGAGGGTCTATTTATAGGTGAGGGAGGCCACTATAACTAAGTCCAACTAAGTTCTAGAATTTTTCAGCTTCAGGTTGGTTGAATTTGGACAAGATTTGGACCAGTTTAGCTCCCATTTTGATCCAGTTTGATCCAGGAGAGGGGAGAGATAAAAATATCACTTTTTTTTTGAACTAAAAACTCATCCACATGTGTGAATTAGGCACCTACCTCAAGAGTCTCCCTCTCCTTACCAAGGTGTCAAAAATTTATCATTTCTCGAAAATATCTCATTTTAGTAATATCTCTTAATTTTTAACTAATAAACCTTGTACTCAGTCAACTCTTCATCTTATGTGAGCATTTACTCATTTTTGGATATTTTCTTTTATTCTTTGGATTTATCTCATCCCAACACTTAGATTAATCCTATTGGTCCATAGGAACCTTAATTGGACCATAATCCAATTTTTTTTGAAAATCTAGACTCTTAGGCTAAGGTCCCTTATATCATTTTTAATTGATTCCTAATGCACATTGGAAAGTTCATTTTGAACTTTTGTTTCAGGGAAAATCATTTTAGACACTAGGAGGATTTTTATATCCAAAGATATCTCAATTTTGGATTACCTCTCTCTAGATATTTTCTCTGTCTAGGCCAAAACATGGTAAAACAAGATCTTTCTTCCATTTTAGAGAGGGAAATAATTACAAGAACAGAAGGGGAGGCTCCTACATCTTTACACCTCAAAAGCTGGAGGAGGGAGGAATCTTATAATTGGTATCAGAGCTAGCTTCCTTGACACTTAATAGTCTGCCTCCCTCTCACGACCCTATTTTTCTGTCTCCAATTGAGAGACCCTGTAAGATTCCTCCCTCTAGATTTTGAGGTGTTCAGGTGTAGGTACCTCCCCTTCTGATCTTATAATTATTCCCCTCTCAAAAATAAAAGAAAGATCCTATTTTACCCTTTTGTGGCTTGGAGAGAGAAAATGTCTAGAGGGAGGTAATTCAAAATTGAGATATTTTTGGATATAAAAATCCTCCTAGTGTCTAAAATGATTTCCTCTGAAACAAAAATTCAAAAAGAACTTTCCAATGTGCAATTGGAATTAATTAAAAATAGGTATAAAGGACCTTAGTCTAAGGGTCCAGATTTTCAGAAATTTTTGAATTATGCTCCAATTAAGGTTCCTATGGACCAATAAGATTAATCCAAATGTAGGGAGGAGATAAATTGAAGAATAAAAGAAAAACTCCCAAAAATGAGTAAATGCTCACATAAGATGAAGAATTGACTGAGTACAAGGTTTATTAGTTAAAAATTAAGAGATATTTAGAGGAAATGATGCATTTTTGACACCTCAGTGTGGGGATCTCCCCTCATGAAGGAGGCACCTATTTCACATGTGTGGATGAGTTTTAAACTAAAAAATAATGAGATATTTTCATCTCTCCTCTCTCCTGTTTTTCAACTAGATACAAAAAGTAAGCTAAACTGACCTAAAAATGGTCAAAAATTGACCAAACTGATCTGGAAAATTCTAGAATTAGTTTGCTTGGTTAGAGGCTCACTTTTTCCTATAAATAGAAGCCTCCCCCTTTGTAAAAGCTTAATGGTGTTTATGCATTGTTACTGTGCTCCTGCCCTGAGCCATTTACATTGAATTTCTTAATAATTCAATTGTTTTTGGCCCAATCCTCTCCAAAGTGAATTGGTGGCCACTCTTGCTTCAAACAAGAGTAGAACCCTCAATCCCTCAAGCTAAAGGAAAGCTTACAACTCCATGAAATCTAAATTTTCTTACTTTTTTTTAAATTTTAAATCTATGGTTTTCTTAAATTTCTTGTTTTACAGTTGCTTGAATTAAAAATTCAAATGCTATGCCTTTGAGGAAAAGGCCACCCCTTCTCTTCTTTACAATTCAGCCTTTCTTAATCCTAAAAAGATTAGTTAAATGATTAATTAAACTTTTCTTATTGTTTACTCTCTTGAATTCTGAAAATTGAGTAGATTAGAGTCCTATATATCTAGATTGGGTTAATTTAAGTTGAAATTAGAATGATAAAAATGAGAAATGGTCAGCCATACAAAGGAGGTTATGGCAAAATTTTCCAAAATTTTGTGGAAAAGAAAGTTTATTTTTATGTTATTCTAAAAGTGTAATTCCCACCGTTTGTGGAAAAGATTTTTTTTTAATATTATTCTAAAAGAGTAATTCCCACCGTTTGTGCATTCTAAAAGAAATATTCTAATTACTCCATGTACATATTCATCTATGAATATGCATGGATATTTACTGATATTAATTATTAAAATTATTTTTTTTGGCATAGAAAGATGCATAAAGGATTTTTTTTAATTTCAAAAGTGTTACCCTTGCATAGAAAGATGCATAAAGGATTTATTTTTATTTCAAAATTGTTATTCTCATTAAAATTGATTTTATGCATAGAAAAATGCATAAAGGATTTATTTTTATTTCAAAAATGTTATTCTCATTAAAATTGATTTTTGCATAGAAAGATGCATAAAGGATTTATTTTTATTTCAAAAGTGTTATTCTCATTAAAAATGATTTTATGCATAAAAAGATGCATAAAAGAATTATTTTTATTTCAAAAGTGTTATTTTCATTAAAGTTGATTTTTATGCATAAAAGGATTTTTATAAAAGTGTTATTCCCATTGAAGTTGATTTTTATGCATAAATAGATGCGTAAAGAATCTTTATATCAAAATTAGAATTCTCTTAAATTCTATGTTTAAATTCTATGAAATAGATGTGAATGAATGGATGGATGGATGGATGTGAATAGAAGCGATGAGATGGATAGTTGTGAATGAATGGATGGATGGATGTGATGTGAATAGAGGTGACGAGATGCGAGGTGAATAGATGTGATGAGATGTGAGGTGAATAGATGTGATGTGAATCGGATAGATGTGAATGAATGGATGAGATGTGAATAGATGTGATGTGAATAGATGAGATGTGAATAGATGTGATGTGAATCAGATAGATGTGAATGAATGGATGAGATGTGATGTCATGTGAATTAGGATGTAAATGAATGATATGGGATGTGAGTGGATGTATGTGAAAGAATGGATGTGAATGTGTATGTGAAGAATGGATGTGGATATGTATGTGAAAGAATGGATGTGGATGTGTATGTGAAAGAATGTGATGTGATGTAAGGAGATGTGATGTGACATGAATATATGTGGAGGTGAAGTGATAGATATGAATGTATGAATAGATGTGGGTAGTCGTACAGGTGAATGATTGGATGGATGTGGATGAATGAGATGAGATGTGTATGAATGAGATATGATGTGGATAGATGTGATTAGATGTTATGTGGATAGAATGTATGTGATGGGATGGTGATGAGAATGAATGTGATGGATATGAATGAATGTGATGTGAATAAATGAGTTGTGATGTCATGTGAATTAAGATGTGAATGAATGTGAGGTGATGAGATGTGGAGATGGGTAGATGCCAGTGGATGAGATCTGATGAGGATAAATGAGGAAAGATGTGATGAGATGAAAATGATAGGATTGGATGAGAATGGGAATACATATGAAATAGATGTGACTTAAATAATATGGATTGATGTGGAAAGACGAGAGTTAATTTTAGAAACTATATTTATGACCTGTTTTTAAATGACTGTTTTATGTCAAGAATGCTGGGGAAGCATTTTGACCATGAATGAGGTCGTGGAGACCTAATCTGATAAAGTTGCAATAGCTGACGGAGAGTCAATGGAGGACGTCTCGCGTAGCAAGGTCGGGCGAGGTCTTGACCAGCCTCCTCAGTTCGATTTAAATGGTGAGCTTCTGGTACGGTTGATGAGGGACCAAGAAAGATGCCTATGAGTGAAGTGCTAGGTGACCTGCAAAGGATCCTAGAGGGTGCTGTGACCATACGGTGCTCAGGCTTTGGGTCGCCAAAGATACCCACACGTGCATCGGGAAAGATATCGAAACAAGGAGTAAGAGTTGTTTTCTGAATTCGGGCATGGATCTGGTTGATTGACCTTGCTGGTCCTCAACGGATGAGTCCATGGCTCTTTTATATGGATCTGTTGGTTGATCTTGCTGATCTTCAACGGAGATTCCATTTTGATTTTTATAAGTAAAGTTACTATGAGCTAGGAACTATCGAAAAGGCCCCTGAGTGGACAGGTGGTGAGCGTTCTAGTTGCCAATGATGCCATAGGTACACCGATGAAGGAAAAATTAAAAATTAGGATTCAACCGGATATTTTGGAAGTTTATGATCAGTGATACTATAGTTGCATTAAAAGATTGTTTTAAAGTCAGCTGAATCTGTGAAAAAGGCAATTTCATATTGGGTGTATAAGTGGTGTGACTAGTTCTAAGTTTGCATGAATATCTGGCTAGGGGACTTGGGAATTCTTTTCCGTGGTACTCAGGACAAAACCTAAGATTGTTTTAAAGTTAGCTGCATTAAAGTCAGCTGCATTAAAGTCAGCTGCATTAAAAGATTGTTTCAAAGTCAGCTGCATTAAAAGATTGTTTCAAAGTCAGCTGCATTAAAATATTGTTTCAAAGTTAGCTGCATTAAAAGATTGTTTCAAAGTCAGCTGCATTAAAAGATTGTTTCAAAGTCAGCTGCATTAAAAGATTGTTTCAAAGTCAGCTGCATTAAAAGATTGTTTCAAAGTCAGAGTGAAAAAGGTAATTTCATATTGGGTGTGTAAGTGGTGTGACTAGTTCTAAGTTTGCATAAATATCCGGCTAGGGGGCTTGGGAATTCTTTTCCCTGGTACCCGGGACAAAACCTAGCAAAATTCTTAATTGCATCCCATCACTACAGTTGTTGGGTGGTTGGCTAACCCACGGAACTGAGGCTGGACTGATGGATCCCTAAAATGAGACTCAATTTTGTTATGGTACGATAGATGAAGTAAATCCCAAATAAAAATTATTCTATGGAAAAGAATCAACGGCTGTGCCTCTCAATGAGGAAAAAAGCGTTGGTCCCTATGATCCAGGTGCAATCTTTTCCTTGATCTGACTATGGGACTTACAGGTTCGGTCAGATCAATTCACTTAGTTAAGGCTTTTGACTACGTCAGAGTAAATTTATCCTGGAGGAATCGCCCATGCCTTGCGGGCAAGGGAAGTTTTTTCGGGTTCGGTTTTGGAACAACCGAGGGATTAGTCTCTTGTCGGGATATTCGTGGGCGAGGCCCCGAGTGAGGGACCCTGCCCCGCGCAAGAAGTGCTACTTCCACTGCTAGCACCCCTGAATTCATTGCGCGGTGGGGACAGGGATCTTTCATACCCTCTCAAGAGAAGAAGGTATATACTATAGTGTGCTGTATACAAAGCATACAACGTTTTTAGGGCCTGCGGTGCGATTTGGGTACATTTTGGGCATCGCAAGGTTTCTGGAGACGTTTTGGAGATGCGTCATTTTGGATTGGTTCTACTTGATTTTGGGTGTAGTAGCGACAAAGATTTGGTGTGCAACATCTACAGTGTCTTCAACATCGACCATCATACTTTTGCCACAGTAACACTCTATTCTTTACTCTGTGTTATTTTTCATACACTTTGCAGGTGATTTAGTTAGTTGGCAGCCATCCAGGGTTGCATTCAGTGAATACTGAGTACTTGTAGAGTGTGTTGAAAGATTTTGCATTTGGTAGAAAGTCATGGTTGGTAGTAGTGATGTATTCAACATGTTGTCTCTGGCTGAGGACAAATTTGATGGGACTAACTACCCATTGTGGTCCTATATGATGAGGCATGTACTGGTTGCTAAAAGCCTTTGGAATGTGGTCAGTGGTTTTGTGAAACTCATTTTGTTTCACAACTACCAGTGCAACCAAGTGCTGCAGGTACATCTGCACGATTTGGCCATCTAAATTATGGTAGTTTGTTACGCCTTCAAAGGCATGATATGGTGTCTGAGTTGCCAACTCTTGAGACCCCTACTATAAATGTATGTGAGGGGGGTGTATTCTTGGTAAAATGCATCGGGCATCATTTCCAAAGGATGGATATGTGAGAGCTGTTAAGAAATTATAGCTTATACATAGTGATATATGTGGTCCTATGAGGACACTATCTATTGGGGGATATCTCTTCTTCATCACTTTTATTGATGATGATTACTCCAGATATAGCTTGGTGTATCCATTAAAGTAGAAGTCAGAGGTTTTTGTGTGCTTTAGGCACTTCATATCCATGCTGAAAATGCATGTGAATGTAAAGTTGGCACCCCTTGTTTAGATCTATTAGGAATTTTTTGGACCCAAAAAGGGCCTCCTAAGGATTCCTAATTTTAAGGGATTAGAGCTTAAAAAGCTGGGCTTAAGGGAGACAAAGGCTATGATGACCCCTATTTTTTACCTTGCCACGTCAGCCATACCCCCCTAGTTTCATTTTTTAAAGGGAATATTCTCATACTCTCTCTCTCTTACTTTTTGACTTTTCTCATACTTTTTGAATTTTTTATCTTCACTCTCTACAAATTGAATCTTTCTTGTCAGTTTGAAATCTCCTTTCTCATTAAATCCCACCATATCTCCCTTCCACATCAGCAAAACATTCTTGTATTTAGGTGGGCCCCAAAAAGTGAAAATTTTTTAATTTTTAAAATTTTTACATTTTGAGGTGAAAAAAACACCACCCAACCAATATGTATGATGAAAATAAAATTTTCCCTCCAAAAAGCTTGTAATTCAAAGGTCACGTCACAAGCCTGTCAAGAGCCAGTACATCCATAACTAAGTGTCAGGTCCCCACAACCCCATAAACATAACTAGTTGTCAAGAACCACTACATCCATGAGGCCCCAAAATTGTGGGGATCCCAAAAATTATTATTTTTTAATTTTTCTCATAAATGTAATTTATTGATGAAAAACTCCATGTTAGTATATTTGTATATCAAAAATATCATTTTCTACTTAGAAAAATGGATTTGTGTTAAACCTCCAACAACAAACCTCCAATAGAAAAGGTTTAACAGTCTCTCTCACTCACTCACTCTCTCCCTCTGAGGATCTCTCTGCTTTAGCTTCTTCCTCTGCTTAGCTATGGAGCCTTTGCAAGCTGTGTGTGTAGCCCCTTGTGAAGCTAGAAAACGGAAGGTTGATTTACACATTCGTATTCTTGAAGAGTATGGTACCTGTAAAAAAACCCATCCTATTGATGCACAATCTATCCAAGCTCGTAGGATAGCTAAGAAGAAAAATGTAGATCTTTAGGTTGATGGACATCTCTATCCAATTGACCCTCCATTAAGAGCAAACCCGCCGTGCGGTTTATCAACTTTTATGCAATTTGTTGGTGAGATAAAGGAGAGCTTGGATTGTTAGGATACTGCAAAAGATTGACTACAAGTGGAGCTTGGCAAACCCATATTCTCTAATCTCAATTGCAAGCATCACAATTCACCCTTTTACAATGTCAAGAAGGACTTAAAACATCATCAGATAAAATGAAAGAGATCCTCGCAGAGAATGTGGAGAAGGATGCAAAGATTCAAAGGCTAGAGGAACTTATCAAACGACTCAAAGCAATGCCAAATGGTGCTCGTGAACGTAAAAAGACATTGACAAGTATAGAATCTCTTGCATTTAAAGGTGGAGCACGGAAGAAAAGGATTCGTACAACAAAGTAAGTAACATAAACTTTCATTATGCACTTAGTGATTTAAACAAAATAGTCATCATTTGTGTTCTGCTAGGATTTTTCTACAAGAGGTGTGTGGTTCTAACAAGGAGGGATGGAAGGATTTAGTCAAAGCCATTCTAAACACCAAGGATATTGTCTCAATTATTACTGACCCTCATCATCCTAAAATATGCCAAGTTGTTGTCAGCAATGTGGTGAGCGAGATTACCACCTCCATCGATTCTTCATTAATTCAACATGCTTGTGATGCGGTTGGAATTAGCATGAAAGGGTACCAAGCAATCCGTCAGGTTGTAAAAGATGCATTTCTAAGATAAGGAATTACTAGCACTTTATTTCCTACACTCAAGGTGATTCACAATGTCAAGCGTATCAATAATGATGATGTGCAGTGAGCTATAGGACAGTTTTATCACGTTGAGGGCACACTAACATTAGACACAGGGTCAAGCACAAAGAAAATCAAGACAACAAGTACATAATTTCACTATGATGTTTACAATAACATCTTTGTTCATATTGAGAGACTACAATAAGCTATGGTGAAGTTCTATGTTCACTCACCAAAAGGTGAGAACTTGCAATTGCTACTATTCATGTTTTTCAATAGAAAATGAAGACGATTATTTTGTTTTGAATATTGTAAATTACCGTTTATTTACCGTTTATTTTGTTTTGAATATTGTAAATTACCGTTTATTTATAGTTTTGGGGAGCACACTTTCATTTGTGCTCAAGCTAGATGAGTGCCAAATTGTAAAAGGTCGGAAGCTGGAACGTATGAGCATTACGCTCATGAATGGGAAAAGACTACCAAACCAAGTTTTAGTGTGCAATCTGAGAAAGAGGTCTGGTGCTTGGTGCATTCGAGGTACCAAAGGAGACACATGAGGTATTGACATGGATGTTTGAAAGGACTCCTTGGATAATAGATGTAATAAAAAAGCAAATTGATGGTCAACTTTTTAGATGTAGAAAACATAGGAAAGTTCAAGGTGGATTGGCATCTTGGGGGAGATTTTAAGACAATTAAATGCATGATGGGTTGTGCTCAAGGCGCGGCATCAAGATAGCCTTGTCCATACTACAATGCTCAGATTGATATTCCTAGGCAAAAAAAGACAAATGGAAAAGGTATACAGAAGGTTGGTTCTGTTGGGAAGGATGCCTCGAAAGGTCCCAAGAAAGGGAAGAAGAAGCAACAAGAAGATGCCTTGAAAGGTCCCAAGAAAGGGAAGAAGCAACAAGAAGATGCAGTAGATCCAACCGAGTCAACTGATGTGATGAAGATGAGGAACACCAAATGCAAGATGGGTGGAAGGTGTCATGTCTCCTGATATGCTAGGAGAACCAAATAAGAATTCAAATTGGAGCCCCATCATTAATTTTCCACAAAATAATATTCACTTTTGCACACTTCATGCAATCATGAGAATCTTTGATCAATTGCTTAAGTGCCATATCGATTATACATTCACAATGCCTACACAAGAGAAGAAAGTTGTAGCCCTTGGTAAATTAGAGCATCTTTTGAATTCTCTGGGCTACCATGGCAAAAACGTGAAAATTAAAGTGAATAAGGAGGCCTCTGGTATGTCTTACGAGGTTGCTCAAAAGGTCTCCATGATTGGAGCAAAGGCAAGGAGATTTTTGGAGAAGCCAACAAACATAGAGCATTCAAAGAAGACTTGGGGACTCTAGAGAGACCTATGTGCAATCACCACAAATGTAGATTGTCCAATGCCAGCTCTTGTAAATATGTGCAAATAGCTTTGGATAAATTTCAATAACATGGTTCACATTATGAATCAAAGTAGCACAACTACCCAAGAACGAGCATCATTCCAACAACATATCGTAGAATTCACCAAAAGTGTGCTAGGTGCTTGGGGAGAGACTAAAGTAACACACTATATGGTAAGTTGTACAATAAAAAAATAAACTGGTGTTTTAACCTAGACTTTTTCTAATTAAATTCTATTGTCATGTGTACAGCACATAGTTTATGCGCATGGTGCGTATTTCATGAAACAAGTATGGATCGCTCGAGATGTGGAGTACCCAAGGGATGGAAAAATCACATTATAAAGCAAGAGGGGTTTATTTCAAAAATACAAGACATGGAGACACCAGCACATCACCATGTTAGCACAATAGGTATAGTCGTACATGGATATGGCATGCACCAAGAACACCGCACGTGTTACCATGCCTTCACAAAACATAGTGCAAGGCACCCAACGACCACATATTGGTGACACCATGGAAGAGAGTGACCCCTTGGATTCTAGGACACACCCAATGGGATCACGAGAGTCCAACCCTCCTCCCACAGCAACACCAACACACACACATGATGCAGGCCCTTCTAGTGGGAGCAAGTGCATGACAATGCAGCCACCCCACCCCAGAGATCAAGACAGAGAGCCCGATGATGAGCAGTTCGATTGGGTTGGTGAAAACATTCCTACATTGCGCAGCACCACAGGTGGCAAGACCTTACTACCAGGACAGGGTCCCCTACCTACTCGAGAGGAACTTGATACACAGGTACCACAGCAGTAAGAGGAGGAGGATTCATACTATGAGAGAGACCAAGAGGAGGTTCCTGCAAGTGTGCGCATGCGTAGAAAGGTTAAGCTCTTCAAGCCAAGGAAGTCCCAACCTCACACCAACACAACACAGAGAGCTCCAAGGAGAAGGATGCGCCAAGGGCATAGGGCTCTACAAGAAATCAAGTTTTATCAGAGGAACATTGAGTTGCTTGATAAGAAGAGCCCCTTTTGCTCGTACAATGAAGGAGATTCTCCAACGATATAGAATAGAGTTCCGTGTGTAGGGGATTGCCCTTGAAGCATTGCAAAAGAAGCCTCTGAGGCTTACCTTGTTGGGCTTTTTGAAGACACCAACCTCCTTGCAATACATGCAAAGAGGATTACCATTTTTGCCAAGGACATGCAACTAGTTGGCGTATTCAAGGTGAGCAAGACACAACTAGCTTGGCATATTCAAGGCGAGCGAGACACAATCTAGAGATCTTAGATGTTGACCTTCTTTTCAAAGCAACTCTTTTGTTTCAAACCCCCCTTTGTAACAAGCCTATTTGGCTTTCATTTGTAACCTTTTGATAATTAAAATTTTAAGTTTCTCTTACAATGTCTCGATGTCATCATGTTTGTTTAACATGGAGTGTTTATCATGTGCTAGTTTGTCACCCAAGGCATCAGAAATGCTCCTGGAGGACTGAGGAGTGTTCATCATGTTTGTTTAACATGGAGTGTTCATCATGTTTGTTTAACATGGAGTGTTTATCATGTGCTAGTTTGTTACCCAAGGCATCAGAAATGCTCTTGGAGGATTGAGGAAGCTGTGCCAGAACAGTGCGAATTCGGCCTCTGCAAACGACGATGTAGGCTAAAAATTTACACTGTTCTGGCACTTCTCTCCTAGCCACTCAGGATCATTTTTGATGCATTTATAATGAAGTTGAGTATACTAATTGTGAGAAACAGTAGTTTACAAGATAAAAACACCTTTAATCATGTGTAAAAATATATTGTTTGTCATCCAATGCATCAGAGTCCGGAAGACTGGGGAAGCTATGCCAGAACAGTGCGAATTTAGCTCTGAAGCGGTGGTGCAGGCTCAAAATTCGCATTGTTCTGGCACTTCTCCCCTAGCCACTCAGGATCATTTGCATTTACAATGAAGTTTACACTAATTGTGTGAGAAACAGTAGTTTACAAGATAAAAACACCTTTAATCATATGTAAAAATACATTGTTTGTTATCCAATGCATCAGAATTGCTCCTGGAGGACTGGGGAAGCTATGCCAAAATAGTGCGAATCTAGGCTCTGCAGCAGCGGTGCAAGCTCAAAATTCACACTGTTTTGGCACTGCTCCCCCAGCCACTCAGGATTATTTCTGATGCATTTATAATGAAGTTGAGTACATTGATTATGAAAAACAGTAGTTTACAAGATAAAAACACCTTTAATCATGTGTAAAAGTACATTATTTGTCATCCAATGCATCAAAATTGCTCCTGAAGGGTTGGGGAAGCTGTGCCAAAATAGTGCGAATTTGGGCTCTGCAGCAGCAGCAGCGGTGCAGGCTCAAAATTTGCACTATTCTAGCATTGCTCCCCCAGGCTCCTAGGGTCATTTCTAATACATTTAAAAAAAATTGATGGTACAAACTAGAAAAAACAATAATATGCTTGATGAAAATAAGTTTGCATATGTATTGTATTCATAATAAGAAGTGATACATCATCTTTACAAAAGATTTCTTACAATATTGAGCTTCCTTCTCTTGTTATTGGAGGCAGAGTGTGCTCAAGGAGTGATTGGGCTATTTCTTGAGGATCCTCTATGCCTATGCTTTTGGCTATACCTATACAAGCAAGAAGCTTACCCCTAAATCCTGAACCAAAAACATCAAAGGCAAGGGATTTCTTAAACAGAACTATACATTTGGTGCTTTGCACCATAGAGGCTACACAGAGCACCTTAGAGAGGGCTTTCAAAAAGAAGAGAGTGAAGGCAGATTGAGGGGTGTAGTCCCTGTGGATAATGGTGTTGAAATATACAAGTGAATAGGGTGTGTGCGGGAACAAGCCCTTGGTTAGAGGCTGTAAAAGAGAATGAGTAAATGTGAAAGAACCTGTGAAAAGGTGAGAAGAATCAACTAGGAGAGAATAAAGGGTAGCATGAGAAGATTTAGGAAGTGTGGAGATATTCTGGGAAAAGTGAAGAGGTGGATGTTGAAAGTCTTGATATCCCAAGCTCATCTACATCTTCATCGGCAGTACATCATGAGCTTGAGAGGGGCTGTTGAGATTCAAGCTCGATGTCAGTGTGAGCCAGCTATGCTATGTGCTGGCAGATTAGGTAGGAACATGTGTGAGACATAAATGACCGCGTGTCCAGCTGGTCATAGTGTGTGGACATTAGCTAGGGTTAGTAGAGTGTGGACACAACTCATTGTGTGGTGTGTGGATTATGGATTAGTGTATTATGCTTTGTGTGAGAGTGGACATGGCTTCCCTCTATGGTTAGGGTTTGCAATATACATTAGGGTTTGCTCCTGTGTGTGTGTCTCCTCCTCCTCTACCGTTCTTTCAACATGGTATCAGAGCCTTGTGCTGTTTATTAGGGTTTATGAGTGAGTGAGTGAAGAGGGAAAAGAAGAAGCTGTGAAGAGAAGCTGTGAAGCTTGCCATTGGGTGGAGCTGTGAAGCTTGGAGCACACCAAATACTATCAGATCTGAAAGCTTGGCCTACCGGGTAAGGTCCTCTAAACATCCTTGAGCGGATTGCAGGTGAAACAGGCAAAAGCAAAGCAAAATAGAGCAAATCAAAGCAAAGCAAAATTCTGGTTTTTGAAGCTTTCCATTAAAGCTTGGGAACATTGATGTATGGTGAAAATACGTGTGATTCTGGCAAAAGACATATGTATTTGACAAAGAGGGATGTATTGGCAACCCATGTGCAAGCCTTGAACAAATTTTGGAGCAATTTGAATGCATTTCAAAGTGTGAAAATCTCTGGTTTTTGAGCTCACACAAAACAGAGAAAAGCAAGTCAAAAATTGAAGCATTTGGAGCACACTTTTGGTAAAAATCCAAGCATTGGTGGATTACACATATGCCTAGGTGTCTTGGGCACTTGTAGCACTCATCAATTATCATCATAAAGCTTCCCAAAGGGCCCTACAGCAGGCCGCGCAGTCCATACAGAGAAAACAGAGCATTTTTTCTGGTTTTTGCCTACGAGGAGATTGATTTCTCACTTGGTGTTTGATATCTTCCACAAATTCCTTAGCAATTGGATGACTTACATCTTGGAGAAGAGGGCTATGTGATTTGTTTGGTCAATGATGCTTAATTGAGCTGGGAATGAGCTGATTAAAACAGCTGTCCACTGGTTGCAGAGAAACAGAGCATTTTAATCGAGCAATTAATCTTTGGTGTTTTACAATTGGACAAATTCCTCTTACATGGAGTTGATGGACACTATTGCTAAGCCAATGAATGCCTGGTTGCTCAATTTGGTGAAATATTGAAGAAATTAGAGCCAAATCATTACTGGTTTTTCTGGTTTTTCTGGTTTTTCCAAAAACAGAGAAAGGGGTTTTTTCAAAAATCGATATGTACACATGTCAGATGGTGTTGATACTCAACATTGAGGTTCATTAGGTGTCAATGCAAGTTGCCCATACTTGATTGCACCATTACATTGCGATTTGGAGCCTTGGAAGGCGTGTCAATTCAGGGTATCCCGCACTGCGTGAGTCAGTTCATCTTGGATGATTACAGGTTGATTTCCTACATCAAATTTGGAGTTTGTTGGCTATCTTGGAGTATCTGGAACATTCATAGGAGTGTGGTTGAGCTGAGGAAGGCTCATTTACAGATTTGAAGTGTGCGGAAGGTGTACGCATTGAGCAACATGTCGGACAATCCAGTTCAGATTGTTGGTGAAAAGCTGGATAGGAAGAACTTCCAGGCATGGAAGTACAGGATAAAGAGTTTCTTGAAAGGGAAAGGATTTTGGAATCTCATTACAGGTGCTGAGCCTGAGCCTGAGCTACTGTGACACAAAGTTGGGGTTTGGACTTTGGTCACTTCTCAGAATCAAAACACACTTGTATGAAACCTCACAGCCTCCTCACCTCCCTTTCTCTCCCTAGATTAAGATAAAGATATACACATCAAAGGTGAGATCATAATTCATGGAAGGAAAGATGAAAGGCTCCGGAGAAGCAAGAATTTCTGCCAGTCTTGCAGCTCCAAACAAGAGGGCGATTCTTTGTTGGAAGAAAATCTTCCGACTCAAGATTATGTGAACGGAAACATACGGGGAATATTGGTAAGGTTCATCCGTTCGAATTGGGCGATTTGGACAGAACATATTAAAGAAAATAAATATGGCAATCACTTACAAGAGGATAAGACACATGGGGTTTGCCTTTTGATAAGGGATTAGGAGGAATTAATCATGATTAAGAAGAAAGAATGACCAAAAGCTATAAAAACAGAGATACACAGAGAATTGCAGTTTTAAATCCATAAAGGCTATGCAAGAGAGGATTATATAGATGCGTAGATCTTGAAGAGAGCTTCGCGCCTATATAAAAACTTTCAAAAACGGGCAACCGAGCGAAAAGTTATGAGCATTTTACTGCAAGACTATAAAACTGCCAAAATTCTATAAAAAACAGAGATACACAGAGAATTGCAGTTTTAAATCCATATAGGCTGGGCAAGAGATGATTAGATAGATGCGTAGAGCTTGAAGAGAGCTTCGCGCCCATATAAAAACTTTCAAAAACAGACAACCGAGCGAAAAGTTATGAGCATTTTACTACGAGACTATAAAACTGCCAAAATTCGCCTAAAAATTAGCAACTTTGGGAGAAATTCTAATCATCAATGAAGTAAGGGATTAAGAAATTAGTTACATGAGTGGAAAGAGCATAGAAAGAGCTTCCTAGCCATATGATCAATTTTAGAAAACAATACCCGAGTGATGAGTAATTACCGGTTGAAATTTGGGTATTGGACCACAAAAAACTGCACTTCTCTCTCTTTGCATGAAACCTCAATTTTCACATAGCCTCTTGCCTCTCATCTCCTTCATGATTCAAGCTAGAGGGTAAGGGTTAACATTGCTCAGCGGACAATCGTGAAGATTTACCTATGGTCCCCAAAGTCTTTCCACATGCTCATTACCGCTAAAACCATTGGTACCTCCAAAGGAGGGCGGCAATAAGGCAAGGGCTACCTTGAGAAGTCACAGGCCCGCCAAGATAATAACTCCTTATCCCCCTTATCATGAATCATCAAAGAGGTCCAAATTTGGGTTAAGCATGAGGAGCTAATGCTAAATGAGACATTCACATGTAAAGAGAGTGTTTGAATAAGGGTTTGAAAGATAAGAGAATGGCAATGACACAAAATGCTCAATTGAGGAGGCTCATTCCTTGATTTGAAAGGGAGAGGAGGGCTCCTTTTATAGGTGGAGAATCACCCTCTCTTCCATTGTTACAAATTACAACATAAAAAACTTCAACCCTTCAGTGACATAAGGGTAGATGTCACCATCAATTGTCCTCTTAGGCTAAGTCTTCTATTGATTATTAAATTGAAGACTTTTTGACTTTGAGAGTGTGATAAGATAATAGCCAAGCCTAAGTGGCATGTAGGTGGAGATCCCACTTACACATGGCGGAATTCTCCTCTTCCATGTAGGCATTCTAGAAGAATCTTTCCCAATTATGCACCTACACACACTCCTCCACATGCCTTCCACACTCCCCAACTTGTAGCCTTATGGTGAATACCATATTAATAATACAATTAAAATCCATGTGAGCATGAAGGCCCACTTTTATTTTCCACATCACTAGCCTATCTACCATACCAAAGTATTTATCAAGCATACTTGTGGCATTTACAATGTGTGCACCCTAAATCAAGTAAAACCATTATATTTGAAGATAGAATATTGTTATCGGGGTAGCCGCCAAGCCGCCGCATCACCACGCTGTTATTCCATTGTGGGCGCCGCAATCTTCTTGGACAAGCTTCCACCTTATTACCATTGCGAAACCATCAAAATATGCACAAAATTGACAATGAAAGATTTCAATTTTTCACGTCACATCTTTCCCCCCCCAGCAGATCCTCCATGCTTGTCTGGGGGGTCTGCTGGCCATGGTGCTCGAGGGTAGAATATCTTTAGCCGGTACTCATTGGCACGTGCGGGAACCTCCTGGCCATTTGCATCCTCTAGAAGATAGGTGTTATTTTTGAACTTTTGCTTTATCCTGAAGGGGCCTTCCCAGCGTCGAAGAAGCTTCTTATCTAGTCGTTTCTCCACACGGCCATCATACCTCATGACTAAGCTTCCTTGCTTGAGTTCTGGCTTCTTCTTCTTCCTCATGAGAGTGTCATGCCTTGCCTTGCGCCGTTGTTGTGTAGCCTCCAGATTTTGAAGTGCTTGAAGTTGCCTCTCATCCAAGATCTCCAGTTGTGCTAGGCGTTGGGCATGTGTTTCTTCTTCATTATTCAAGCGTGCCAAAGATGTGCGAAGGCTTGTGATTTCCAATTCTATTGGCAAAATAGCCTCCATTCCATAAACTAACTGAAAAGGTGTGAAACCAAGAGAGAGTTTGTGAGTTGTCCTATAGGCCCATAGGACCTCTGGCAAATGCACATCCCACTTTCTCTTCATAGTATCCACTAGCTTAGACAAAGATCCACAAAGCAGTCCATTAGTTTTTTCTACTAAACCATTACATTGGGGATAATAGGGAGTTGACATAGCATGCTTTATTTTTAATTTCTGCACCAAAGCTTCAATCAAGTCATTCCTGAAAGACCTCCCCCCATCTGTAAGGATTTCCAATGGACACCCAAATCGGGCACATATGTATTCCCTGAGAAAGGATGCCACAGCCACTGCTTTATTATTGACCATTGCCTTTGCTTCTGCCCACCTTGTTGCATAATCTGTGGCTACCAATATGTAATACTTCCCATGTGAGGAACGAGGAAGTGGGCCCACAAAATCTAATCCCCACCTTTCAAATGGACCGTATGCTGGGATAGGGTTCAAGGGTCCGGGAATCAATTGCTTATGCCCATATGCCTGGCATACTTCACAGCTTCTGCACCACTCATGGACATCTTTGCTGAGTCGAGGCCAATAATACCCTGTGTTAAGGATCCTCCGAGTTGTGCTGGCTGAGGCAAAGTGACCTGAACACTCATGACATAATTCCATAATCCTTTTAGACTCCTCTAGGCTCACCACCCTCCTAAGAATCTTATCCTTACCTTGCTTGTAAAGAACATCCCCTAGAATTGTGTAAGGATGAGCTTTCCTAGTAAGCCTTTGCTTCTGTTGAGGATTCAATCCAGGAGGGAAGTATCCTGTATCTAAATAGTGTTGAACATCTTGGAGCTCAGGCCAACCTGTATCCATTAATGCAAGAGTAGCTTCTTTGAAAGAAGCCAAGGTTTTAGTAGCCCATTCATCAGCCTTTTGATTATCCTTCCTATTCACATGCACAAATTTACAAAACCCAAAAGCTTCTTTCAACTCCATTGCCCTTTTATACAATTCTTGGAGATTAGGACTCCTTGCCTTATACTCTCCTTTCATTTGTCGGATGACCAATTGTGAATCCCCTTTAACCTCTACCTCTTCAATTCCATCCTTTATGCAATCTTCTAATCCCCAAATTAATGCATTATACTCGGCCACATTATTTGATATAGTGTTTGGAAATTCCCTACCCTTGGCCCATACCTCTTTTCCTTTTGGATCAAATAAAACTATCCCCCCAGCCCCACATTGCCTGGAAGGGCTAAAGGCTCCATCAAAATGCATAGTGAAAGCAGTTGGTGGTGTCTCCAAATCTTCAGACACTTCTTCCTTTGCTCCTGTTCCTTCTTCCTCTTCCTTCCTGGTAAGCAAATCTGCAAGAGAGGCCCTAGTGGTGTTTTCTGTAATAAAAGTGAAAGAGAATTCTTGAAGCTCACAAATCCACTTTGCAAACTTCCCTCCTGCAGGATTGGGCTTGCGGACCAAGAATTGTAAATAAGGTTGAGATGTGAGGAAAAAAAAAGGGCGAGGTAACAAGTATGACCTGAACTTCTTTACTGCAAAAACAAGAGACAAACCACCTTTCTCCATTTCACCATACCTCTCCTCGGCATCAGTGAGTTGTCGGCTTGCATAATACACTGGTTGCATACGCCCTTGCTCTCCCTTTTGCAAGAGAATAGCACCCACTGAATGTGACGAGACACTTGGGTTCACATAAAAGTCCTCCCCCCACTTAGGAGGCTGCACAATTGGACTTTGACTCATGCATTCCTTGAGCAAACAAAAAGATTGAATTTGATCGGGCCCCCATTGGAAAGAAACATTCTTCTTTGTTAACAGATTTATAGGATACATCTTTTCAGAGAACATGTCAACAAAGCGTTGGTAATACTTTGTTTTACCCAAAATTCTCCTTACCTCCCTCACATTGGTAGGCGGTGGGAGGGCCACAATTGCCTGCACCTTCTCAGGATCCATCTCTATGCCTTCTTCTGAGATAACATGTCCCAAGAGAACCACCTTCCTTCGTGCCAAGCGGCATTTTCCAGGATTAAGACACCCTTTTGCATCATCAATACGTTGCAAGGCCAACCTCAACTTTTCCAAGTGATCCATGCGGCTTGAATAAATGCAAAAATCATCCAGAAAGACCCTTATAAACTTCCCCAAGTAAGGTGCAAATACCTGACTCATGAAGCGTTGAAAAGTTGCTGGTGCATTGGTCAAGCCAAATGGCATCACCCTATAGGCGTACACTCCCCAAGGGGTGATAAATGAGGTTTTCCTTTGATCTTCTTCACAAATCCGGATTTGAAAGTATCCAGAGTATCCATCACACACTGAATACAACTCATGACCTGTAACTTGATCCAAAATCTCATCCTGAAAGGGTAGAGGATAATAATCCCTCTTTGTGCATGCATTCAGAGGGCGAAAGTCCACACACACACGCCATTTTCCACCCTTTTTTGGAGTGACTACAACTGGGGAAATCCATTCTGAATTCTCTACGGGAAAAATAAATCCAGCTTCAAGCAAATTTGTTACCTCCTTCTTAAGCACCTCTGCTTGCACTACTCCCAAACGCCTTAGTCGCTGCACCACTGGCTTACTTTGGGGCTTGAGATCAATCTTGTGCTCTACTAAGGTAACTTGGCGTACTTGTGAGTAGCTGTTTGCAAAAAGGTTAGGAAATCCATCTAACATTTTTAAGTAATCCTCCCTTTCAGTACCTGCTATGGACTCATCAAGAAGAAGTTCATTCTGTTGGTGAAGACTAGTGAGGTCCACATCTCCTTTCTTGCACATGGTTGAAGAAGCTTCCCCTTCCAAGGCTCCATTGTCTTCAGCATCCCCTCGATCCCTTCCTAGGGAAAGACCAAATGCAACTCCCTCCACCTCTCCTTCTGAGATGGAATCCTCGGAGCTACCACTGGTCTCTTCTTCATCGGATGACTCTGACTCTGAACTTTCAGAAGTTGAAGGTTCACCTCTTACCACCTTCTTGCGACGACTCTTGATGTTGTAGTGGACCTTCTTATTCTCACCTTGTAGAATAAGATCACCTGTCTCCCACTTTTGAATTGCCTTCACTTGGCGAAGCCATGGCCTACCCAATATCAATGGGTAAGCCCTAGCATCAGGCTTTGTAGGAATGACCTGAAAAGTTGTAGGCACAGAAATACCGCATACATCCACTTCCAAATTCCTGACAATTCCTAAGGTTTTCACCCTAGTATTATCAGCAAGTTTGATGCGATAGGGAGAGTTGGTAGAAGACAACTTTAAATCAGCATCTTTCATTGTTTTTTCACTCATGACATTGATTGATGCACCTCCATCAATGTATGCATTAGAAATTGTTTGCCCCTCAATGATGACATCAATCACAGGCACATCATCTCCTACATCAATATCCACCTTCTGAACCATAGGAGTCCCATTATCCCTCTTCTTCTTTTTCTTAGATTCCCTTGTGCTAGCCAGCTTACCCCATTCCTTTCTGAGCTTAGGAGAGAGTGCCAAAAGCTGCCCAAATGTGATTTGTGCCGTTTTCTCCCTAAGATCTGTCAAGAGGTCATAACTAAGAGATCCTTGTCCAAGAGGAAAATCAGATTGTCCAATTTTTCTCCTAGATGACTTCTTCTTCTTCTTATTTTTCTCCTCTTCTTCAGATTTATCTTCTTGTTCTTCTTCTTCCTGGCTTCTAGTTTTACGACCCCTTTTTGCCATTAATGGCATCAATGTTTCCTCTTCTTCTTCTGAGCATGTTTCCTCTAAAAGTGCTAAACTTTTATCCTCACTTTTTCTCAGCTTTGGACACTCAGTACGATAGTGCCCCTTCTCTTGACATTCATAGCATGTGACACTACTTCTATCCCTAGGTTTATCCTCAGCTCGTGGAACCCTAGGTGGCCTTGCATTGACTAAGTGTAACTTCAAATTAGCAAATTCTGCCATAAGTTGTGCAATGTTATGATCCAAGGATGGAGCTTGTACCTGAGATGTTGAGGCTATCTCTACTCGTGGTGGGGTTGGCACACTTGGAGAAGATTGGAATGTGGACTCAATATGAAGAGTGGCCTCCTCCTTCAATGCAATACGAAGGGCCTCTTTAAAACTAGTGGGATCTTTGCTAAGAACTTTTCCATGCAAGCGGGGATCCAAAGCCCTGATAAACTTGCTCATCTTAAGGTGCTCCATTGCTAAAGAACTCTTTGAATCTTCCATAGAAGGTGAAGAAGAAGAAGCAACAACATGTAAAGCAGCTTGTTGATATTTGATGAATAAGGCTTCATACCTAACTGAAAAGGCAGAAACTGACTCTCCATCCTTTTGGAAAATTTGATCCAATTGCAATAATAAAGCATTTGGCGACTCCACTGTCCCAAATCTCTCCTTCATTGCTTTGGTCAACCTTTCCCAATCATTCTTGGACTCCTCTGGCAAAGCCTCATGCCAAGTTAAGGCCATACCCTCCAAGAAATCTGGAAGTATTTCTGCCCTCTCCTTCATAGACCAACCCGTCAAGCGACATGCTCGGTTAAACTCTCGGAGATAACTCCCCGGGTCTTCTCCTTCCGATCCACGGAACACCGGAATGTTGAACATCTTGCACCAAAAGATGAGTAGTGACAAGGGAAATTTACTTGTTTCAAAACAACTTTCCTTTAATCCTGCGGGACCTTGAGGTTAAAATAGAATAATTCTAAGTAAAACCTGCCCGCCGCCTCCACCAAAAGATGTGACACAAAGTTGGGGTTTGGACTTTGGTCACTTCTCAGAATCAAAACACACTTGTATGAAACCTCACAGCCTCCTCACCTCCCTTTCTCTCCCTAGATTAAGATAAAGATATACACATCAAAGGTGAGATCATAATTCATGGAAGGAAAGATGAAAGGCTCCGGAGAAGCAAGAATTTCTGCTAGTCTTGCAGCTCCAAACAAGAGGGCGATTCTTTGTTGGAAGAAAATCTTCCGACTCAAGATTATGTGAACGGAAACATACGGGGAATATTGGTAAGGTTCATCCGTTCGAATTGGGCGATTTGGACGGAACATATTAAAGAAAATAAATATGGCAATCACTTACAAGAGGATAAGACACATGGGGTTTGCCTTTTGATAAGGGATTAGGAGGAATTAATCATGATTAAGAAGAAAGAATGGCCAAAAGCTATAAAAATAGAGATACACAGAGAATTGCAGTTTTAAATCCATAAAGGCTGTGCAAGAGAGGATTATATAGATGCGTAGATCTTGAAGAGAGCTTCGCGCCTATATAAAAACTTTCAAAAACGGGCAACCGAGCGAAAAGTTATGAGCATTTTACTGCAAGACTATAAAACTGCCAAAATTCTATAAAAAACAGAGATACACAGAGAATTGCAGTTTTAAATCCATATAGGCTGGGCAAGAGATGATTAGATAGATGCGTAGAGCTTGAAGAGAGCTTCGCGCCCATATAAAAACTTTCAAAAACAGACAACCGAGCGAAAAGTTATGAGCATTTTACTACGAGACTATAAAACTGCCAAAATTCGCCTAAAAATTAGCAACTTTGGGAGAAATTCTAATCATCAATGAAGTAAGGGATTAAGAAATTAGTTACATGAGTGGAAAGAGCATAGAAAGAGCTTCCTAGCCATATGATCAATTTTAGAAAACAATACCCGAGTGATGAGTAATTACCGGTTGAAATTTGGGTATTGGACCACAAAAAACTGCACTTCTCTCTCTTTGCATGAAACCTCAATTTTCACATAGCCTCTTGCCTCTCATCTCCTTCATGATTCAAGCTAGAGGGTAAGGGTTAACATTGCTCAGCGGACAATCGTGAAGATTTACCTATGGTCCCCAAAGTCTTTCCACATGCTCATTACCGCTAAAACCATTGGTACCTCCAAAGGAGGGCGGCAATAAGGCAAGGGCTACCTTGAGAAGTCACAGGCCCGCCAAGATAATAACTCCTTATCCCCCTTATCATGAATCATCAAAGAGGTCCAAATTTGGGTTAAGCATGAGGAGCTAATGCTAAATGAGACATTCACATGTAAAGAGAGTGTTTGAATAAGGGTTTGAAAGATAAGAGAATGGCAATGACACAAAATGCTCAATTGAGGAGGCTCATTCCTTGATTTGAAAGGGAGAGGAGGGCTCTTTTTATAGGTGGAGAATCACCCTCTCTTCCATTGTTACAAATTACAACATAAAAAACTTCAACCCTTCAGTGACATAAGGGTAGATGTCACCATCAATTGTCCTCTTAGGCTAAGTCTTCTATTGATTATTAAATTGAAGACTTTTTGACTTTGAGAGTGTGATAAGATAATAGCCAAGCCTAAGTGGCATGTAGGTGGAGATCCCACTTACACATGGCAGAATTCTCCTCTTCCATGTAGGCATTCTAGAAGAATCTTTCCCAATTATGCACCTACACACACTCCTCCACATGCCTTCCACACTCCCCAACTTGTAGCCTTATGGTGAATACCATATTAATAATACAATTAAAATCCATGTGAGCATGAAGGCCCACTTTTATTTTCCACATCACTAGCCTATCTACCATACCAAAGTATTTATCAAGCATACTTGTGGCATTTACAATGTGTGCACCCTAAATCAAGTAAAACCATTATATTTGAAGATAGAATATTGTTATCGGGGTAGCCGCCAAGCCGCCGCATCACCACGCCGTTATTCCATTGTGGGCGCCGCAATCTTCTTGGACAAGCTTCCACCTTATTACCATTACGAAACCATCAAAATATGCACAAAATTGACAATGAAAGATATCAATTTTTCCCGTCACACTACCTTGGCAACCTACACAGTAGCAGCTTATTGCTCATAAGCAATGGTCAGAGAGAGCATTCAAAGTGCTGCATTATTTGTCTATATGTATTTCTGATGCTATGCTCATACACATTCAGGATGCTGAGAATCCCAAAGATGCATGGGATACTTTGGTCAAGATGTTTGACACAGATACAAGTGCTCGCAAGTCTCAATTGCAACAACAGATACACAATGTGAAAAGGAATAAAAGGAGCATACATGATTATGTGCAAGAAATCAAGAAGTTTGCAGATGCATTGGCCACAATAAATGCCCCTATGCCTGATGATGATTTGGTGGATATTACCTTGCGTGGTCTTGGTAAGGAATACAAATCTTTTGATACATCTATCTCAGTGAGGAGTACAGGTCTACCCGACTTCGATGAGTTGGTTTCCCTCTTGTTGGTTGAGGAAATCAAGCTCAGTGATTCATTTCTGGATGCATCTACTAGCCATGATGATGGCAGAAATCAGGCTTTCTACTCGCAGAGAGGCTTTAGAGGCAGGGGGAGATTTGCATCACGTGGACGTGGTGGTAATGGTCGTGGATGGCAGGATAGGCCTCCACAACAGAATTTTCAGCCTTCTTATGGTGCTCGAGGTGGTCGTGGATATGCACCTCAAAGAGGTCGTGGTAACCCCCGTGGAAGAGGACATTGGCAAGACCAACAAAATTCTATGCAAGATGTGGAATGCCATTATTGTGGCAAATATGGTCATATGGCGAGAGATTGCTTTCGCAAACAGAATGATTTGAGAGGGGGAAGAGCACAACGTGGTGGTCATTATGGTGGAAACTATGCACAACATGGTGGTAACTATGCATCAAGCAGCAATGATGGAACTGCAAATCATTTGTTTGCCATGAAGCATGTTGTGGGTTCTATGACAACAAATGCTGAGAATGATGATACATGGTATATGGACTCAGGAGCATCAAACCATATGACATGTCATGGTGAATGGTTTGAGCACATGAAGCCAATGGATGTCAAAGGCTATGTGGAAACAGGTGATGATACCCAGCATGTCATTACACATGTTGGAAGTGTACCATTGGTCATGCATAATGGTCAGACAAAGTCTATGTCAGATGTGCTGTATGTGCCTTCGATCACTAAAAGCTTGGCCTCAGTTGGTCAAATGGTAGAACAGGGATTACAGGTTAGATTCAATGAGCATGGATGCTTCGTTGAAGACTTCAAACATGGATGTAGAGTGATTGCTAAAGGCAAGAAAGAAGGAAGACTGTTTAAGCTGGATGCTGGAATTCCTGAGCTAAAATCAGCCATGTTCTCAAAGAGCAGGAATGTGGTACATGATATTGATATGTGGCACAAGAGGATTGGCCATGTAAATATACAGAGATTAAAGAACATGCAAACAAGAGGCATTGTCAATGGATTGCCTAGGTTCAAATATGATGGACATATGCATGTTTGTGAAGCCTGTCAGTTTGGGAAGCAGGCAAGATTGAGATTTCCTAGAGAAGGAAATATGAGTAACAGGCCACTTGAGATAGTACACAGTGATGTATGGGGTCCTGCACAAAACCCATCTATCAAAGGCAGTTTATACTATGTTACATTCATAGATGATTTCAGCAGATGACATGGATATACTTTCTGAAAGAGAAGAGTGAAGTGTTGGAAAAATTCATGGATTTCAAAGCTTTTGCAGAAAAGCAGTATGGTTGTTGGATTAAATGTCTGAGGACAGATGGAGGTGGTGAATACACCTCAAAGGCTTTTGAGCATTTCTTGAGGAAACATGGAATAAGGAGACAATTGACTTGCAGGTATACACCTCAGCAGAATGGTGTGGCTGAGAGGAAGAATAGAGTCATATGTGAAGTGGCAAGGGCAATGCTTAATGAAAAGAGCATGCCAGATTACTATTGGGCAGAAGCATGTGCTACTGCAGTTTATATATTGAACAAAACACCTACAGTAGCCATTCATGGAAGCACGCCAGAGATGCGGCTCACAGGTTACAGGCCAGACATTGGACATCTTAAAGTTTTTGGATGCATAGCTTATGTGCATGTGCCTGATGAAAGAAGAAGGAAGTTGGATCCTAAAGCAGAGAAATGTGTATTTGTTGGATATGCACAGGATCGAAAGGCCTACAAGTGTTATAATCCACAAACTAGACAAGTGGTCATCTCACGTGATGTGGTGTTTGATGAGCTTGCTAGTTGCTATAAAGCAAAAGATGAGGGTGTTATTGAGTCACTTGAGGCTGATGTACATGTGAACTTGCCATCACAAGCAAGTTCTAGCTCTACTACTATGTCTGGGCCAGCAGCAGCAGAAGCTGAGAGTAGTAGTGTACGTCCATGGTCAGGACGTTTGAGGCATGAGAGTGTAAGCACTGGGGGAGTAGTGCTATGGATAAAGGCAAAAAGAAAGTCGAAGGAATTGGAATCACAGGATATGAGTCATCTAGTTCTGAGAGTTTGGATGAGGAGCTTGGCATACCTGTTTTACGCACACCTGGTGCTAGGCATACCTGTTTTACGCACACCTGGTGCTAGGCAGGACATATATGTGCCACCACATGCTAGAGTTACAGGTGTACAGAGTGACCCGCAGGCATTGCGGAGATCCGAGAGGGTTAGATATCCTGTTGACAGATTGACATATAGAGATTTTGCTATGCATTATGCATACATGACATCTATGGTGAAGCATGTGGAACCTACATGCTATACAGAGGCTATTGGAGAGCATGTATGGGAAAAAGAAATGGATGTGGAGATGGACGCATTGGTCCATAATGATACATGGGACTTGGTTGCACTACCAAAGGATAAGAATGTTATTGGATGTAAATGGGTTTACAAAGTAAAGTGCAAATCTGATGGTTCTATTGAGCGACACAAAGCTAGATTGGTAGCCACGTGGTAGATGTATGTGTGAGCACTTTAGTCAAGGTCGCGGGCACTTATAGTAGCCTTGGACACATAGAGAGAGAGTGTGTCAAGGACTATGGAGTTTAGGGACTTGAGGCACTGGTCGCGGGCTATCAAGTAAGAGAGAAACTAAGTACAGGGTCCAGGTGTGCTAAGTTAACTTGAGGGGAGGAGTAGACACTAGTCGCGGACTATCAAGTAAGGAGAGGCAAACTTGGTATAGGGTCTAGGTGTGCTAGGATTATTCACTTGAGAGGAGGTGTTGAAATATACAAGTGAATAGGGTGTGTGCGGGAACAAGCCCTTGGTTAGAGGCTGTAAAAGAGAATGAGTAAATGTGAAAGAACCTATGAAAAGGTGAGAAGAATCTACTGGGAGAGAATAAAGGGTAGCATGAGAAGATTTAGGAAGTGTGGAGATATTCTGGGAAAAGTGAAGAGGTGGAGAGAATCAGGGAAAAGAGGTGGAGTGAATTAAGGAGAAATCAGTGGGATTTGATGCTTGATGTAAACTCTATAAATTGAGGCATTGCCCTAATGAGAATTTGCCAGTTTTTGAGTATCCATGCCTACATTAATCTATTTGTTAATTATCCACTAATTACATCTTAATTATTTACTAATCACTTTATTAATGATGTTGATTCTAGTGTTTGATCCACCATAGCTCATCACAATGCCCTAATTTCAACAAATGGTGATGCCATCCACAGGAAGCGGACCAAGATAGTGTGCCAACGCAACATCATGTCCATGGACCTTGGCGTGGTCTCTACTGGCACCGCCTCTCCCAACAAATGCATGAATTTATACCACCCTCTGTAATCAAAGGAAAAATCAAAATATTTTCCTATAAATAATTACAAATGTTTCTAAGTTGTAAAAGGTTGATTATTACCTCTTGCTCAATGTCTTCTTTTGCCAAAGTGCTGGTGGGGGCGGAGAGGACAATCAAGGACTTAGCCTCATCGTTTTTAGGTGCTTTGGTCTCCTCCATCACTCCAGCAGCAAGGGTATCCTTTTCAGTCTCTAGCTTGTCTTGTAAGGTTGTGAATTCCTGCTCTGGAACTAGGACTTGCTTTGCGATCTCAACCATAGTTTCCTTGACCAAAGCAACTGTCTCTGAAACAAATAGATTCTTCAAGGGGTAATATAACACTATCTAGGAGAGGACGAGGTTGGATGTATCAAGGTCCACCTCACATCACGTGCATATAATGCCCAAGCATTCATCCATTCTCAAGCCAGCTGCCTTTTCAAGGTCATGAAGAAATAAGTATTCTTCACCTTCCACCACAATGGTGCTCAAGAGATTGATCTCAAGCTCTGGCAGCACTTTGCTCTCCTTGTGTGGGGAAGATGGCCCCGCATCTTCTACTACAGTGGGCTGTTCAGGGCAGATTGTGCACCCTGTAGTAGAAGATGGCCCCGCATCTTCTACTACAGTGGGCTGTTCAGGGCAGATTGTGCACCCTATGATGCAAGCTGCTCTTCCACACCAGCACTCGTACCTAGTGCCTTCACTTCTTTGTCATCCCTCAAATACACTGCCAACTGCAATGCAGGCATCTCTACCTCCTTATATCCGAATCCTCATCGCGTCGCTGATGAGAAACGCAAAAGTGGCGAGCCACGAGAGGAACCTAGTTCCTAAATTACCCTTCCCCAACCTCTTCACCTCTTGCTTATTGAAGGTATAGTAAGCTCCTGCGCGGGGATGCAGATGTCGATGAAGTGTTCAAGGCGCTAGATGTAGGGGCGGGCATATTGTTGAATGTTCTTAAGTATCTCAACAGGCACCCATTGATCATTGGGGCAATGGGGAAAAGAGATGGAGTGGGGAGCCAAGTATTGCTCCATGTATGCAATCTGCATCTCATAATGTTGGGACACAAGGGCAAGCGACTTTTCAAAGTCGACTTCATGAGCAAACATGACAAAGAGCTCGCTCTTGCCCACCCACAGGGTGGTGGAGAGGAACTCACAGAAGTTGTCAAAGTGGGTGGCCATGTGAATGCAAAGAGATAGTGTGAGCTCGTGCTTGGTTTCGCGTGAAAATGAGAAAGAAGGCACCTTTGGCTATTTATAGTTAAAATTTAAAGTTTGGCCTTTTCACACTAGACCACTAGACAAAAAAATCACAGTTTGCAAAAATATTAAGATTTCAATTAAATAAAGATTGGTTAAAAAAGAGCCTGCTACAAAATTACAAGCATGTCATCTAATCTAAAATTGTTATAATGTCTTCATTTTTTGCCTCTCTTGTGACATTTACTTCATGTTGATCTCCATCTCCTTGTTGACTTGAAAGCTCGTCATTGCCTTCACCTCGATCCTAAAACTCTTGCCCCTCATGTGCATCAGCACAGAGGCTATTTTCCTATATACCCAGTTTATCTTTAAGCTCTTCCATATGCCTACTATGTGTTGGTAGGGCTATGCACCTTGCTGCTGAAAATTCAAGGTCCCCGATTTGCCATGATTCTGAGACCATGTTGTCTCCTCCTTACGCTTCCCAATCTATAAAAATATAGAAAGTGACACAATAACCAGAAAGTGTAAGGGTTAATTCTAGACATGTAGTGGAATCAGATATGCCTTTCTTCTCATCAACTTGAAACTTGACTCTTCCACATTGTCAAAGCCCATGATGCTAAAGTGTTGATGCAGGTCTGCTAGGCTCCAATGCTTGCTTTTGCTGCCACTTGCTCAATCCATCCATTTTGTATCATCACAGCTACCTCAATAGACATAATTTCTTCTTCTGAGGCTTGAAGTGGGATCCATGTCCCGTGCTTTTAAATCCATCTTTGGTAGTGCAGACACATGTACAAAATAGAGCATGCCTTCAAGAACCTAAAAGACACTGTAGAATCTACTACATTGCACTTGTACTACACATCACCTTGATGTGACCCCTCATTAACCTCCCACTTGTACTACACATCACCTTGATGTGACCCCTCATTAACCTCCCACCCCTCTCCTAGTAATCCTTGAATGAGGTCAGACCGTACCTCCTTACAAATATACATTATTTTTGTTTGGTGCATTGGCATGGAATTGAACATGTGCACAAAAACATGTAAACAGATAAAACCAATTTAGCCCTACTGACCTAGATGCCTTTGAAAACTTGAGTGATGTCTTGATATCACTTACCATCTTAAAGTTTAAGCATAAGATGGTCCAAGTTTTAGGTTTGGGCCATTCGGGATTGTTAAGAGGGGGGTTGGGGATCTCTTCGCGTTTCTAGGTGGAGGGACCTCTAAGTTTGGGCCCAGGAGGTAGGGGGACAAGAGTAGTAATTAGGCCCCATTAGCAAACCAAAGCCTAGGCCCCCTAGGGTCAAATAGGTTAAAAATGTGCACCCATCCCTCTTCCTATTGGTCCATTCCTAATCAAAAGTTAATCCAAGAGGCCCTCTTTGGGTCCAAAAAATTCCTAATATGAGTGGGGGAGTATATGTCCAAGCATATATGGTTGAAAAAGGCATAAGGCATCAATGTACACTGCCATACACACCTCAGCAAAATGGTGTGGCTGAGAGGAAGAACACGTCTCTCATGGAGATGGCACGATGTATCGTGAAATCCTAAGATTTACCTCATGGTTTTTGGTTAGAGGTAACTATGTGCGCAAACTATGTGTTGAAGAAAATCCCTACCACGGCCTTGCAGTCTAAAACTCCTTATATGAAGCTTGGCATGGTAGGAAGCCTTTTGTGGCTCATTTGCGTGTTTGTGGTTGTCTTGCTTATGCTCTTGTGTCTAAGCAACAACACAATAAGCTTGATGATAAGGCAATTAAATGCATATTTTTGGGATACAGTTTAAAAAGCAAGGGATATAGACTCTACCATCCGGCCTCAAAGTGGATTTTGGTAAGCAGAGATGTTGTTTTTGTCGAAAACTCAGTTTAGCCCATTCTTTCATGAAAAGAACAACAGAATGTATGCTCATAGGACATGTTTGATTCGCTCCTACCTTTGTTTAATGGAGGGAAGCCATATGTAGAGCAATTGAATGCTTAACAATGTGCTGAAATTCAGCCATTTGTAGGTGCAAAATCAGCCTTTTGTAGGTGCAAAATCAGCCTTTTGATGAGGCAATTATGAGGATGTAGTGGATGAGGAGAGAGCAGCCATAGACGAATCTAGGCGTATGCCAAAATGGCTTATGTAGACATTGAGGGATAGCAAGTTGGTAGCTCCTTTACCTAGCAGAACTCGTGTAGGTTCTTGTCATGCAGATTACTCTCATGTGGATCATGTTCTTATTTCTACTTTATGTAATGAGGACTCAACCTGTTTCCTTTGAGGAAGCACATGATGATGATCATTGGATGCATGCTATGCAGGATGAGTATAACTCTATACTCAAGAATGACACCTAGTATTTGACAGATCTACCTCATGGCAAGAAGGCTATTGGTACTAAGTGGGTTTACAAGTTAAAACACAAAGCGGATGGTATCATTGATCGCTACAAGGCCAGACTTGTTGCAAAGCGGTATGCCCAACAAAAGGCATTGATTATGATGAGACCTTTGCATCCACATCTCGTATATGACTACCATTAGGTGTCTCATTGCTTTGGCAGCACATCATGGGTGGAATGTACATCAGTTGGACATTAAGACTACATTCTTGAATGGTGATTTACATGAGGTGTATGTATCGTAGCCTCCTAGTTTTGTTGTGAAAGGAGAAGAGTCTAAAGTATAAAGGTTGAAAAAGGCTCTTTTTGCCCTTAAGCAAGCTCCTAGAGTATGGTATGAGAAGATTCATGCATACTTGGTTGCAAATGATTTTTGCAACAGCCCAAAAGAGAGTACCCTCTATGTGAAGAGGAGTAAGGACACATTTTTGGTCATCGTTCTATATGTTGATGACATGCTGCTCATGGGACCCAATAAAAATCAGATTTCAGCCTTTAAGGATGATTTGTAGTTATCATTTGAGATGTTAGATTTGGGGCCATTGTATTACTATTTGGGGATTCAGCTTATGCAGCGCAATGATGGCATTGTTATGTTGCACTCTAAATATATGCAGAAGCTATTGAAGAGGTTTAATCTTGAAAACTGTAAACCTGTGGCTACACCTATGGAGATAGGTACTCGACTTAGTCTTTGTTGAAATATACAAGTGAATAGGGTGTGTGCGGGAACAAGCCCTTGGTTAGAGGCTGTAAAAGAGAATCTGTAAATGTGAGAGAATCTATGTGAAAAGGTGAGAAGAATCTACTGGGAGAGAATAAAGGGTAGCATGAGAAGATTTAGGAAGTGTGGAGATATTCTGGGAGGTGGAGAGAATCAAGCAAAAGAGGTGCCGGAGTAAATTAAGGAGAAATCAGTGGGATTAGATGCTTGGATATAAACTCTATAAATTGAGTCATTGGCCTAATGAGAACTTGCTAGTTTTTGATTATCCATGCCTACATTAAGCTATTAGTTAATTGCTCACTAATTACGTCTTAATTATCATCTAATCACTTTGTTAATGATGTTTATTCTAGCATTTGATCCACCATAGCTCATCACATTGCTATAATTTTAACATGGTATCAGAGCCTAGCCTAGAATCCATCAAGTTTATGAGCCCATTATCTAGTTAATTAGGATTAGATAATTAGGAAATAATCAATTTTTTAGTTATTTTCAAGAAGCTTTCTATATCCCCAGCCAGTGGAGGAGCTCCCTCTCCTTGTAGGCTCAAAATTAGCCCAAACCCTTCTAGCCCAACATAGCTAACTCACTTACGCTCTAGCCAAGCTAATCAGAAGCGCAAACCGCCAACCCAAACTGTAAAAAATCACAAATGAAGAGGCACCGTTTTTTTAAAGGTGAATTTGACATTTCTGCTGCTCCAGATCAAATGGGTCTAATTCCTCTTAGCCCCGGGGGTTTCCAAGCATGCTCTACAGGCTGGCGAAGTCAGAAATTGATTTGATCAAGTCTACAGTGAGATCCAAGCTCTTCATCAAATCTGCAGGTGACTTTGGTAAAATAGAGATTAAGCATTCAATGTTTGGTCAAATCTTGTGTTTCTTGGCTTAATACTGTACTAGACTAATTTCTATTGATGGCCTTGAAAGGATTTGAGCTCATTTGAACTCTAAGGCCTCAGATCTGGGCTCCCCGCATACTCTATTTTTTGCATACAAAACAAAGGATTAATTTGCTAATCAGATTAGTGCTAATCACTATATTTTGGTGCAATTGAGGGTTCAAATTAACCATTAGGTATCTGATACAGATCCCTATAACTTCATATTGCAATTCAGAGTTAGTTTGATACTCCAACCATTCCGTACAAATTGGTTACCCTTGATTTAATGTAATTTCTGGTAAAATTATGCTGATATTGTTTACCCTTGAATTAATGTAATTTCTGGTAAAATTATGCTGATAAATTTATGGTAATCATCATTTTGCATTTAACCCTTGGTTAATGCCTGCAAATCACACTCAAATTCAAGATTATTCACAGCCAGAGTTGCATTTGGGAATGTGCATAAGAATGAATGCTATATGCATTATGTATTCGGCACATTACATCAGTGTGAAAATGGGATCAGACACTGCCCTTGTCCAGAATAAGGCAAGAGGTAAGACCTCCCGCATAGATTTGGGTTTGCGTTGCATAATGACACAAGATAAACATCAAAAGCCAAAAAGAACTGTCAACAAAACATTTAAACATGTTGCTCACATGGAGCAAGAACTGTCAATAAAACATTTAAACATGTTGCTCACATGGAGCAAGAACTGACGGACAAGCTCATGGCCCTAGCCATGAAAGAAGAAGAACATCTCTTTCCAAGAAGAGGATCCACACCGAGAAGAAGATCTAGAGGAAGCATTGAAGGAAGACATAGACACGAGAAGAGAAGCTACCACAAGACTGAAAGAAGAGGAAGACATGGATGCGTGAAGAGAAGCTGCCACGACAAGAAGACTGAAGACAAGAGAAGATGTGAGGCTCCAAAGAGTGAGGAGCCATGTGAAAATCTCAGAGAGAGAGAGAGAAACCCCACAACCCAATGTGAAAATCTTTGAGAGAGAGAGAGAGAGAGAGAGAGAGAGAGAGAGAAACCCCACAACCCAATGTAACCTGCCCCAACAGAGTAAAACCACCTTTGAGCCACCGTAGGCCACGTGGTAGATGTATGTGTGAGTACTTTAGTCAAGGTCGCGGGCACTTGTAGTAGCCTTGGACACATAGAGAGAGAGAGAGTGTCAAGGACTATGAGTTTAGGGACTTGAGGCACTGGTCGCGGACTATCAAGTAAGAGAGAAACTTGGTACAGGGTCCAGGTGTGCTAAGATTGTTCACTTGAGGGGAGGTGTGCTAGGCACTGGTCGCGGACTATCAAGTAAGAGGGAAACTTGGTATAGGGTCTAGGTGTGCTAGGAGTATTCACTTGAGGGGAGGTGTTGAAATATACAAGTAAATAGGGTGTGTGCGGGAACAAGCCCTTGGTTAGAGGCTGTAAAAGAGAATCTGTAAAAATGTGAAAGAACCTGTGTGTGAAAAGGTGAGAAGAATCTACTGGGAGAGAATAAAGGGTAGCATGAGAAGATTTAGGAAGTGTGGAGATATTCTAGGAGAGGTGGAGAGAATCAAGCAAAAGAGGTGGAGTAAATCAAGGAGAAATCAGTGGGATTAGATGCTTGGATGTAAACTCTATAAATTGAGATTAGATGCTTGGATTAGATGCTTGGATGTAAACTCTATAAATCGAGTCATTGGCCTAATGAGAACTTGCTAGTTTTTGATTATCCATGCCTACATTAAGCTATTAGTTAATTGCTCACTAATTACTCACTAATTATATCTTAATTATCATCTAATCACTTTGTTAATGATGTTGATTCTAGCATTCGATCCACTATAGCTCATCACATTATTGTAATTTTAACAGTCTAGGAGACTTTTTTTATGCTATTTTGTATCAACAAGCTGTTGGATCCCTTCTTTATGTATGCAACATGAGGCCAGATATACAATATGCAGTTTCATAGTTGAGTAGATTTATGCATAGCCCACGTACAAAGCATTGGCAAGATGTTAAGTGGGTTTTTCCCTATTTGGAGGTCACTCAGTATTTTGGATTGTTTTATCCAAAGGGGGGTGAGTCACATGCACGCTTTTAGTGATTCAGATTGGGCTGGATGTTATGACACATGAGTGTCCACTAGTGGGTTTTGCTTTCGCCTTGGTGTTTCATGTATATCATGGATCAGCGAAGTAGCCTACATTGGCCATTTCTAGTTGTGAAGCTGAGTACAGGGCAACTTTTACAACTACAGTTGAGTGTGTGTGGCTTAGACATCTTATGGCTAATTTGGGTGTTGGATAGTCGTCTAGCACTACGATTTTCACTAACAGCCAAAGTGCATTAGCAGGCAAGGAACTCAGTGTTTCATGCTTGCACTAAGCACATTGAGGTGCATTACCACTTTGTCAGGGTAAGACTCTCTGTAGCAAAGATCAGCTTAGTCTATGTGCCTACACATGATAACATGGCATATTTATTCATGAAGGCTCTTCCTCATGAAAACTTTGAAGCTTTTTGTAAAGCTTTGGGCTTATTGTCTTTTTAGGATTGATTGACCATACCATGTACATGTTCACATCATCACTCCTCCAAGGTAGATTTGTAGCATTATATGGTAGTGATGTGTGTGAACAAACTTAGGACCGTCGGGGCACTTTTTCCCTCACTAGGAGGTTTTTTTCCCCATGCGTATGTGCACCCTCTTATCTACTCATTTTGGGGTGTGTACTTATCTTTTGTATTTGGCACACATTTGTTCATTTTAATCTAGTGAGTTTGTGTGCTCTTAAGCTTCTCTATCTTGTGTGTGTGCATTATTGGAACCCTAACCCTAATTCCAACAAGCTCTTTCCACACCCCCTTAATTTCATTTCACATTTTTCCATTTGTCAAAATATATGGTTCATAATCTTTAAAGCTTACATATATAAAAATAACACACAAAATCTATAATCCTCAAACATTACATATATACTTATAAAAAGATAATAGCAGTGTCACAAATATTACAAGAACATTATAAAATTAGCATCCAATGTCTTTCAATATATATATATATATACGACCAAACCAAGCTTAGAAATCTCTCTCTCTCTCTCTCTCTCTCTCTCTCTCTCTCTCTCTCTGTAAGATTCCTCCCCAACCTTCAAGGTATACTGGAGTAAGAATCTTCCTTTCTGATCTTATAATTATTCCCTCTCTAAAATAAAAGAAAATTTCTGTTTAAAAAAGGAAGACCCTTTTCTGTTTAAAAAGGAAGACCCTTTTCCTAGAATACTTCTCAGGAGTCACGCCTGTTTTAAGGATTTAGAACAATGAGTTTAGAAGTGAGAATCGGTGTTTTGAATACCAAGGTTTTGGTTTTCATTCGAGTATGGCCCAAAAGAAGTTCTTTATCTCTTGGGGAGTATAAGAAGTTATCCCCCAGATATTGTGATCCTTATATCTGAATTCAATGAAAGTAGGTGACTTAGCCTACAAGTTTCTTTTATCTCCTCATCTCAAAATTCTTAATGCCTTCTATAGAAAAATGTGTCAAACACAAATCATGGAAAGACGGTAAAACTTCAGTGGCAAGTTACCATTGGCTTCTAGGTTACGCTAGCTCCTTCCTTTATATAAGTCGTAACTTTTACTTGTCGCTCACATTAATCTTACTCCCATCAATCTCCTTTCTTTCTTAATCTCCTTCATGGCTTGGCAACAGGAATTAGTTTTATCCCTGATGATTTCTCACCTTCAAGACGCAAGAGAGTCTGTGAAGAAAGACTTTATAGAACAGTATGAGCGCTCACTTTTTCCTCACCTAGGAACTTCTGTAGCGCAGACCAAATGGCGGACCTATCAAAACATAACTAGGGTAACACCCTGGGGTCAGCAACACTTTCGTAACAATGTCCGCTTGGCCATGGTTATTGAAGCTTTGGGTTTGGGTCCCCGATACTACTGTGTCATGAGATCAAGGCATCTTGGGTTTTCTGAGCGGGTCTTCTTACTGGCATGTTTTCTTCCTCATGAGAAGATATGCCTTTACCCCGTTTTTGGCTTGCCTCTCAGAGGTCCTTTTGTTAGATCACCTCATACCACTGAGATAGGTGCGGCAATAACCAGCAGAATCATTCCCATAGATGAGTTACCCTATACTTGTGTAGCTTGTGAGGACTGCTTTTGTGACCATATGATGGACGGGCTTATGGAAGTGTAAAGAGTTCTTCTATCTTTACTGTATAAGTCCCGTGAATGAATAAAGTTTAAATCTTGTTCTTATTTTGAATCTTGCTCTCTTTAAGACTTTTCTTGGTGGTTAATCGTGATTAAAATTTTTCTCTAAGTCTCATATTCGTGCATCTTGCGAAATTATTCCAAGTTGCGAGATGAGGACATCTCGCGTTTTTTAAGTGGGGTAGAATGTAAGATTCCTCCCCCAACCCCTTTTTGATGTCTAGTATCTTCCCCTGTAATCAACCCTCTTCAGAAATATAAAGACCTTGTTTCTATCTGTTTTAGCCTAGAGAGAGAAAAATATTCTAGAGAGAGAATATTCAGATTTTGAATATTTTTGGATAGAAAAATATCTCTTATAATTCAGATGAGTTCCCCTGAAATAGAAATTCAAAAAGAATTTTTCAATGTGCAATTGGAATTAATTGGAAATAGGTATAAAGAACCTTAGTCTAAGGGTCTAAATTTTCAGAAATCTTTAGACTATGGTCCAATTAAGGTTCCTATGGGCCAATAGCATCAATCCATGTGTAGGGAAGAGATAAATCCAAATTTGTAAAAAAGAAGATACCCAAAAATGAGTAAATGCTCACATAAGGTGAAGAGTTGAAAATGTACAAGGTTTATTAGTAAAAAAAAAAACTATGAGCAATATTAAAATGATTCCATTATGACACATATGTAAGGAAGGGGAGTTCTTTAAAGGAGGTGCATATTTCACATGCTTGAATGAGTTTTAAACTCATAAAAATTGAGATATTTCATCTCTCCTCTCTCCTCATTCAAGTCTAGTTCCAAAAAGTTAGCTTAACTGACCTAAAAATGGTCAAATATTGACCAAACTGATTTAGAAAATTCTAGAATCAGTTTGTTTGGTTAGGAGCTCAATTTTTCCTATAAATAGAAGCCTCCCCCTTGTTGAAAAATAGTTAGTGTTTATGCATCGTTACTCTACTCCACCTAAGCCAAGAACTGTGAATTCATTTAATAATTCACTAGTTTTTGGAGCTTCCCTCTTTCTTCAATCCCCATTAGTGGCTCCATCAACATACTTAACCAATTGATTGGTTGGGGGCCTCTACCGTGAACAAAGAATCAAGCAAGTTGTAAGGTAATTAGTGAATATTGATCTTTCTATAATTTCTCAATGTTTCTCTCTTCTCAACCCCTCTCAAGCTTGAGAAGTTTAATTGGTATGGTTTTTTTTTAAATACTATTGAAGTTTGAATAGTAGTGAAGAGTTACATAAGTTAATAAATGCTATTGAAGTTAATTTTCATTTATGTTTAAATTCTAATGATTTTTATGTAAATTCTCTCTCTCACTCAAGAAATGGTCATACTCATGACCCGTTCTCAATCCAAATCAAGCTTTTCATAAAGCTTTTCCTTAACCCAAGCTTAAGCTATGCTTGAGGCCAATTTAATGGCTTTTTTCTATGCTTTTAGTTTATGCATATTGATGATTCAATCCACTATAGATTAATGATCCAATTAGAGATCATTTTAATTATTTCCTTAATGATAAGCTTTATCCCTTAGAAAAAATTGAGATTTATCAGTCATAGCAGCGGAGCTATGGCAAAATTTTTATAAAAATTATGCATAAAATAATTTCATTCAAAGCATAAAAAGAGGACTTCCTACCATATTCTAGGAATTATCATCCTAGATTAATTGAAAGAATTTCATTATAATCATGGAGAAATTGAATTTTAATATCATGCATAAAGGATAATTTTTTTATATCAAAAGTGTTACTTTTATCATTTTTAATTTTCATGCATAGAAGTATGCATAAAGGAAAATTTTTTTATATCAAAAGTGTTACTTTTATCATTTTTAATTTTCATGCATAGAAGTATGCATAAAGGATAATTTTTTATATTAAAAGTGTTACTTTTATCATTTTTAATTTTCATGCATAGAAGTATGCATAAAGGAAAAAAAATTTATATCAAAAGTGTTACTTTTATCATTTTTAATTTTCATGCATAGAAGTATGCATAAAGGATAATTTTTTATATTAAAAGTGTTACTTTTATCATTTTTAATTTTCATGCATAGAAGTATGCATAAAGGAAAATTTTTTATATCAAAAGTGTTACTTTTATCATTTTTAATTTTCATGCATAGAAGAATGCATAAAGGATAATTTTTTTATATTAAAAGTGTTACTTTTATCATTTTTAATTTTCATGCATAGAAGTATGCATAAAGGATAATTTTTTTTATCAAAAGTGTTACTTTTATCATATTGGATTTCATGCATAGAGGTATGCATAAAAGTTGAATATTTTATTATAAAAGTGTAACTTTTAGCATAATTGAATTTCATGCATAGAGGTATGCATAAAAGATATGGGAAGTGATAAGATATGATAAGATGCATGTGGATGTGGATATGGATGTGTATGTATGAATGTGGATATGGGATGTGGATGTATAAATGAGGATGTGAAAATGGAGATAAGCATGTAGATGTGGATGTATGGATGTGAATGTGGATGTGGATGTGGATGTATGGATGTATGGATGTGGATGTATGGATGTGAATGAGGATGTAGATGTGGATGTATGGATGTAAATGTGGATGTGGATGTATGGATGTATGCATGTAGATGTGGATGCATGAATGTGGATGTATGGATGTGAATGAGCATATAGATGTGGATGTATGGATGTGAATGTGCATGTAGATATGGATGTATATATGTGAATGGGAATGTGGATGTAGATGTATGTATGCATGTGGATGTGGATATGGATGTGTATGTATGAATGTGGATATGGGATGTGGATGTATAAATGAGGATGTGAAAATGGAGATAAGCATGTAGATGTGGATGTATGGATGTGAATGTGGATGTGGATGTGGATGTATGAATGTGGATGTATGGATGTGAATGAGGATGTGGATGTGGATGCATGGATGTAAATGTGGATGTGTATGTATGGATGTATGCATGTAGATGTGGATACATGAATGTGGATGTATGGATGTGAATGAGGATATAGATGTGGATGTATGGATGTGAATGTGCATGTAGATATGGATGTATAGATGTGAATGGGAATGTGGATGTGGATGTATGTATGTATGTGGATGTGGATGTATAAATGAGGACGTGATAATGAATGTATGCATGTGGATGTGGATATGGATGTGTATGTATGAATGAGGATATGGATGTGGATATGGATGTGTATGTATGAATGTGGATATGGGATGTGGATGTATAAATGAGGATGTGAAAATGGAGATAAGCATGTAGATGTGGATGTATGGATGTGAATGTGGATGTGGATGTGGATGTATGGATGTGGATATGGATGTGAATATATGATATGTGATATGAAGGAATCTGAAGTGAAGAGATGGAAAATGATGTGATTGGATGAGTACACATATAAATGAAATGTGGAATAAGTAATGTGGATTGTATGAGGGATAATGTGGAAAAATGAGAGTTAATATAGAAATTGTATTTGTAAACTGTTTGTAAATGCTGTTTGTAAATGGCTGTTTTATGTCAAGAATGCTGGGAAAGCATTTTGACCGTCTTGTGATTAAGGTCGTGGAGACCTATCTGATAAAGTTGCAACTGCTGACGGAGAGTCAATGGAGGACGTCTCGCGTAGCAAGGTCGGCCGACGTCTTGACCAGCCTCGGTTCGATTAAAATGGTGAGCTTCCGGTACGGTGGATGAGGGACCAAGGAAGCGGCCTATGAGTGAAGCGCTAGGTCACCTGCGAAGGATCCTAGAGGGTGCTGACCATACGGTGCTCGGGCTCTGGGTCGCCCAGGATACCCACGCGTGCGTCGAGGAAGATATTGGAACAAGGAGTAAGAGTTGTTTTCTGGAACCGGGCATGGATCTGGTTGACTGACCTTGCTGGTCCTCAACGGATGAGTCCATGGCTCTTTTATATGGATCTGTTGGTTGATCTTGCTGATCTTCAACGAGAGTCCATCTTGATAAGTGATTATATTGTTGAGTATTATGGGCTAGGAACTATTGAAACGGCCCCTGTGTGGACAGGTGGTGAGCGTTCTAGTTGCCAATGATGCCATAGATACTCTGATGAAGGAATGATGGGAAATTATGAATCAACTGGATAATTTGGGAGATTGTGATCAGTGGTACTATGGTTTCATTAAAGGATTGTTTTAAAGTTAGCTGATGCTAAGAAAAAGGCAATTTTCATATTGGGTGTGTAAGTGGTGTGGCTAGTTTTATGTTTGCATGAAATTCCGGCTAGGGGGCCTTGGAACTCTTTTCCTTGGTACCCGGGACAAAACCTAACCAAATTCCAAATTGGATCCCATCACTACAGTGGTTGGGCGGTTGGCTAACCCATGGGATCGGATGGGGTTAGGCTGGACTGATGGATCCGTAAATCGAGACTCAAACTTTTGTTTTTACGATAGAAAAAAAAAATCCCGGACAGGAACTGTTCTATGGATAGGAATCAACGGCTGTGCCTCTTGAATGGGGAAAAAAGCGTTGATCCCAATGATCCAAGTGCAAGTTTCTTCCTTGAACTGACTAAGTATCTTATAGATGTAATTGGATCATCTCGATCAGAAATGATCTTGACTATGTTATCCTGGTGGAATCGCCCGTGCTTCCGGTTAAGAAAGTTTTTCCGGGTTCGGTTTTGGAATAACCGACGGATTAGTCTCTTATCCGGATATCCGTGGGCGAGGCCCCAAGTGTGGGACCCCTGTCCCGCGCGAGAAGCGCTACTTCCGCTGCCAGTACCCCGAATCCGTTGCTCGGTGGGAACAGGGATCTTACAGTTGGTATCAGAGCATTTGGTTAATAAAGATCAACCGAGAAGCCAAATATATCAAAAATTTATCAAGGATCAAAAAGGTTGTAATTGTGTGATATAATTCATGCAATTTGATATTCAAACTGAAATTCGTAACTTGGTAATTGGGTCTTCAGATAAAAGTACCGCAATTATATAGAATCCCTGACTTGCTTGAGGCCTAGACATGATGGTATTTACCTTATAATTCCAAGAGCCACGACTACCCGTATATACCGAGAGTATTTTGCAGCTCTTTACTGACAGTATATACGAGTAAATCTAAGACTTGAAATTATAAGCGTTAATGCTATCCAGATGATGAATTCGAATGTGGTTGATATGATTTTTAATTCTGTTTGAGAATTGATGAATTGAATTGGATTCTGATTGAAAATTCTGATTGAAAAATGATGATTTCTGAAATTAGTTGAAATATAAAAATCTGAACAAAACCACAATGAGGATGAATGGGACGAGTCCCAGTGATGATATTCATAACTGGAATGATGATAATGAATTCAGCAAATCACTATGAGATTAGTGGGTTGTGCTGTCAAATTGTTACTGTTAACACTTGATCAGTAGATCAAGTTAAGGGATGACAAATTGAGAACTTGCTTGACTGAAATTCCCGTGGAGGAATGTTCAGAAGGAAATTTTTCGGTCTAATGGACCATTATCATGTTAAAGATATGAATGACATGATCTGAATGATTTGTTATTTAATGATGAGTTCTATATAAGGGATATTTATCCCAGTGTTCTGTTGGGTTGACCAGAATATAAGGAACCCCAGAATAAAATTGGATCTTAAGAAAAAGAGTTGTCCTCTACCTTGCGAGATGAGGATATCTCGCACTTTTTAAGTGGGGTAGAATGTAAGATTCCTCCCCAACCTTCAAGGTATACTGGAGTAAGAATCTTCCTTTCTGATCTTATAATTATTCCCTCTCTAAAATAAAAGAAAATTTCTGTTTAAAAAAGGAAGACCCTTTTCTGTTTAAAAAGGAAGACCCTTTTCCTAGAATACTTCTCAGGAGTCACGCCTGTTTTAAGGATTTAGAACAATGAGTTTAGAAGTGAGAATCGGCGTTTTGAATACCAAGGTTTTGGTTTTCATTCGAGTATGGCCCAAAAGAAGTTCTTTATCTCTTGGGGAGTATAAGAAGTTATCCCCCAGATATTGTGATCCTTATATCTGAATTCAATGAAAGTAGGTGACTTAGCCTACAAGTTTCTTTTATCTCCTCATCTCAAAATTCTTAATGCCTTCTATAGAAAAATGTGTCAAACACAAATCATGGAAAGACGGTAAAACTTCAGTGGCAAGTTACCATTGGCTTCTAGGTTACGCTAGCTCCTTCCTTTATATAAGTCGTAACTTTTACTTGTCGCTCACATTAATCTTACTCCCATCAATCTCCTTTCTTTCTTAATCTCCTTCATGGCTTGGCAACAGGAATTAGTTTTATCCCTGATGATTTCTCACCTTCAAGACGCAAGAGAGTCTGTGAAGAAAGACTTTATAGAACAGTATGAGCGCTCACTTTTTCCTCACCTAGGAACTTCTGTAGCGCAGACCAAATGGCGGACCTATCAAAACATAACTAGGGTAACACCCTGGGGTCAGCAACACTTTCGTAACAATGTCCGCTTGGCCATGGTTATTGAAGCTTTGGGTTTGGGTCCCCGATACTACTGTGTCATGAGATCAAGGCATCTTGGGTTTTCTGAGCGGGTCTTCTTACTGGCATGTTTTCTTCCTCATGAGAAGATATGCCTTTACCCCGTTTTTGGCTTGCCTCTCAGAGGTCCTTTTGTTAGATCACCTCATACCACTGAGATAGGTGCGGCAATAACCAGCAGAATCATTCCCATAGATGAGTTACCCTATACTTGTGCAGCTTGTGAGGACTGCTTTTGTGACCATATGATGGACGGGCTTATGGAAGTGTAAAGAGTTCTTCTATCTTTACTGTATAAGTCCCGTGAATGAATAAAGTTTAAATCTTGTTCTTATTTTGAATCTTGCTCTCTTTAAGACTTTTCTTGGTGGTTAATCGTGATTAAAATTTTTCTCTAAGTCTCATATTCGTGCATCTTGCGAAATTATTCCAAGTTGCGAGATGAGGACATCTCGCGTTTTTTAAGTGGGGTAGAATGTAAGATTCCTCCCCCAACCCCTTTTTGATGTCTAGTATCTTCCCCTGTAATCAACCCTCTTCAGAAATATAAAGACCTTGTTTCTATCTGTTTTAGCCTAGAGAGAGAAAAATATTCTAGAGAGAGAATATTCAGATTTTGAATATTTTTGGATAGAAAAATATCTCTTATAATTCAGATGAGTTCCCCTGAAATAGAAATTCAAAAAGAATTTTTCAATGTGCAATTGGAATTAATTGGAAATAGGTATAAAGAACCTTAGTCTAAGGGTCTAAATTTTCAGAAATCTTTAGACTATGGTCCAATTAAGGTTCCTATGGGCCAATAGCATCAATCTATGTGTAGGGAAGAGATAAATCCAAATTTGTAAAAAAGAAGATACCCAAAAATGAGTAAATGCTCACATAAGGTGAAGAGTTGAAAATGTACAAGGTTTATTAGTAAAAAAAAAAACTATGAGCAATATTAAAATGATTCCATTATGACACATATGTAAGGAAGGGGAGTTCTTTAAAGGAGGTGCATATTTCACATGCTTGAATGAGTTTTAAACTCATAAAAATTGAGATATTTCATCTCTCCTCTCTCCTCATTCAAGTCTAGTTCCAAAAAGTTAGCTTAACTGACCTAAAAATGGTCAAATATTGACCAAACTGATTTAGAAAATTCTAGAATCAGTTTGTTTGGTTAGGAGCTCAATTTTTCCTATAAATAGAAGCCTCCCCCTTGTTGAAAAATAGTTAGTGTTTATGCATCGTTACTCTACTCCACCTAAGCCAAGAACTGTGAATTCATTTAATAATTCACTAGTTTTTGGAGCTTCCCTCTTTCTTCAATCCCCATTAGTGGCTCCATCAACATACTTAACCAATTGATTGGTTGGGGGCCTCTACCGTGAACAAAGAATCAAGCAAGTTGTAAGGTAATTAGTGAATATTGATCTTTCTATAATTTCTCAATGTTTCTCTCTTCTCAACCCCTCTCAAGCTTGAGAAGTTTAATTGGTATGGTTTTTTTTTAAATACTATTGAAGTTTGAATAGTAGTGAAGAGTTACATAAGTTAATAAATGCTATTGAAGTTAATTTTCATTTATGTTTAAATTCTAATGATTTTTATGTAAATTCTCTCTCTCACTCAAGAAATGGTCATACTCATGACCCGTTCTCAATCCAAATCAAGCTTTTCATAAAGCTTTTCCTTAACCCAAGCTTAAGCTATGCTTGAGGCCAATTTAATGGCTTTTTTCTATGCTTTTAGTTTATGCATATTGATGATTCAATCCACTATAGATTAATGATCCAATTAGAGATCATTTTAATTATTTCCTTAATGATAAGCTTTATCCCTTAGAAAAAATTGAGATTTATCAGTCATAGCAGCGGAGCTATGGCAAAATTTTTATAAAAATTATGCATAAAATAATTTCATTCAAAGCATAAAAAGAGGACTTCCTACCATATTCTAGGAATTATCATCCTAGATTAATTGAAAGAATTTCATTATAATCATGGAGAAATTGAATTTTAATATCATGCATAAAGGATAATTTTTTTATATCAAAAGTGTTACTTTTATCATTTTTAATTTTCATGCATAGAAGTATGCATAAAGGAAATTTTTTTTATATCAAAAGTGTTACTTTTATCATTTTTAATTTTCATGCATAGAAGTATGCATAAAGGATAATTTTTTATATTAAAAGTGTTACTTTTATCATTTTTAATTTTCATGCATAGAAGTATGCATAAAGGAAAAAAAATTTATATCAAAAGTGTTACTTTTATCATTTTTAATTTTCATGCATAGAAGTATGCATAAAGGATAATTTTTTATATTAAAAGTGTTACTTTTATCATTTTTAATTTTCATGCATAGAAGTATGCATAAAGGAAAATTTTTTATATCAAAAGTGTTACTTTTATCATTTTTAATTTTCATGCATAGAAGAATGCATAAAGGATAATTTTTTTATATTAAAAGTGTTACTTTTATCATTTTTAATTTTCATGCATAGAAGTATGCATAAAGGATAATTTTTTTTATCAAAAGTGTTACTTTTATCATATTGGATTTCATGCATAGAGGTATGCATAAAAGTTGAATATTTTATTATAAAAGTGTTACTTTTAGCATAATTGAATTTCATGCATAGAGGTATGCATAAAAGATATGGGAAGTGATAAGATATGATAAGATGCATGTGGATGTGGATATGGATGTGTATGTATGAATGTGGATATGGGATGTGGATGTATAAATGAGGATGTGAAAATGGAGATAAGCATGTAGATGTGGATGTATGGATGTGAATGTGGATGTGGATGTGGATGTATGGATGTATGGATGTGGATGTATGGATGTGAATGAGGATGTAGATGTGGATGTATGGATGTAAATGTGGATGTGGATGTATGGATGTATGCATGTAGATGTGGATGCATGAATGTGGATGTATGGATGTGAATGAGCATATAGATGTGGATGTATGGATGTGAATGTGCATGTAGATATGGATGTATATATGTGAATGGGAATGTGGATGTAGATGTATGTATGCATGTGGATGTGGATATGGATGTGTATGTATGAATGTGGATATGGGATGTGGATGTATAAATGAGGATGTGAAAATGGAGATAAGCATGTAGATGTGGATGTATGGATGTGAATGTGGATGTGGATGTGGATGTATGAATGTGGATGTATGGATGTGAATGAGGATGTGGATGTGGATGCATGGATGTAAATGTGGATGTGTATGTATGGATGTATGCATGTAGATGTGGATACATGAATGTGGATGTATGGATGTGAATGAGGATATAGATGTGGATGTATGGATGTGAATGTGCATGTAGATATGGATGTATAGATGTGAATGGGAATGTGGATGTGGATGTATGTATGTATGTGGATGTGGATGTATAAATGAGGACGTGATAATGAATGTATGCATGTGGATGTGGATATGGATGTGTATGTATGAATGAGGATATGGATGTGGATATGGATGTGTATGTATGAATGTGGATATGGGATGTGGATGTATAAATGAGGATGTGAAAATGGAGATAAGCATGTAGATGTGGATGTATGGATGTGAATGTGGATGTGGATGTGGATGTATGGATGTGGATATGGATGTGAATATATGATATGTGATATGAAGGAATCTGAAGTGAAGAGATGGAAAATGATGTGATTGGATGAGTACACATATAAATGAAATGTGGAATAAGTAATGTGGATTGTATGAGGGATAATGTGGAAAAATGAGAGTTAATATAGAAATTGTATTTGTAAACTGTTTGTAAATGCTGTTTGTAAATGGCTGTTTTATGTCAAGAATGCTGGGAAAGCATTTTGACCGTCTTGTGATTAAGGTCGTGGAGACCTATCTGATAAAGTTGCAACTGCTGACGGAGAGTCAATGGAGGACGTCTCGCGTAGCAAGGTCGGCCGACGTCTTGACCAGCCTCGGTTCGATTAAAATGGTGAGCTTCCGGTACGGTGGATGAGGGACCAAGGAAGCGGCCTATGAGTGAAGCGCTAGGTCACCTGCGAAGGATCCTAGAGGGTGCTGACCATACGGTGCTCGGGCTCTGGGTCGCCCAGGATACCCACGCGTGCGTCGAGGAAGATATTGGAACAAGGAGTAAGAGTTGTTTTCTGGAACCGGGCATGGATCTGGTTGACTGACCTTGCTGGTCCTCAACGGATGAGTCCATGGCTCTTTTATATGGATCTGTTGGTTGATCTTGCTGATCTTCAACGAGAGTCCATCTTGATAAGTGATTATATTGTTGAGTATTATGGGCTAGGAACTATTGAAACGGCCCCTGTGTGGACAGGTGGTGAGCGTTCTAGTTGCCAATGATGCCATAGATACTCTGATGAAGGAATGATGGGAAATTATGAATCAACTGGATAATTTGGGAGATTGTGATCAGTGGTACTATGGTTTCATTAAAGGATTGTTTTAAAGTTAGCTGATGCTAAGAAAAAGGCAATTTTCATATTGGGTGTGTAAGTGGTGTGGCTAGTTTTATGTTTGCATGAAATTTCGGCTAGGGGGCCTTGGAACTCTTTTCCTTGGTACCCGGGACAAAACCTAACCAAATTCCAAATTGGATCCCATCACTACAGTGGTTGGGCGGTTGGCTAACCCATGGGATCGGATGGGGTTAGGCTGGACTGATGGATCCGTAAATCGAGACTCAAACTTTTGTTTTTACGATAGAAAAAAAAAATCCCGGACAGGAACTGTTCTATGGATAGGAATCAACGGCTGTGCCTCTTGAATGGGGAAAAAAGCGTTGATCCCAATGATCCAAGTGCAAGTTTCTTCCTTGAACTGACTAAGTATCTTATAGATGTAATTGGATCATCTCGATCAGAAATGATCTTGACTATGTTATCCTGGTGGAATCGCCCGTGCTTCCGGTTAAGAAAGTTTTTCCGGGTTCGGTTTTGGAATAACCGACGGATTAGTCTCTTATCCGGATATCCGTGGGCGAGGCCCCAAGTGTGGGACCCCTGTCCCGCGCGAGAAGCGCTACTTCCGCTGCCAGTACCCCGAATCCGTTGCTCGGTGGGAACAGGGATCTTACACTCTCTCTCTCTCTCTCTCTCCCCAGGTACATATAAGAGACAAAAAACCATAAAAAGAGAAATTCTCTATAATCTCCATATAAATACTAAGAGATTATATCCACATATATAAATCTCTCTCTCTCTATGGTATTTGAGAGACAAAAAGGATCATCATTATCATTCTAGTACTTAGAGCCCAAAGTTACAAAAAGATAATAGTGTCATAAACATTACAAAAGGATCATAAGATCAACTCCCAAATCGGCAAACCAAATGAATAATTACATTCAACGTGTTTGCAATCTACGACTCATTTTGGTAATTAAAGCCCCAAACCTATTCAATGTTACCTTAAGACGATACTTCCAGTCCAAGCCTATCAACATGGACACTTAACTTGTCTTGTTGCTCTTTTATAATATCAATTGTCTTTCGACAACCAACATCACAAAGGTGTGCTTCTCCAAAAGCACCTCATGTATCCATTACACGGAGATAGGTAGCTTTGACAATATCCTTTATCTCGTGATTGCCACCACTTACAATGGCACAAACCGATTCTCAAGTTGAACTGCTTTCCCCACTTCCATGATTGCATATGCACTGAGACCAAGATCAACAATCAAGATCTTCACATTTAACACATGAGAGTTTGTGTCGTTACCCAAATGGAGTATATTCTCTGATGTTAAGTTTATTGTCTTCTTTCCATTTTGAATCTTCTTACCATCATTACATCACACCCACTTAGTAGAGGTTTTTAGTTTCCTTTGGCATTGCTTAAAAGCATGCATTATTTGTAGAGCCTTCTCATTATATCTACTCTTGCCTTAGATTGTTGAGGTTTTGAATACTGTGCACGATGGCTTCTATCCTCAACGTCCATGGAACACCTCATAATAACTTTCTTGCTATCCATACTGTACATCATTAAGAAATATATTAATGAAATATTTTTTAAATTTTATTTAATCTATGAGAAATTATGGGTTGTGAAAATAATCCAAACGGTGAATCACAAACCAAATCACACCTCAATCACACATACATAGAATAGATTAAGACCCAACTACATTCAAGTGAAATAATTATTTCTTTGATTCGGCATTCTTTTATGTCCTAAGTGGTAACCTAAGCAATAGGCTCAAAAGTTCTAGTAGGTCTATGTCGAAGGATAAGAGAAATGACCTGCTAGCAAAGGTAATCATCTTAGCAGGCTCATAGACCCATTGAGTCTTCTAAAGGTGCTAATAGGTCTAGTAGGTCTAGCAGGCTCATAGACCCATTGAGTCTTCTAAAGGTGCTAATAGGTCTAGTAGGTCTAGTAGGTCTATGTGGAAGGGTAAGCGAAATGACCCGCTAGCAGAGGTCATCATCTTAGCAGGCTCATAGACCCATTGAGTCTTCTAAAGGTGTTAATAAAATCTCTCTCTCTCTCTCTCTCTCTCTCTCTCTCTCTCTCTCTCTCTCTCTCTCTCTCCCCAAAAAGAAACTCTTTTTAAATAAACATATTGTGCGCTTTTACCACACGAGTCAGAGCTGGGGACTTGCCGAACACCGTATGCGAGCCACGAATGGCTGCAAGCACACAACCAGAACCTAGCACGCTCAAACAGAAAGCAAAGGTGTGTCACTCACCGCTCAAACCGCCGCCGTGAAGGATTCTCACTGTCGTGCACTGAAGAAGGAGCCGCCTTCGCCGCTCTACCGCCTCGCCGCCGCGATGCCGCCACACAGTGCTCGATCACTCTCTCTCTCTCTCTCTCTCTCTCTCTCACACACACACACACACACATACACAGGAGAAGGGGAACGAGAAGATAAGGCAAGAGCACACTTGTATTCAACACATGAGAATGAGAGTTTTAGGGTTGTATTTGACTCTTATAGGTGACTTAGCCGTTCACACATGGGCACCCATACATGGCCGACCGATCCTAACCTTTATCCTGTTGATATTCAAGGTGCGCCTCTCATCGACGATCACCCAATCCCTTTATCCTTTACATATGGTGCCGACAAGCCCGGCCCATGACTCAAAATACTTAAATTAATTACATGACATAAAACATAGTACGTCTCAATGTCCGTCACCCTCATAGGTTAACATGCCCCCTTTCCTGATGTAGATTCCGTCCTCGGAAGCTATGGTATGGTAAGCTCGATAGTGTTTGTTGTGGTAGACCATCTGCAAAACAGGGAAGTAGAGTGAAAGTATGCTGGAATTCAAAAGATATAAAGTGTAATAAATTCAAGCATGTTAGACCACAATGGATGTTGCTATGAGAACTTAGTTTAAGGGGTCACATGAATGAGCTAGTGTAGCAAATTAACAGGAGTTTAAAATTATTGAAAGTAAGTCAAGAGTAGCAAGATGCAAAGGTTAAACAAGGTTCATAAGTGGCCTAAGTCAAAGAAAATAACCAAGCTTAATAAATAAACAGATGACCACAATGTGTCTACTCTAAGAACAAGTTAATACCACGAGCCTAGGGACACAAGAAACATCAGAGTTACAGGAGCCTTTTGCCTTTATTTCTTTATGCACGTGACAATTTTTACACACAATGGCAACCTCCCTAAGGCAAAACTAACATCGATCCTGGTACTATGTTTAACACAAAGCATTATCCAGGAATCTATTAGTTCACCTTAAGCAAGGCTACCCCCTACCAACCAAGGCATCGGTCTAGAGTAGAATACTCCTCGCCTACCAAGTGTCAATAAGGCGATAGGCCAACATTAGAGCATATAATAGACTTGCATTGCCATTTATTGTAGGCTTTTTTTTTAATTTATTTCTTTTGATCTTCGCTCCTGAACTATAATGTGTTCTTGCATCCTTTCGACCAAGGGGTAAAAGCTATGTCCTAGAGGTCAACACACACACAGCCAGGTTGTTCAAACATTAAGATGGTTATAACCCTAGACTTAAGACAACCATATTCCAGGTTAACTAAAAACTTCATGCATTCTCAAGAATACAGCCAATAAGGTTAAGCTCATTAATGATTTACACTAGCACGTCAGGCAACTTCAAAACTAAGTAGTACTTTGACAAGTTCCATGTGGTCATGTCTTCAGTTCATGCAATTAATTGAACAGTAAAAACGAAAGAGAGTGGGTATGGAAGAATTACACCTGTATTTTGGAGATCTCCTTGATCCGATGAGAGAAATGCCCGCAATTTGATGAGATATTTATGTATGAGCGTTGCGGCTATCTCAGGACTTGAAAGCAAACCCACCTCAAACTTTTCAACCTGTACAACCAACTAACAAGCACTATACCTCGAGAGGCACATCAGTGTGAAAAATTAAAGACTCGTTTAAGGAATCCATACTAGAAAAAACTTGAAAACACTAACCTACCTACCAGTCACCACCCTACTACTGAGGATACGGTAAGAGGATGTTGTAGAGTCCTGGCTCTAGCCCTAAGGCTAAGCCTCTATCCGCATCATCCAAATAAATTCAACCTCAGTAGTGCCATGAGTTTCATCTGTCCATTCATCATCATCAAATATATCTTTTTCGTTTTCCCATCCACATAGACTCATCAAGAATGTAATCATGCGAGGATAGTCATCTTGTGGAAAATGAAAGTTTTGGGCTATCGCGGGGATATGTCCTCTACGGAGTAGGGGTCAGTCATGGTCAATAAGTGAATTAGCCATTCTAATTCCTCAACATTTTCCTCTCTGGCTAGTACATCTATATGATCCAATTCGGTTTTAATCACAGGATAGCACATGTGAAATATCTGAGAAAGGTACAGATGATAACTCTCACCAAAGGTGGATGAAGTGTGTGATGCTCTTGCATTTGCCATATCTGCAAACGCAGATATAGCATCAGTAGGTTTATGATAGGTCAATCTATTTCCTGATTGTATATGGATATTTCTCCTCTTTTTGTGCTCTTGCTCTTTTTACTATTTTTTGTTTTTCTTTTCTTTTCTTTCTTATGTATGAAGCTATATATATACATCCCCTTGAATTTGGCAATTACATGGTTAGGGGAGAAGGTTAGGGAGGAAGCATTAGAATGTGAGCATGAGTACATGATCCCCCTTTCCTTGGGTAGATCATATTTTTTGCAATGATGTTGCAGCCTCTTGGAACCAATTTGTCCAGCGGATCATAGGAGGTGATGTGGACAGATAGCTTTTTATGACCCTTGTGGCCACATCAAATTGCAGAGATGGTAGTGTACGCTTCCATTGACGAATGGAGGAGTTTTTTGATGATACTTTTATAAAGGGAGACATAGACTCATTGGTCTCTTGTTAGGTGTTGACAAGAGTAGGTGTAGAGCATGAAGAAACTTCTATATCAACGTGTGCCTGGCATGAGGAGCTAGAAGCTTCATGTGGCTCCCCCCTTCCTGAGCTAGGTGGTATTGATCGATATCGTTTGGGGATCCAAACTAGCTTTGGAAGAAGTGGTGCGGAGCACTCTGTTACCTTTCCCTTACCACAGTCTTGAATTGTCGTTGGGGTGGCAACGTTTGGTTTGCAAGGTTTTACAGGGGATGTAGAGGGTTTTAGCTTATGTTTAGGGACCCAAATCTGGTCATTCCCCTCGTAGTATCCTTGGGCTACTAATAATTTTTTAGGGATCCATTGTGATGTTACATTGCCCTTTCTCGGGTAGGTAGTTGCTTTCCTTCTACGAGGTTTCTTGTATGAACAAGATTGAGTAGGGAAAGTAGCTGTTAACGAAGCTTTTAGGACCCATTTGTATATACTCTTTGGCATAGTAAGTGGAGCCTTAGAGACCACATTGCCTGTTTCCACTTTTGGCATTGAAGCGTTAGAGGGGTGGCAAACAATCAAAGATGGTTTTGCCACTAGACTTTGTGATTTTTTGTTATCCAACATTTTGTCCAGAGTCGATGGCTTAGGGGCAAGATTTTGAGCGATCATACTGAGTGTTGGTTCTTGCGTTGTGACTCGTCTAGTTGCCCAATCGATATTGCATTTGGTGGCCAGCATCCATTTGCACCCTAAGTTTACAGTCCCTTCCATGGTACCAGCAGGCATAACCAAAAAGCTTTGAATTACGGTCCCCTTGTCATAGGCAATTGGAGTGTGTAGAATTCTTGAAACAGGGGTTTTTTTCTTGTTGATTCCTTTAACTTGGATAGCACTCTTGGATAAAGGTGGTTTTCCAAGTTGACACCACACGCCATATGATAGCAAATTGTGTTGAGCTCCTGTATCCAATAATGCATTATACAGCACCTCCCCGTAAGGACTCTGTAACTCAATTGGGTATCTTAGAGGCGGGTCAGATTCCAGTGAATCCTCCTCTGCCTCCTCGAAAAATGCTTCCGTAATCCCCAAGTTGGCTTCTCGTTGGCGCCTAGCATGCTGTTGACGTTCTTTGGCTTCAATTCTTGCTTGTATCTTCTTAAGCTTAGCTTGTTCTTTAGCTGCCTTCTTCTGATGGATTGCATGTAACTCTTCTTGGCTCAGGGGATCATAGTATCTTTTGAATTTACTCCCATTAAGGAATCCAATGGTTTCAACTCCGTCGCGAGAGTCTCCACTCTGATGGTACCTTGCGGGGTAATTTCACATACTCTATATGGTCCCTTACCAGCATATTTGAGCTTCTTCTTTTCGTTATTACGCACTCCATACATAAGGACTTTATCCCCAACCTTGATGTCCTTGTCCTTTAGGTGGCGATCAAACCATTTTTTCCTTCTATCCTTCTCCACAAGGGCATTGTACACAGCCAATTGTCTTTCTTTGTTTAGCCACTCAAGGATATATAGACGCTCTACTAAGGGGTTACCATTCCAACCCTCTTGAGTAGCAACACGAAGACTAGGAATGACAAATTCCCACTGCATGACTGCTTCTTAGCCATATACTATCTTGAACGGCGTGCAATTAATAGCCACTTTATACGCAGTACGATAGGCCCATAAAGTTGTCGTAAGCTTTAGATCCCAATCTGTGCAATGAGCTTCAACTGTCTTTGTCAAAACAGAGATTAAAGTCTTGTTGGTACTCTCGGCTTGGCCATTCGCTTGTTGGGGATAATAAGGAGTAGATTTATGATGGGATATCATGAAATTTGTTGTGAGCTCCTTAATCACTTCATTTATAAAATGCGTACCATTGTCGCTCACAAGTTCAAAAGGACAACTGAAGCGTGTGATTATATTTTCAAAGAGGAATTTGGCTGTTGTCCTCGCATCTGCCTTACGTGTCGCTTTCGCTTCAGCCCATTTGGTCATATAGTCATTAGTGGGGGCCACAATAATATAGCAAAACTGTGTGTTGCGGGCCGCTGGGCTAATCGGACCTACAAAGTCTAAACCCCACTTTTCAAATGGTTGGTTTACTTTGATTGGATGTAGGGGCATCTGATCTTTCCGCTGGGGTTTCTTGTATTGTTGGCATTCATCACAACCCTTTACAAAAAGTGATGCATCTTGGAACATAGTGGGCCACCAATACCCTGATTGTAAGATCTTTCGCGCAGTTAAGTCTCCTGAGAAGTGACCACCGACTACGCCCATATATGCCTCTTGCAAAATGTATAGATACTCATCCTCTCGGGCACAACGCCTAAGAACGTCATCCTTTCCTCTTTTATAAAGAGCCCTGGCTATCAGGCAATAGGGTTTGCATTCTTTGATCAGCTTTCAAGCTAGATCTTTACGAAGCTCCTTGGGTGGAAATCCATTAACCAAAAAGTTAACAATCTTCTCACTCCATTCAGGCATTGTCTCCACCATGAACAGGTCTCGTAGGAGCCTCACCATTAGGTATGCGAGACAAATGATCAGCCATGACATGTTTTTTGCCAGGTCTCACAACAACATTGAAATCAAACTCAAGAAGAGTCAATAGCCATCGTGTGATTTTTCCTATGGAGCATGGTTTGTTTACCAGATACAACAATGCTTGATGATCCACATAGAAAACAAACTTGGTGACAAGGAGGTAATAACGAAATTTTTTACTGCATATATCATTGCCAACCCTTCTCGCACCGTAGTGGTGTAGTTCATCTCATCATCGTTCAACTGGCAAACTGGCAAAGCTAATGGGGTAGTCTAGTTTGTGTTCTCCAGGTTGAGTTAACACACACCCAATAGCAAAGTTTGATGCATCAATATGCACATGGAAGATTAAATCCCAATTAGGCATTCTCAAGATTGGAGCACTCGCCAAGGCCTTCTTTAATAGCTCATAGGCACGGTCACATTCTTCGGTCCAAATAAACTCAATGAGAGAAGCTTATACAATGGTCGAGCTATCTCAACGAAGAATAGAATAAACCTTCGATAATAACCAACGTGGCCCATAAAGCGTTGGACTCCCTTATAGTTGGTAGGTCGGGGCAATTCCAGAATGACCTTGATTTTACTCTTGTCAGTGGAAATCCCATTTTTGGACACTATATGCCCTAAGATAACTCCGTGTTTAACCCAAAATTGGCATTTAAAAGGATTTAATGAGATGCGATATAATCTACACCTTTCAAATATTTTTCGTAAACACATCAAGTGCTCGTCCAAGAGGAATGAACACAAAGATCATCTAAGAAAGCTTCACAAAAGTCCCTTAGATATTCCTTAAAGGCCGTGTTTATCAATCGTTGGAATGTTGTAGGTGCATTGGGCAAGCCAAAGGCCATGACGCGAAAGGCAAACACTACAAACTCCGTGATAAATGATGTTTTAGCTTGGTCCTCTACTGTAATTGTGATCTGATTGTAACCAGAGTACCTATCTAAAAAGCTATATGCCTCCTTGCCTGCAACTCTTTCAAGCACATGTTCAGAATACGGCAAGGGGTAATGATCCCTTCTGGTGGCTGCATTGACCTTTTTGAGATCAACGCACACTCTGAGTTTCCCATTCTTCTTTGGTGGTATCGGAGAAACCCATTCTGAGTGCTCAATTGGGTATATGAATCCACATTTTATAAGCTTCTCAATTTCCTCTTGTACAATCTTTGCATACTTAGGATTCATTGGGTAGGGACATTGCTAGACTGGTTTAGCAGTGCTAATCATTGGAATCGTGTGTTGCACCACAGAGGGTGGAACACCCTTTATATCATGATATGTCCAAGCAAATATGTCCTTGAATTCTTTAAGAAGCTTCTTAAGTGCAGCTTCTTCCGTTTTGGTGAGGTCTTGATCAATAAAAACTGGTTTAGACTCCTCACCCGGATCTGCTAAGTCTATCTCCTTAACTACCGCAGGGCCATCGTAGACACCGCTACTCCCATTGGTAGGCGTTCATTGGGCTTTTGTGTAGACCAGTTTACGTTCCCCTGTTGTAAATGATTTGAAATGCTCGGGTGCGGGGTGTAAGTCTACTAGTTCTTGTTGTGCCCGGCTTTTTTCTTTTAATTCTGCCTCCTTTTGTTGCTGAGCTAACTCTTGGTTTTGCCGCCTTCTTGCAGTATGACTTAGTTTCGGCTCCTCTTCGATTTCTAATTGGGTGACGTCATGAGGTTGCGGAATACACCACATGACACTTTGGAGGTATTGTCCCCAATTATCCGCTAACTTCTGAGATGAGCATCAATATAAGCCATTCTGCAGTGAATCTCTCCTTGTTTATTGCAGTTCGTACATTAGCTCGATAGCGTTGTCACTTATGTCTCGTTTTCTTCTTACCAAGTTTTTGATTTTTGCTTCTGTCAGATTCAAACTAACTTGGTCGATCTTCACTTGTGTCCCCCTCACTTTCGGATGAACTGTAGGAGGTCACTGTCCTAGGCCTTGAGTACCTTGCTTCCACATTTGGGTGAATATTTGATTCATCCCCCCCATCAGGCTCAGAGTTAGTTTCTTCTTGAGATTCATACTCAGAGTTGCATTGGTCAGAGTCTTTGCTACTTTCAGTGTCAGTGGAGTTTGCCGCTTTCTCGCCATCAGGAGTCAAGTGCATAACACCTATCATGTTTATTGGCACTAACGGTGGCATATCTTGCCCCTCAGGTGTTACCCAACTTGTGCCTCTATTTCCCCATGTGTCTATGGTTGCCGCTAGGTATACCCAATCCACGTTATCCGACTCAGTCATACACGATAGGACATCCATATAAGGAGAATCTTTCCCATCATCAGTCTCTTTTTTGCATGTATAGCAATACCTTAATGGGGCGGAGTGAATAGTGGTATCCGATCGATTATCGATGATAACCTTGCTTCCTAAAGGATGCGCGCGACCATTCTCAAGATCAACTCGAATGACAGAGTCCTGGAATTATAGGTAGACATGGTTTTTCGACCAGTCATGCACCATTTGTGCTTCCCTCATGAAAGGACGTCCTAAGATCATTTGATATGACATAGGATGCTTGGAGAAATCCATTACAATGAAAGTATGTCTTACCTTATATCCCAGAACCTTGATCTTAAGGTCCCTTAACATTCCAATAGGTTTAGCAATAGTTCCATTTGCCATCTTAACCACTATGTTTGTGACTTTGAGGTGAGGTCTTCCCATAGATTCCCAATAGTTTTTAGTCACAATGCTCACTCCAGCACCACCATCAAGGATTCCCTTTAGAGTTAATCCCTTGGTAGTAATGGGGAGGGTTGCATTAGATTCGTCACCTTCAAAGTACTGTCCCAACTTGTTAACAGGTATTTCAACGATCGAGTCTTCATCTAGGTTGGGTTGTAGATCCCAATGTTTCCCTTCATCTTGAAGCGTGTCGGGTCTATCCATATTTGCAAATTGTGGTAACCCTGCCTTTAGTTATCCATTGAGAAATGCCCGAAGAGTTAAGAATAGCTTAGGATCTCCGTATAATTTGGATATGATTGTGGTTTTGATTTCAGAGGACATGAAATCCATTAACTTAGACACATTTAACGGTACTTTTTGAGATATCGCCCCTTGACTAGGGACTGGTGAAGATGGAATCACTTCCTCTTCGATGGGGTCGGGCTCCCTCACTAAACATTCTCCCTCACTAAACATTCTTTCCAGCAAGAAGGGTGTTTGCCCACTTTCGGATGTCCTATCCTCACTTTCTTCCCGAATGATACTAGGTATAGCTAACGGTTTATGGCTCCTGTGAGGCTGAACTTGTGTAGGAAACACTGTGTCTGGAATTTTGATTTTTCTCGGGTTTGTTGGCTCCAGTTCTCTTTGTGTTTCTTCCACCAAACCCCTTAAGTATTGCACTTGTTCAATCTCCTCAACTGGGTTTGGGTAAGTTCCAATCTTTTTCTTGAGGGTTTTTGGCCCACGTGGCTTGTCTTGGGGAGTCTCAGTCAGTTTGGGTGGTCGAGAGGGCATTAACTGACTTGGTTGTGGGGCCGAGGAAGTTTCCTTCTGTTTCCCCTTATTTATGTATTTACTTGGTTCTCCTTCGTTGAGCTCCCGAGTGAGTTCCTCCCTTAAGGTAGTGGCTTTGGTCCCCATGGTTTCTATTGAATCAGAATCATCTTCAGGATCATTCATATACATGGGGTCATCTCCTGTTCCTATGTTAGTCTTTGAACTAGGCTTGGAGCTCGTGGCATCATTAAGCGATCTCTTCCATCACGTTTTCTTTTTCTTTTCTCGAGCAATTGATGCAATATCCCTCTCTTCAAGGATGTAGTTTTGATTTTAAAGCATTGACCGTGAAACTACATTCGTGGCTACAACAGGTGTGGTTCCTCGTGCCTCATTGGTGACCTCTACCAAATTCAATGGCGTAATCTTAGGTGCACTAGGATTATGTGGACATTGAGCGATCAAATGATCAATGCCCCACAACGATTACATGTAAGTACCGGCATTCCCGATGTGCTTCCTTGATTTGGTTGCATTTGAGTAGCGATCTTCTGTAGCCTATTAGGGCACTCCGCTACACGATGCCAAAGTATTAAGGTTTTGCCCTCTTGTGGCAAGAGCAGCCGCTTGATATACAGGAGTACTGGGGAGTCATTTCAAACCTATCAATCCCATATGAAACAGTGGGGTCTATCTCCTCTTCATAATCCCCACACGCACTATGTGACTCACAACCCATCTGGTTTACAGGGGTAATCCTTGGATGTGGAGGTTGTGGTCCTAGCACTGGCAGTGGTAATGGCACAGACTGGACTACATTCGGGTTCCTTGAAACTATGTGCTGGACGGTTGCTTGACCGGTTGAGCAGGCATCAGCGCGGGTACTTGAGGTGTGTTTGACCAGGCTAGTGGTGCCTGATTTGCCAACATACGCTTAAGTACTAGGCAATCCTTAGATTGATGGCCATACTTACCATATGCATTGCAATTCCCATTGAATTTTACTCTAAATGTGGGACATTCACTCGTGCTATGTGGTCCTAAGCAAACCGAACACCATTGTTGCTCTCTTCTTGGGTACATATGGCTATTTTGAGGAGCTCGATTACCCCTAAAGTATTCTTGGAGAGCCTTAGTCACAGACATTTTGGATATCTTGGGCTCCTTGGCAATAGGTTTTACCGTCATTGGCTCGTGCCCAGATACTTGCGAACTAACGGATTTTATCTCTGAAGACACCTTTTTACCTGCAATTATCAAGTTGTCTTCTAACTGGATTGCATTGGCAGCAGTGAGACTGCTTCCCATATTGTAAGACCTCTAATGACTAGGCCATTGTATATGACCTCGTGGCACAATCCTTGGATGAATCTATCGAGCAGTTGGTTGTTATTGAAGCACTCATCGGGAGTGCAGCAAGAATTTAGATGCTTCAATCGACTAATAAAGTCTCTCAATCACTGACTCCCCTTCCTCGTGTTCAGCTTTTTGGAGTTGAGATGCTACTCCCCAAAGCACACCCTCACGTATGTATTCTTTCAAAAACAATGTCTTGAGAGTGGGGTAGTGAGTACGCTCTTCAACACTTAAGGCTCAATACCAATCTCCAGCTCCACTCAAGGTCAAGTCTAAGGCTTTACACTTATGTAGCTCATTGTGCTCTTCCAAGGAATCACACACGTGTTCAAAAACTTCAATGTGCTTCCTAACATCTTCGTTACCACTGAAGTTCTGAGTGAGCTTGGCCACTTGTACCGCCTTACTTCTAGGTTCTCTCTCAGGCATGCCCCGCATGTTTTTCGTAATAGATCGTCCGATCGTTTGAGCAAACGCTGCAAGATCACCTAGGTGAGCAGGCATAGCTGGTGAAGGAACTTCTGGGATAGCCTGGTTGATAAGAGTTGGCGTTGGTCTTGGTATGTAGGTAGCTGACGTAGGATATGATATGTGACTAGGCCTAGCTCCTCTTGGATAAGGGTTGTGATAAGGCGGTCGTGGAGCATACGCCATTGGCATACTAAGAGGCATAGGAGCTACATGAGCATGCATAGCGATAGGTACATATGGTCGATAGGCACTGGCATGCACTGTTGTAGGTACTGTTCCACTAAATAGCAGTGTCGTTCTAACTACAGTGGTAACAGGTGCGCTTTCTGTCATGCTCATCATCGGAGTAGGCATTGTGGATTCCCTAATGGAAAGTTGAGCCAAGGTTGGAAAGCTAAAGTTACTGCTCGTGGGCTCAACCAGGTAAAACAACATACGAAGGGTCTATGGGACTCACCGAGGGAGTCTCCAATTGTGATAGGGTTGGTTGTTTGGCCTTGCCCGTATCCAAAATCTCATAAGGCGAGTGGAAACTAGGTTCACTCCCCTATTTTGCCTCTCAAATTGGATAATTCTATGAATAACCTCACATATCATTTGTTGTTGCTCCTCTAGATTAGTGGCACTAGACGTAGATCGTATGACTTCTAAAACCAACCTACATGGTATGTGTAACCCGTGTATAGGTCAGTTAGAGTCTCTATGTGTAGATCATATTCCCAATTTTCATTGAGAAATATCCCATCCAGACTTGGTGTGCCAAACGGTTCTCTTGAAGTGGACGCAATGTCACTTCTTATGGATCGACTTCTAGGGACCTCTACTTTAGAAAGAGCATCGGAAGGTGGTAGCTCAGTAGGGCCTTCATTAAACGAAGTGGGTAGAATATCCACATGGACACTCTTTGGGAGGGTAGGGTCTACATGAGATGTGAATAGCAAATCTACTACCCCTCCTTCTTCGTTTACTTCACTTGTCGCATGTTCAGAGCATGTAGCTCTACTAAAGGTCCTATTAGACGACTAAACATGCTAGATTCGGGTTGTGGGGCCCAAACTGGCATGTTTTGGCTCGCCTCCTCAGGGTTCTTGGTAGGGTTCCCCTCCATGGCTTCTGAGTCAGAGAACGAATCACTATCCGCTATTCGTGGATCTTGGGTTGCACTCCCTTGGGTTCCAGCCGAAGGCCAAGATGCTAACGTGGAGGGATGGTGTGAGCCTGCGTAAACTGAAATGCTTTCTAGTGGCTCAGGCTCTAGCACCCGACCAGAGCGTAGATGCATATGATGTGGTTACCCTACGGGTGTTGGTGACTACCCTTGAAGCCCACACAAGTGGTTTCTCGGGTGTTTCGCACCCCGTTTTTACTTGTTTTTGTATTATTTTTAACTCGTTTTTAATCCCCTTACTTATGGTCAAACCTGAACTAGGGCATGTGATAGCTCGAGGCGAGCGTATCGTATAAAGGGTCCTAGCTGCTTTACAGCACCGTGTTCGCCTATCCAGAGCTCCTGTGGTCCTCAAAACAGTCAGTTTCCTTGTGGGGGAAGGGTGAAGGCCTATTTGCTTGTGAAGGGAAGGGTGACGGCTTTATCCCACATGCTCACTTTACTCCTTGGGGGGTGGGCTACATATAGAGCTCCACTTCCCTTAAGCTCTCACTTGAAAGAAAGCTATCGAGGCTCACTCTCCTATATATATATATATATCAAAAGACCGAGGCCGGGGTCGGGGTCAATTGGGGGGTTTTTCTTTTCAATTTTTTTTTCTCCAAATATAAAATCTCTTTCCTCTCCACACGTTTGTTTTTTTCTTAAAAAAATTAATTTTTTCTTTTTTCCTTTTTTTTCCTTTTTTGTGTGTTTTTTTTCTTTTTTTTTGAGAAAAGTTTTCTAGGGTTTCTTTCTAGAGTTTGGACTTGGCCGTGGCGCTGCTCGCACACAGCCGCCGCGGGCCTACGGATTCAAAAATCCCCACTCTTTCCGCGTCGCAACGCAGAAACCAGAAAAACAGAGCAAGGAGCAAGAAAATAACCAGGAACACCAGAATTGCAGAAACAAATTACAGAACACGCAACAGCATCAACAACATACACACAATCGCCTTTCCTACAATACAAATTTCACTTCACGCAGTAGACCGAGCTGCAAACTGGAGCTTGGTACAGGGCATTTCCTCGGCAACGGTGCCAAAAATGTGCGCTTTTACGCACGAGTCGGAGCTGGGGACTTGCCGAACACCGTATGCGAGCCACGAATGGCTGCAAGCATACAACTAGAACCTAGCAAGCTCAAACAAAAAGCAAAGGTGTGTCACTCAGCGCTCAAACCGCCGTCGTGAAGGATTCTCGCCGTCGCAATGAAGAAGGAGCCGCCTTCGCCGCTCTACCGCCTCGCCGCCGTCGTGCCGCCACACAGTGCTCGATCACTCTCTCTCTCTCTCTCTCTCTCTCTCTCATACGCAAGAGAAGGGGAACGAGAAGATAAGGCAAGAGCACACTTGTATTCAACACATGAGAATGAGAGTTTTAGGGTTGCATTTGACTCTTATACGTGACTTAGCCGTTCACACATGGGCGCCCATACATGGCCGGCCGATCCTAACCCTTATCCTGCTGATACTCAAGGTGCGCCTCTCATCGACGATCACCCAATCCCTTTATCCTTTACATATAGTGCCGACAAGCCCGGCCCATGACTCAAAATACTTAAATTAATTACATGACGTAAAACATAGTACGTCTCAATGTCTGTCATAGGTTAACACATATATTAACACATAATAATAACACATCAAGACATTATGTATTCTATTCTATATAATCATGAATCATGAAACCTCCCATGCTCCTTGTTCTCTCTCTCTCTCTTTATATATATATATAAAGAAATTTATTATCTCTCTATTTTGCTTTTAAAAAAACATAAAAGAATGTTAAAAAGGTATCCACATGAATAGATATAGGTTTTTATTGATACATAAAATATTATATATATATATATATACACACATATACATATACATATATATATGTATATGTATATACATACATATATATATATATATATATATATATGTACATGTATATGCACACACACACACACACACACATATATATGTATACACAAATACATACATACACACGTATATGTATATATATATATATATATATATATATATATATATATATATATATATATATCTATATATGTATGTATGTATGTATGTATGTATGTATGTACGTACATATACATATACATATACATATATATTTCTATATATGTATGTATGTACGTACGTACATATACCTATACATATATGTATGTATGTACGTACATATACATATATATGTGTATATACAAATACACACACACAGACACACACACATATATAAATATATAATTATAAATAAAAAGTTTAAAATAAAACAAATCATTTTTTAATTTAAAAAACCCAAAATCATTCTACACTCTCTCTCTCTCTCTCTCTCTCTCTCTCTCTCTATATATATATATATATATATATATATATATATATATATATATATATATAGAGAGAGAGAGAGAGAGAGAGAGAGAGAGTAGAATGATTTTGGGTTTTTTTAATTAAAAAATGATAAGACTATAAAATAAATCATTTTTTAAATTAAAAAAACCCAGGGTTTTTTTAATTAAAAAAACCCAGGGTTTTTTTAATTAAAAAAACCCAGGGTTTTTTTAATTAAAAAATGATAAGACTATAAAATAAATCATTTTTTTAATTAAAAACCCAAAATCATTCTACTCTCTCTCTCTCTCTCTCTCTCTCTCTATATATATATATATATATATATATATATATTCTCTCTCTCTCTCTCTCTCTCTCTCTCTCTATATATATATATATATATATATATATATATATTCTCTCTCTCTCTCTCTCTCTCTCTCTCTATATATATATATATATATAGAGAGAGAGAGAGAGAGAGAGAGATCTTTTATCCTTGGGTTTTTCAAATAAAAAAATGATTTGTTTTCTTTTAAATAAAAGATATATATATATATATATATATAATGATTTATTTTCTTTTAAATAAAAGATATATCTCTCTCTCTCTCTCTCTTTCGGAGGAGATATATATCTTTTATTTAAAAGAAAATAAATCATTATATATATATATATATATATCTTTTATTTAAAAGAAAACAAATCATTTTTTTATTTGAAAAACCCAAGGGGAGAGAGAGAGAGAGAGAGAGAGAGAGAGATCTTTTATTTAAAAGAAAACAAATCATTTTTTAATTTGAAAAACCCAAGGGAGAGAGAGAGAGAGAGAGAGAGAGAGAGAGAGAGAGAGAGAGAGAGATTAATTATTAATTATAAAATTCACAAAAAACATCATCACGACCATAATCGTGAGCCTCCATTCGAGGGATTTCATTAATGTTTTCACAATTTCGTGATCACGTTAACAAAACCTATTGTTAACATATTAAAACTTGTGATCACATTGTATATTCACATGACCTGCCAGAACCCACTAGTCCCGTAACACCTCCGGGCTTCTTGTTTTCCCAGCGGGCTCGTCGGGATATTAGATATCCCAGTGGGCCCACCGGGAAAACAAAAGAACCTCGGTGGGGTTCTGTTCTGTTTATAAACATTGCCCGACACCCATCGTGCAACTTTTGGGGAGATAGTCCTTGTTTTGGGGGCGTGATATCTCTCCTCAAAGTACTTGTAGAGCTCTCGAGTTGCTAGAAGTGTCCTCTTGGGAAGAATGTCCTTATCTTAGGGGCTGTCGTCTTTCCTTCTTGTAGGCACTTCTAAGGCTATTGAGCCACTCGTCCTTAGTTCTTTGAATTGGGGGCAGGGTGGTTCGTAGCTAATACTTGCGGAGATTTAGGGACAAAGTTGGAGTCATTCAGCTTTGCATTTGAGCTATGTAGGTAATCTACCTTATTCTGCTTTATGAATGGTTTGATGGAGCCAAGAGTCCTGCTTAAGGGCTTGTATTGGTTCTTGATACTTGATATAGTTTAGAGTAGACAAGGGTCTATTGTCCTATACTAGAGTATTGGGCAAGCATAGATCTTTGATTTTTTTTGTGAATGTTAGAGAAGGTCTATTGTCCTATACTAGAGTATTGGGCAAGCATAGATCTTTGATTGTGTAAAGTATCCTTAATTGGGTACAAAAGGCATCCTTCATTGGGGGTGCAATGTGCATGGTTTCGAAGTAGTTTTGTAGTCAGACCTTGTAAGATAGTTTCGAAGTAGTTTTGTGTTATGTGATGATCTTTTGTGTTTGTCAAGATAGTTTCGAAGTAGTTTGTCTGCTAATGTATGTTTTATAATATGTGAGTGACTTTGTTGTTTTTTCATTTGTGTATTCATTGTTATATGCTTGGTTGAATAGGTTATTTGTTGAGATGGAGGACAATGTTGGATCCAGTGATACCTCCAATAGAGTCCAAATTCCAAATAGTAGGAAAAAAAAGGCACCTGGGATAGAGTGGCAATATGCAATTAACGTTGGTGATTGATTCATAGATTGGGATGTAAGCTATGCCACGCAGTAAAATCAGGTGGGGCGGCGGACCGAAGAAAAAGTCATGTACCCACCCCTCTGCACCTGCAGTGGCCAAACGCATAAGAGAAGAAATTCAAAAGAAAGATTCAAGAAAACATTACACTCCTACCGTTAATGTATCAAGGCAGCAAGAACACTGTTGTTCTAATCATCAAACTCCTGCTACATCGCCTGCTTGTACTCCGAATGTCAATGTGCAACCAGAAAGTAATCTACCTAGTGCATCTTCCTGCAAAGCGGAACTTTGACGTAGGAAATATACCCATGCGTCAAACTTCATTGCAAGAAAGCCTACGTCAAGGTCGGCTCGATGATGCACAACTCGCCCTTGTTGAAGCGATTTACGTTTCTGGGAGTGCTATGATGATGGTGGACAGTGAGCATTGGAAGAGAGCATGGAAGAAAATTGGTGAGCTTGGACCAGGGTTTTCACCACCTATGTACCATGCTATGCGAAATGATCTATTAGAGAAATGTTATGCGCAAGTAAAAGAACGTGTACAAAGAATAATTCTTAGCAATATAGAGCTTTCTGGATGTAGTATAGTAAGTGATGGATGGTCTAATGTACAAAGAAAACCATTAATTAATATAATGGTTATTTCACCTAGAGGTGAGACTTTCATCCGTGCCATGGATTCTGCTGGTTCAATCAAAACTGGGGCTTACATTGGCTCAAGTCATTGGCTCTATGAGAGGAAGTGGGTGCCAAAAATGTAGTCCAAATCGTCATGGACAATGCAAAGAATTGCAAGAATGCATCCAAAATCCTAAAGCGACACTATCCACATGTTTTTTTGATAGGCTGTAATACTCATAGTTTGAATCTTGTATTAAAAGATTGGTATAAAAGTGATGATACCACATGGTTTGCCTCAACCGTCGACACTGCTTGCCAGCTTGTGAGATTCATGCTCAAGAGACAGAGAGTGTTAGATATTTTTCGATCTCGCATGTCAGTTATATTAAAGCTTCCAGTGGAAACTGGGTTTTGCACTCAATTTTACACTTTTGAGTCTCTTCTTCAAAATAAAGATGCAGTTTGCGAAACATTTACATGCATGGCATTTCATGACTGGGAGAGCACTCAACTTGAAAAAGTGAAAGAGAAAATCAAAGTCTTGAAGGCAGCGCTTATGAGAAGAAGTTGGTGGAACAATGTGATGGATGCATACCATGTAATGATGCCTGTTATGTATGCCATATGAAGTCTTGATCAAAGAGCGCCTAATCTCGGGAAAGCATGGATGCAATGGTGGACTGTCCAGCGGAGTTTGGAGTGTCCTGAGAAACTAGAGCATTCAGTGGTGGAAAAGCAATGGCGTGTACCATTCTCCAGTAGACAAAGAAAAGTCCTATTGAAGTACTTTCATGCTAGATGGATTGGAGCGCATTCACCACTGCACAGTGCTACTTACATGTTAGATCTTGAATATTGGAATATGGATTTGATGTCCAACGTTGAGGTGGTGCAAGATTTTTATAAAGTGGTAAACACTTTTTATAATAATGTTGATGATTGTTTAAAGTGCATAAAGGAGATGACCTCATTTCGATTGAAAGAGGGTTTATTTTCCAACTCCCTTGTTCAACAAATGGCTAAAGAGCAACCTGCATGGAAGTGGTGGATGATGAATGGTGGTGAGCATTATGCTTTATTGCACAACCTTGCGATGAAGGTTCTAAGTTAGTGCTCTTCAAACTCAGGCTCAGAAAGAAACTGGAGCATGTACAAATATATTCACAGTACTATTCGCAATCGACTTCTTGCAGATCGAGCAAATAAACTTGTTTACATGTATTGCAATGAAAAGATCTTGCGAGACATTGAAAGCGAAGAGTATGAAGAAGATATGCCCAGATGGATGTACGATTGTGATGATGTAGTAGACGAGAACTTTGATGCTGGACGCACGTCGTGCACTACCCTTGAGATAGAAGACAATTTGGACATTGACTTAGATGAGCTTAATTTAGCAGACGAGAGGGTAAACGGTGAAAGAATTTTGGAGCAAGATACTGACATAGAGGAAGAAGTCATTTCATTAATTTCATAAAAAGTACTTGTACAAATGATTGTATTTGGAGAAATTATCAATACAAAAGTAGGATTTATGTCTTTCTTAGCTTTCATCTTGAAATAAATTGCGAATTGCACTAGGAGTTGCATCTAAAGGTCCTGGTGGTTTATATTCGCTAGCCATGCCGAACATTGTATAAATACCTTGATTTATTGGGACACTGCACAATGCACATGTGGAAATATTTTGCATTTGCCTCACTAAACATATTAAGTGGTAGTAGTGTCCACAGGGTAGTATATACTGGCCGCTCCACCCATCGAATACTTTGTAACATGCAGGACATTGGGGGGTGGAGGAACTAGTAGCCTCAGCAGAAACTCCCACAAGATCAGGATGTATCAAAAAATGAGAGATGTGGTTCCCTTGGCGCACAGGAGCTATACGTGAAGAGATGGTCTGTACACCTTGGCTGATCTTTGTGAGCTGCTCTTGAATCCCTCTATTGGCCGGGGAGTAGTTGATGCTTGAGATAATCGTACAGCTTCTTTCTCCTTCTCTGCTAGCTGTGCCCCTAAGCTTTCTTTGACCTTGTTTAACTCCAATCCAGCGCCCTCCACCATGAGAGCAAGTTCCTTCCTTGTGAATGTCACTGTCTCTTCACGTATGTCATGGGTGTTGACAGTGGCCTCTCTGGAGGCGAAGTCCACTAGAGCTTCTAGGATAAATTGTGCATATAGCATCTTAGCAAAATAGAGTGGAGCGTCAGCGTTATGGAGAGGACGACCGTACACCTCCAAGAAAATGCACTCGGCATTAATTTTGATATCATTATGAGTGCAACGCGAAACCTTCCATCTTCCCTTCTTAATCTCGCCATCTGGACATGGCCATATTTCCTTTATCATCTCTGTGGTTACGCGTTTATTTATGTCTTTCCATTGGGCATAAGTAGGATTTGTCCATTTTGACAACCTGCATGTCGTTCTCGTAGCTTCGCGGGCTGTCAGTCCATGTGCAAGGGCCTTCATTCGCTCATATGCCTTCTTGGCTAACTCTTGATGCTCGTTTGCTTGCGCTTCTGCCATATCTGCATGAATGTAAATGACTTTAGGATTTTAATGAACTGTAAAGATCAATGTAAGATAAATTAACCATTACCCTCAAAAACTTAAAGTTTAACACCACGAGATGAGATATGTATTGCAAAGACTCAATGAGAAATATCCACTTGACTCAAAAAATACTTCAAACAATGCGCGCACATCAAATTTTGAAGAGAAAACATAAACTTAAACACCACAAGAGGAGAGAGATATTGCAAAGACTCAATGAGATAATATTTCAAACAATGGGCACATATCAAATTTTGAAGAGAGACAAACAAAGAGCCATTCTTGAAACTTAATCTCCTGATACTGTATCATTACAAAATTGGGGTGAATGACACCGATAGCCCTAAACCCTAAACCCTAAATCTTTCGAGCAGAGCATCGTGCGGGATACCAATGAGGTGTGTGCACATAGAATTGTAGATTGTACGATTAATGGCACCTGTCCCACTCGCATCTATCTGGCTAGACGTTGCAGCGACGTCCTGGGCAATGCGTACTCTTTTGGAGAGTGACTCTGCATCCAGCGCCTTCATGCGCTTGCTCTTGGCTCTTTGCTCGCTCCATACAGTGTCCCATAACTGTAGACGATGCATATTTGCTTCAGGCGGGGCAGCATCTCTAAGATCATTGCATGCTACAGGTATGCTCCCCAAAATAGTTCGTGTTATATGTTGATGGTTGAAGTCTGCTATCTTTTGTCTATCACGCAACTCAGCATTGCCTCCGCTTCGAAGTTGGCGCTGTGCATTTTTCCATATCTGCTCTAATAGATCTCGCATGAGTATCTCAGACTCATTGATCTTTTTGACGACGTCATCTGCACATTGTGACACTGTGATGACTGCTTCAATGCGAATTGCTCGTAGAACGATTTTACGCTCTTTAGGGAAAAGCATGTTGGTCATCTTTGTAAATCTAGCAAATATCACTAAACACAATAAAAACAGAATATTAAACAACATTATTGAAATCAACATCAAGCAATACATCATCAAACGTTTGAGAACAACAACAAGTGTATCATTACTTATCAATGATCAAACAAAAACGTAATATCAAATAATATTACCGAAATCAACATCATCCAAACACATCAACAAACGTGAGACAACCGCAACAAGTGTATCATTACTTATCAATGATCAAACAAAAACGGAATATCAAACAATATTACTGAACTCAACATCATGCAATACATTATCAAACGTGAGACAACCGCAACAAGTGCATCATTACTTATCATTACTTATCAAGTGTATACATGTTGCACTCCTCATCTACACACCTACCGTGACAGAGAGAGAGAGAGAGAGAGAGAGAGAGAGAGAGAGAGAGAGAGAGTTGTGAAGTGTATCATGGGAGAGAGAGAGAGAGAGAGAGAGGGGGGGGGGGAAGAGAGAGAGGTGTGACAGATAGAGAGAGAGAGGGGGAGGAAGAGAGAGAGGTGTGACAGATAGAGAGAGAGAGGGAGAGGAAGAGAGAGAGGTGTGACAGATAGAGAGAGAGGGGACATTAGATGACATTTTTAATAGTTTTGTGAGTTCCTAAAGAGAGGAAAATAATGTTTTGTATTCCTAAATCACTCCTCATCTACACACCTATCGTGAGTGACAGAGAGACAGAGAGAGCAAGAGAGAGAGAGTTGTGAAGTGTATCATGAGAGAGAGAGAGAGTTGTGAAGTGTATCATGTGAGAGAGAGAGAGAGAGAGAGAATTGTGAAGTGTATCATGAGAGAGAGAGAGAGAGAGAGAGAGAGAGAGAGGGGGGAGGAAGAGAGAGAGTTGTGAGACAGATAGAGAGAAGAAACATTAGATGACATTTTCAATAGTTTTGTGAGTTCCTAAAGAGAGGAAAATAATGTACTGTTTTATTTTTTAAGTAAATAGAGGGAGAAAAAAGAATTTATTAGAGATTATGTATATTTTAAGAGAAAAAAAAAGAACTCCTCATCTACACATCTATCGTGTTGTGAAGTGTATCATGAGAGAGAGAGAGAGAGAGAGAGAGAGAGAGAGAGAGAGAGAAAGAGTTGTGAAGTGTATCATGAGAGAGAGAGAGGGGGGGAGAAAGAGAGAGAGAGATATTCATTTTTTTGAGTTACGATATTATGAAATTAAACGTAAAGACAATATGATGTAAACTTTGATCCATGAAATACTCATGCCGCATTACCAACCAAGTATCGCATGGATCACACACAATAAAAAAATACAAGTCAAATCAAGCAAATTTACGACATTTTTTCGATCGCGTTAACGATCAAATGCCGCAATATGCAAAAAACAATATATGCACTAACGGACGACACCAACTTGCCGCGTTAATGATAAAATGTCGCCCGATTCTATGGGAATACGAATAGGATATGGACATACACTGGTCGCGTTACCGACCATATGCCCGCATTCGACAAAGGGAAGGGAAGGGAAGGTGACATCGCCATAACGTTACTATGCTTGCCGCGTTACCGACTAGTACCGCTACGGCATGCCATACTTACCATAGGACATAGACTAGCCACGTTACCGACTAAGTGCCCCAGGGTAAGCACCATTCCAAAGAATGACCTTACACACACACCCCTCGTGTGGCGAACCACCCACATCCTGCCGCGCATTGCGACAATGGGCGGCTGCCCGCACGAACACACACCCACACAAACACACACACCCACAACTCTCATTACCTGTGTATACTATCAGCAATGAACTCCCAAAGGGCCCCTCGGGCCCATATATATATAAAATTGTAGCCCGCTGGGCTAGATGACGACCCCGACGGGACCCGCCGGGTTTTTAATTTTCCCGGCGGGACCGCCGGGTATTGCAAAATCCCGACGGGATTTTAGCCGGTTATCAGGGAACCTCCCACCGGCTTTTTTGGGAACATGTTAACACGTGTTATTAACAAAAAAAAAATGTGATCACGTGAATATAAAATCATTGCTCCATACTCTCACCATAAAAACTCTCTACCTTTCAGTTTACCCAAAACACTATCACCACCATAATGGACCCTACATAATGCACCATTTGGGCTTTGCACCCTACTATATTTCTTCTTTTTCTTCACCAAAAATAGAGCCAGCATTCCCACCAAGAAAGCTATACACACGGCTCAAGAAATCACTCCGACAAATGCTCTCAAATGTATCTATATCCTAAGGTTTACTATAGTCATAGGAGTCTTACTAATGGCTCTCCCTTTATCTTTCTCTGATCACCACCTTATTCCCAACCTTAGTATAGTCATGGGAGCTCGATTAAGGTGGATAAGGTGCCCCTTGCTACTTCTCATTCCCACCTGGTGCCTGTACAGCCAGCTTTAACCTATATGGCACCTGGTGTGTATGACACCTGGCGTGTATGACACCTGTACAACCAGCTTCAACCTATACGGCACCTACTCTTGATCTGCCAAGCCCGACACCTACATGGCCAGTTGATGCCGAGAGAGAGGCACCCCCCACCACCATCTCCTCACCACCTCCTTTGTCAAGACCCTCATTGGGTTGGAGACGTCATCCTTCTTTGGCAAGATAGAGGCCCCCCTGCCACCATCTCCTCAACACCTCCTTTGCCAAGACTCTCAATGGGTCAGAGATGTCATCGTGTTCATGCATGCATACTTTTGCCAGGCCTGACACCTATATGGTCAGTTGTTGCCGAGAGAGAGGCACCCGCGCCACAATCTCCTCACCACCTCCTTCATTAAGACCCTCAGGTTGTGGCCGTTGAGGCTATTGACGCCACTCTTGTCCACAGTAAAAAGGCCGTCATCACTGTGGGACCGATGTTTATGAAAAGGGTAGAAGACAACGTGAGCACACGGGATAGGCTGCTCTTCACCCAAGGCTCAGCCAGCATGATGATCAGGGCATGGCCATCATCATCCCCATCATCATCAAAGTGGGGGAGCTCATCAACATCATCATCACAACCATCATCGAGTTTGGCATTATTGATGCCGTCACCTTCTGTCCAACTCCATCTCCACTGCCAACACGCCCCTAGTTTTGCTAGCATCACCTGCAAACGTAAGTGCATAAGTGCACGTAAGCGCTGCTTGCATCAGCACTGCCAGCATGGCAATGATTATGGCATCAGCACCACCATCATGGCAATGATTGTGGGGATAGTGAGGCAGCTGTGTCTCCCTTGTTGATCCAAGAGGGTCAAGTAGGTGAGGGTGATGGCGCAGAGACTGTCGGGATTGTGGCAATGTTATCGGAGGATTGCTCTAGCAGCATGGCTGAGCGCCTGTGGGCGATGGCGGAGTGGTACTCAACACGGGCATCCACTTTCTCTCTCTTTCGTCTATTGCGCCCATCGCTTGCTAGCCCAGCTAGCGTGGCCCAATGCTCCCAAATAACTGCTCGCACCGCCTTATCTCAGCCACTTGCGAGAAAAATGAAGACTGCCATCGCTAGCCTCTTGTGCTTAGCACATGAAGCTGGAAGAAGGAAACCTAGTGGCACTTGCACACAGGGGTGTATGTAGACGTGGTAGGCACTTTTTGTGGCTGGAGATCAGCGAGAAGCACCTCCAAATTGATGCAATGCGGAAAGAGCACCTGTGAAGTGTTGCAGAAGCTGTGCATGGACCCACAGTTGCTACCGGCCGTCGTCACTCCTCATGTGCCTGGGAAAGTAAGTACCCTCTCTACGTGTGGCAATCTCTCTGTTGAACGTTTATACCATCGCCAAGCTGACGCTCCCAGGGTGCACACGCTAAGTATTAAAAAAAAGTAAGAAAATCTAACTATTTCAAAAAAAAAAGCAAGAAAAGTACCTGCTCGAGAGTTCGAACCTTGCAGCACAGGAGCTCAGAACCTGAAAGTGACAATGTACAAAATGAGCCAACCATGAAGAAGGTTACATCCAAAGATTTCATCGAATATGTGAGATTTCAAAATTGAAAATTGTATTGAAAATGGTGAGTGGAGATTCAAATTCAAGTCCCCTTTTTTCCTTTTCTCAAACTCTCCCTTTCCTTTGGTCACTTGGATTCCGTAGCAAAAGCAAATTCAACTCCCCGTTTCTCCTTTTCTCTCCTTTCCTTTGGCCACGTGGATCCCCTAGCACTTGTGTTTTATCTTGTATAGATTGTGTTTCATGAGAGCGTTTCTTTGTTTTCTTATTATGGCATGAGCTAATATGTGTTCTCCTAGATACAAAGATACAAAGATGGTTGTGAATAGCTTAACACGTGCTGATTGAATTTTTATAGGTGTGAGTTATTTTTCTCCACCTAGTAAATTTGTTTTTATTTTGCTATGTATTTTGCTTAAGCTCAAATGATCCCTCCCTCTCTCTCTTTCTCATGACTTAAATTTGAAGCCTTTTGGCCCTTCTCAAGCCATTTTAACCTTCACATAATCCCATTAATCTACCTTACAAATGAAACTCAACTTTGGGTAGTAAGAACTTCTACATGGAAGAGTATAATTATTTATACTTTTCAATACAAGGCCTAGAACAAAATATACCCTTCTAATACCAATTTTATTATTTTCAATATATATGACCCTATGGATGAAAAGGAGAGAATTGGGACCACCTTGCATTTAAGTGCCGATGGCTATAAATTTATTGATTTGTTTACCAATTTGGCTTGTCATTGTTTCAAACTTTTGTACCTCTAGCCTCTAGGCTCAGCTATGCCTACCCTCCTCCTCTCCAAGGCGCAATCAAAGTTAAGAGAGGCATCAACTGTATAGCGAGCCTTTTGTAGTATTCTAGATATGCATAATGTGCCCACTACTCGGTGCCCATGTTGTCTCCTCTTCTAGACTCTAGAGTCTAAGAACTCACATCATTTCCTTTGTCTGGAGTCGTTTCCCACTGCATAGTCTGATTGTTGAACGGGCCTACAAACGAATCGTAAGCTGTAAGAAGGGTAATAATTTAATGAACTTGCTTCACAGTTATTTTTTAAATTACTTATAAAACCTTTTTATATAATAGTTTTCACTTTTTTTGGGACCAATAGTATTTATTTATATTAATTGTTCCAAACTTGAGATACACCAAATCCGAAAAACCAACTATCTACTCTTTTTTAACCTCATTCAAGATTTTACATAAAATTTTCCATCTTTCATCCTCACACAAGAAACAACATTGTTCCCATGAGATCTGATACCCCAACAATAAGCAAGCCTCCATCATGGCCTCAGTAGTGCAACCACGGGGGGATTGTTTTTCTAGCATTCCCCCATGATTTGACCAAACTTTGACTATGGGTCTTGTGCCAATCGGGTTCTCAATAAAGGCAACAAATGTGTGATCAATTTGTTTTTCCTTGTGGTACCATCTCTGAGTTTTAGGTCCAAAACTAGGAGGCCTTTTCTTCTCAATCCAACATCTCACCTACAGCCAACAATCCATCATTAGGGGAAGAGCCCTAGTATGTTTGAAGCTTAGCCAGAATTGGGAAAACATTCAAAGCATATTCCTCTACAGGTTCTGAATTAACAAATCCAATCCCAGAGATCTAATTTTATTTACATTACATACAGGCCAACACATACATACAGGCCAGCACATGCGCACACATTTATTTACATACAGGCCAGCACATGCGCACACATTTATTTACATACAGGCTAGCACATGCGCGCACATCCCAGAGATCTAATTTTATTTACATACAGGCCAGCACATGCACACACATTTATACATCAACTCTGTATCCTGCAACCATGTACATGTAGCCCTCAACAACACAATTTCATTCCTGCTAGTCCAGATTTCCCATAAGATGCAAGTTCTGATAATGTTAAACACCAGCCCACTGAGTTCATCCACCACTGACTGCCCACTTCCCAAAAGTAACCAGTCCTCCCAAAAGGTTTGCATGTGCAGCCCCTTCTCTATCCACTTAGTCATTTTGCACCAGGTGCTCCTTAGAGCTGGACATTCCCATAACAAATGTTTGCCACTTTCTATTGAAGACTTTCTATTGAAGTTGCACCTAGGGTAAATGCCACTAGCCATGTTTCTCTTTTGTAGTTTATAGCCAATAGGTAATGTCCACGAGCAAACCCTCCACAAAAAAACTTGAAATTTCCTAGGGACCTGGCAATTCCAGATCAAGTGCCATCTCTTTTTCCAGCTAGAGGAGCTCTATTTTACATTCCATATTTTGTCACAATATAGTACATGTTAAAATTACAGCAATGTGATGAGCTATGGTGGATCAAATGCTAGAATGAACATCATTAACAGAGAGATTAGATGATAATTAAGACGTGATTACTGAGATAGCTTAATGTAGGCATGGAAAATCAAAAACCAGCAAATTCTCATTAGGCCAATGCCTCAATTTATAGAGTTTACATCCAAGCATCCAATCCCACTGATTTCTCCTTGATTCACTCCACCTCTTTTGCTTGATTCTCTCCACCTCTACCAGAATATCTCCACACCTCCTAAATCTCCTCATGCTACTCTTTATTCTCTCCCAGTAGATTCTTCTTACCTTTTCACAGATTTACAGATTCTCTTTTACAGCCTCTAGCCAAGGGCTTGTTCCTGCACACACCCTATTCACTTGTATATTTCAACACCTCCCCTCAAGTGAATACTCCTACCACACCTGGACCCTATACCAAGTTTCCTTCTTACTTGATAGTCCGCGACCAGTGCCTCTGCCTCTTCCTCGTCCTCGTCCTCGAGAGAATGCTCCTCAGGTGAAGAATGCTTTTTCTTCTCCTGCTATTGAGTCGAGCCATTTCTTCTCTTTGCCTCTACTCTCTTGCTCTAGTAGAGCTCCTTCTATCTCGTGTAGATTCAATTTAGGTACATTCTTTAGTGTTGCTACAATGTTTTCATATTCACCTTTGTCCACACTCTTTAGAAGCACTGCTAGTGCCTCATCATCTTCTACCTTTTTGCCAATAGCTGCCTGTTGTTGCTTAATGCTTTTATATCTGTTCGTGTGTGATTAAAGGTTCACTTTGCTTCATATCCAATTTGTAGAATTGCATTAAAATATTTATCTTTGAATTTTTAGCTTGTGTGCCAAATAATTTATTAAGTTCATCCCATGCATCTTTTGCGCATTGTATCCCTGTGATGTGATGAATGATTTCATTATTTAAACTGAGTGCGATAAGTCCCAATGCTTTTTCATTCCTGCTCTTCCACTCATTTTTCCCTCTCACCTCAGGGCATTCATCTCTTCCCTCAACTAGCCCCCACAGATTTTTCCTCATGAGCAGATACATGGTTTTTGTCTACCATGTGTAAAACTGCTCCCCATTAAATTTGGCTATTTCTTGTGCCGTACTCATGATAATGTGAAGGGGGTCTTACCTCTTGATCCAATTTCAAGATTCAAGGGCAGTGTCTACCCTTTTACAACTCAATCTAGTGTTTAGGATGATTACAACAGATTTATCAGCATAAAATCACTAGAAATTACATTAAATCAAGGGTAACCAATTTGTATGGAATGGTTGGAGTATCAAACCATCTCCGAATTGCAATCTGAAGTTATAGGGATCTGTATCAGATACCTAATGGTTAATTTGAACCCTTAATTGCATCAAAAAATAGTGATTAGCATTGATTAATCATTGATTAGCAAATTAATCCTCTGTTTTATGTACAAAAAACAGAGTATGCGGGGAGCCCAGATCTGAGGCCTTAGAGTTCAAATGAGCTCAAATCCTTTCAAGGCCATCAATAGCAATTAGTCTAGTAGAGGATTAAGCTAAGAAACACAAGATTTGGCCAAACATTGAATGCTTAATCTCTATTTTACTAAAGTTATGTGCAGATTTGATGAAGAGCTTAGATCTCACTGTAGACTTGATCAAATCAAATTTTGTCTTCACCAGCTTGTAGAGCACCCTTGAAAACCCCTAGGACCAAGAGGAATTAGACCCATTGCATCTGGTGAAGTAGATATTTCAATTTCTCCTCAGAAAAATGGCACCTGCAAATTTACAAAAATCTAGAGCTGTCGTAGGCGGTTTAGCGCACTGATTTGATGGGCTAGAGCACAAGTGAGTTAGCTATGTATGGCTATTGTGGCTTGAGCTAATGTTGCTACTGGAAGGAGATCAAGCCCCTCCACTGGCTGGGGGTATAGTGGGCTGGGGGTATAGTGGGCTACTTGAAAATAACTAAAAAAGTGATTATTTTCTAATCATCTACTAGTCCTAATTAGTTAGATAATGGGCTCATAAACTTGATGGATTCTAGGCTAGACTCTGATACCATGTTAAAATTACAGCAATGTGATGAGCTATGGTGGATCAAATGCTAGAATCAACATCATTAACAAAGAGATTAGATGATAATTAAGACGTGATAGTGAGCAATTAACTGATAGCTTAATGTAGGCATGGATAATAAAAAACCAATAAATTCTCATTAGGCCAATGCCTCAATTTATAGAGTTTACATCCAAGCATCCAATCCCATTGATTTCTCCTTGATTCACTCCACCTCTTTTGCTTGATTCTCTCCACCTCTCCCAGAATATCTCCACACCTCCTAAATCTCCTCATGCTATCCTTTATTCTCTCCTAGTAGATTCTTCTCACCTTTTCACAGGTTCTCTCACATTTACAAATTCTCTTTTATAGCCTCTAGCCAAGAGCTTGTTCCCGCACACACCCTATTCACTTGTATATTTCAACAGTGCATTGGCATCCTCCTTTCTCATTAATGTATAAATGTCCCTAGTTTTGCCCTCCTTCAGTTTGACACCATTGATCCAAGTCCAATCCTTGATCCAGACTGAATTATCAATTGTTGTGGAACATAATTCACTATGCAAAACCTCCAACACCTGAGTCATCAAGTCTCTCTCTCTCTCTTTCTCTCTCTCTCCTAGTTAGTTGAAATTCCAACGATAAGAGGTTCACTTGAAAGATCCCTACCCCCTCCGTGCAATGAATTTCGGGGTGTTAGCAGTAGCGGAAGTAGTGTTGAAATTTGAGCATAATGATGAGCTATGGTGGATCATACACTAGAATCAACATGATTAACAAAGTGATTAGCAAATGATTAAGATATAATTAGTGGATAATTAACAAATAGATTAAAATATAATTAGTGAATAATTAACAAATAGATTAATGTAGGCATGGATACTCAAAAACCAGCAAATTCTCATTAGGGCTATGCCTCAATTTATAGAGTTTACATCAAGCATCAAATCCCATTGATTTCTCCATGATTCACTCCCAGAATATCTCCACCTCTTGCCTGATTCTCTCCACCTCTTCTCTTTTCCCTGAATATCTCCCAGAATATCTCCACACTCCTACATTCTCGCATGCTACCCTTTATTCTCTCCCAGTAGATTCTTCTCACCTTTTCACAGGTTCTTTCACAATTACATCTCCTCTTTTACAGCCTCTATCCAAGGGCCTGTTCCCGCACACACCCTATTCACTTGTATATTTCAACACCTCCCCTCAAGTGAATAATCCTAGCACATCTGGACCCTGTATCAAGTTTCCCTCTTACTTGATAGTCCGCGACGAGTGCCTCAAGTCCCTAAACTCCATAGTCCTTGACACTCTCTCTCTCAATGTGTCCAAGGCTACTATAAGTGCCCGCGACCTTGACTAAAGTGCTCACACATACATCTACCACTTGGCCTATATCATCGGTGGCTCAGAGGTGGTTTTACTTTATTGGGGCAGGTTACATTGGGTTGTGGGGTCTCTCTCTTTCTCTCTCTCAGAAAAGATGATCCGACTCCACTTCCTTTGGATCCTCCATGAAGTTTGCCGATGTCATTCCTTCTTCACTGGGTTTGCTGTAGCAGTCTCTCGCCATGTGTCCTGGCTTTCCACATTTGTGGCAAGTGAAGGTCCTCCCTCCTACTCTGCCTCTTCCTCGTCCTCGTCCTTCGAGAGAATCCTCCTCGGGTGAAGAATGCTTTTTCCTCTCCTGCTGTTGAGTCGAGCCTTTTCTTCTCTTTGCCTCTGCTCTCTTGCTCTAGTAGAGCTACTTCTATCTCGTGTATCTTCAATTCAGGTACATTCTTTAGTGTTGCTACAATGTTTTCATAATCTCCTTTGTCCACACTCTTCAGAAGTACAGCTAATGCTTCATCATCTTCTACCTTTTTGCCAATAGCTGCAGCTGTTGCTTAATGCTTTTATATTTGTTCAAGTGTGTGATTAAAGGTTCACTTTCCTTCATGTCCAATTTGTAGAATTGCATTAACAGATTTATCTTTGAATTTTTTGCTTGTGTACCAAATAATTTATTGAGTTCATCCCATGCATCTTTTGCCCATTGTATCCTTGTGATGTGATGAATGATTTCATCATTTAAACTGAGTGCAATAAGTCCCAATGCTTTTTCATTCGTACTCTTCCACTCATTTTCTCCTCTCTCTGGGCATTCATCTCTCCCGTCAACTAATCCCCACAGATTTTTCCTCATCAGCAAATACATGGTTTTTGTCTGCCATGTATGAAACTGTTCCCCATTAAATTTGGCTATTTCCTGTGCTGAACTCATGGTGATGTGAAGGGGGTCTTACCTCTTGATCCAATTTCAAGATTAAAGGGTAGTGTCTACCCTTTTACAACTCAATCTGGTGTTTAATAGATGATTACAATAATTTTATCAGCATAAAATCACCAGAAATTACATTAAATTAAGGGTAACCAGTTTGTACGGGATGGTTGGAGTATCAAACCTACTTCGATTTGCAATCTAAAGCTTTAGGGATCTATATCACATAGCTAATGGTTAATTTGAACCCTCAATTGCACTAAAATATAGTGATTAATACTGATTAATCATTGATTAGCAAATTAATGCTCTGGTTTGTGTGTAAAAAACAGAGTATGCGGGGAGTCCAGATCTGGTGCCTTCCACTTCAAATGAGCTCAAATGCTTTCAAAGGCATCAATAGCAATGATTCTAGTACAGGATTAAGCCAAGAAAAACAAGATTTGACTAAATATTGAAAGCTTAATTTCTGTTTTACCAAAGTCACCTGTAGATTTGATGAAGAGCTTGGATCTCACTGTAGACTTGATGAAATTGAATTCTGTCTTCACCAGCTTGTAGAGCATGCTTGATTACTCCTTGGGCTAAGAGGAATTGAAGCAATTTGATTTGAGCAAGGAGAAATCTGCAGTTTACTCAGAAAAAAACGCGCTGGAAAAAACGTCGAATTCTCCTGATAACGCCGGCGGTTTGCTACGTTTTCTTAATGGGCTTGAAGCCAAGGATGTTAGCTATGATATGCTAGAAGCTTGTGCCCTAATTCTATGTGTGCAAGGTGCTAGAGATCCTCCACTGGCTGGGGGTGAAGGGGAGAAGTGGAAACTCACTAAAAATTTGATTTTTTTCTAATTATCTACTAATCCTAATTAATTAACTAATGGGCTCATAAACCTAATTGATTCTAGGCATGGCTCTGATACCATGTTGAAATTTGAGCATAATGATGAGCTATGGTGGATCATACACTAGAATCAACATGATTAACAAAGTGATTAGCAAATGATTAAGACGTAAGTAGTGGATAATTAACAAATAGATTAATGTAGGCATGGATACTCAAAAACTAGCAAATTCTCATTAGGGATATGCCTCAATTTATAGAGTTTACATCAAGCATCAAATCCCATTGATTTCTCCATGATTCACTCCCAGAATATCTCCACCTCTTGCCTGATTCTCTCCACCTCTTCTCTTTTCCCTGAATATCTCCCAGAATATCTCCACACTCCTACATTCTCTCATGCTACCCTTTATTCTCTCCCAGTAGATTCTTCTCACCTTTTCACAGGTTCTTTCACAATTACATCTCCTCTTTTACAGCCTCTATCCAAGGGCTTGTTCCCACACACACCCTATTCACTTGTATATTTCAACAAGTAGCACTTCTTGCGTAGGGCAGAACCTCTCACTCGGGGCCTCATCCCCACGGATATCCAGACAAGAGACTAATCCCTCGGTTCTTCCAAAATTGAACCCGGTAAAACTTCCCTCGCCTAGCAAACATAGGCAATTCCTCCAGAATATTTTTACTCTAACGTAGTCACGAACCTTAACCAGCCAAACTGATCTGATTGAACCTGTAATAAGTCACATGGTCAGATATGGGAAAAGACTTGCACTTGGATCATAGAGTCCAACACTTTTTTCCTCAACACAGCAAGAGGCACAGCCATTGATTCTTTTCCATAGAACAAGGGTTATCCGGGATTTACTTCAACTATCGTAACTCAACAGAATTAAGTCTCATTTTAGAGATCCATCAGTCCAACCTAGCCCCATCTAATCCCATGGGTTAGCCAACGGCCCAACCAATGTAGTGATAGGATCCATTTAGAAATTTGGTTATGTTTTGTCTAGGGTACCAAGGAAAAGAGTTCCAAGGCCCCCTAGTCGGTGCTTCAAGCAAATTTCAAGATAGTCACACCACTTACACACCCAATATGAAATTGCCTGTTTCACAAATTTTAATGAAACCATAGTATCACTGATCATAATCCTCTAAAATATCCAGGTTGAATTCTAATTTCCTTTCATTCTTTCTCATCGGTGTACCTATGGCATCATTGACAACCAGAACGCTCACCACCTGTTCACTCAAGGGCCTTTTCAATAGTTCCTAGCTCATAGTACTCGACAATATAATCATATAAGAAAATCTAGATGGACTCTCTGTTGAAGATTAGCAAGATCAACCAACAGATCCATATAAAAGAGCCATAGACTCATCCGTTGTTGAGGACCAGCAAGGCCAATCAACCACATCCATGCCTGAGTTCAGAAAACAACTCTAAATCCTTGTTCCAGTTTTCTTCCTCGACGCACGCGTGGGTATCTTCGGTGTTATATGCACATTATGTGTGGCTCTAGTGGAGCATGGGTTAGGACTAACCTTAAGGGTTAAGGTTAGGGTCAGGCATCCAAGGGTCACTGTCATGGGAAATGGAGAGTCAAGAGTCACTTGAGGGCCCTCCTATACAATAGGGACATGGGACACACTCAAGGGGGGCTTGAGGGCTTGAGGCTAGGTTATGTTATGCTATCTTGTGTAGAGGGTCATATCTACTCACCAACCATTTCACACTATAGCTACATGCTATTGGATTGGAATTGTACCTCTTGATGGTATGGGACATCAAGGTAGAGGTATGATGTATTTCGTTTATAATTCATGTGTGCATCCCTTGGGCGGCTCGGGGGTGGTTGGGTGGTTGAGTTTATGCCTGATTTATGCATTTTTATGCATAACAATTATCTAGAGAGATCTTAGGGTTTTAACAGTGGTATCAAAGCAATCTCTAGTTGATTGTTGTTGATTTTTCTTTGTAATTTTTGGTTTTTTTTTGAAGTAAAATTTAATATTTACTAATAAAAATGTTATTTTGTTGATTTGTGTTGATGATTTGCACGTGGATCGTCAATATGGTGATTGGAATGCGTGTTACTACAATTCAATTAGTATTTTTAAAATATCAATGGTATTTTAGCAAATTTATTTGTTGGAAATTTTTTGGAAAAATATAAGTTTGGAATACCATAAGATAGGTTTTGTGGAATTCAAAATTATCGTATTTTGAGGCCCTAAAAATTAGGAAAAGATCATGATAATTCTTTTTCTCGAGAATTTAATATTTTCAAGATTTATTTAATGTTGAAGTACGTTTTCTCGTGCTGACATTAGATAGATGCGAGTTATTCGCATATTATTAATACGATTATACCTCGTATTAGTAGTTATTTTTATTTGGATTAATTCTAAATGATGTTTTCATGATTTTTGGCGTTTATTTAGCCATTCTCTTTGGACATGTTCCTTAATTTATTCTGATGGATATAAATTGTGTTCAAAGTGTGTTTCACCTTTGACACTTTTTCATGATAATTTATTTTGCACTTATTTAAGTGTGGTTTGTGCTTAATTTCTTAATCCTAAGACAAATTCTATCATGGGTCAATTGATCGGATTGTTTTGGTGGATTTTATTAGATGTTTTCCAAGTTTTATATGGACTCATGAGGTTCTGCCTAGATCACTTGTGTCTAGGGGATTTTTAATGAGTGCTACACGCATGTGTTTCACTTTCTTACTTTGGAGTTTTGCTTGAACGACATAATGTTCATATACTCCGGATTGATGAGTTGGCCACCAATTTTAATGCTTCTTTTGGCATGATTAATGTCCATTAGATGGTATGCATTGATTTTTATGATCAACTATGGTTTCCATGGATTTGAAGAGCTTTTATGCTTTTATCCATGGTTTTATAAGGATATTTTGATCTTTTGGATAATATCATGTGCTTTGAACGTAGCATTTGCCTTCGTTTTTTGCACATAATTTTGGAGTATATTGCTTGTACTCTACATATTCCAACTCGGATACCTAGTTGCTTATATATCTAGGTGAGTTATTTTTCTACCCCAGCTTTATTGTGTTTATTAGGTAGTTATCATTAGAAAGGCGCCAATAATTTAATTTCTTTTCTAATGATGTACTCAAAAAGAGTTATTCCTTGATGTGGTCTTAGTTATATAGAGATAGGATTTAGTATGTGAAAGTCTGGATAAGGCCATCTTATTTCTTTTATACATGATTTTATTCATTTTTTCCTAGACGGCATACTAGGGAGTTTTAAATTGTTAAGTTATGTATGGGTGGTATCATGGTGGTATGGGACGCTAGTGATCCCTCACATATATTATCTTATGGGATAATTTGGGCTCAACATTGTTGCTTTGCTTGCATCACTTAAGCATGTTGACCTCAACATTCAAAGACAATCTCATTTTCTAAATTAACTGGGCATTCTCCAGATAAACTTCTTTTATCTATAGCCTACATATATTGATGAGTGTGATCTTTCACTTGTTGAAATCTCTTTCTTTAGAGATCAAACAAGTTTATCTTGTTGTGTTCGGATAAGGAAATTGGATTCTTCTTTTGTTGGCATTTCTTTCTCTAGTTTCGTACTTTAGGTGATTTACATAGTCAACCTGATGGTTTACGGATGGACATATGTGATTCATCGAGACGCAGATGACTCTCTATGTTGATATGGGTAACTCAGGACGTCGATTATTCCATATGCAAATGTGGGTATGTCGGGGCGCCGATGAATCCCTCGTTTCTGTTGTTATAATGCCATGTTTTCCTACTTTATTCCGAATGGTTTACAACGAGGAAGTTACTTTGAATGTGAATTGCTTTGATCATCCGCAGTATGATGGGCAAATAGAGTGTATGAATCAGATTGTAGAGGATATGCTTCGTGCATATGTCTCGGGAAAAGCATAAAATTTGGGAAAAATATCTTCCAATGATGGAATTTGCCTATAACAGTTTTAAACAATATTGGTTTTAGTCTGTTCATGCTTATATATGGGTATTAACCCAGGGCACCTATTGATGTCGGTCTTAATAAGGACATCGACCTTGATGCATCGAGGGATTTCTTGTGAGATATGCAAGAAATGCTAGCCAAAGCTCGGAATTCTATCAGGAGTGCTCAGGATGGAGTATGATTTTATACTGATAGGGGACGCTCATCTCGGTCTTTGGAACCAGAGGCGTTGGTTTATTTTAATGTTCCTAAAGATTCTCAGACTTTGTCAATAGAAAAATGCTTGAATTTATCTCCTAGATATTGTGGTCCATTTTCGAGTTATACATTGGATTAGCACGGTTGCGTTTGAACTTAAAACTACCTCCACAAATTAGAGTTCATCCAGTCTTTCATATCAATAGATTGAAAGGGAAACTGGGAGGTGAAGATAACACAGTTACTCCTCAAGAACTCGTTGAAGTCAAAGATTTATCCTATGTTCCACATGAACCTTATAAGGTACTTGAATTTCAGGGAAAGGAAACTTTGTAGTTGACTAATCCCTGAGGTTGAATTTAGGTGGAAAGATAGGAAAATAGAGGATTCGACTTGGGAGTCAGTTGATATTGTTCAGTGCAATTCTTCTTCTTTTCATTGCAAGAGTGCAATGTTTTGAGAGAGGGGAAGTATGTTATATGCACATTATGTGTGCATATACTAGGAGGCTAACCCACATTAGGCTTGTGAGCATGGGAGCATGGGAACAAGCTCTAGTGGAACATGGGTTAGGACCAACCTTAAGGGTTAAGGTTAGGGTCAAGCATCCAAGGGTCACTGTCATGGGAAATGGAGAGTCAAGAGTCACTTGAGGGCCCTCCTATATAATAGGGGCATGGGGCACACTAGGCTTGAGGGCTTGAGCCTAGGTTATGTTATGCTCTCTTGTGTAGAGGGTCATATCTACTCACCTACCATTTCACACTATAGCTACATGCTATTGGATTGGAGTTATACCTCTTGATGGTATGGGACATCAAGGTAGAGGTATGATGTATTTCATTTATAATTCATGTGTGCATCCCCCTTGGGCTCGAGGGTGGTTGGGTGGTTGAGTTTATGCGTGATTTATGCATGTTTATGCATAACAATTATCTAGAGAGAGAGAGATGTTAGGGTTTTCACAGTGGTATCAGAGCAATCTCTAGTTGATTGTTGTTGTTGATTTTTCTTTGTAATTTTTGAAGTAAATTTTAATATTTACTAATAAAAATATTATTTTATTGATTTGTGTTGATGATTTATACGTGGATCGTCAATATGGTGATTGCAATGCATGTTACTACAATTCAATGGACGTATCGAGGTTGTGGGGGAATTTCGTGAGTTTAATGCTATTTTTTCTTATTTTTTATGGTTTAAAATAAGCATTAATGAAAATGTTTACAAAAATACCACATATTTTACTGTGTATATTTTTGGTAGAATGGATTCCCTAAATTTCTAGAATTAGGGTGTTTTTTTCCTAATTTTTAAGAAATTTTTGAGCATTTTTATGATTAAAAATGTATTTTTTAATACATTTTTGTGGGTTTTTTCGCGGATATGTGATCAAATTTCTGTCAATTTTCTGCTGAAATGTACTAGGGGAAAGCATGTTGATGCATGAAATGCTCTCCCGTGTGCGTGGGATCCTCTCCACCTCTCAATTCTGATTTTCCCGTGTAAATTTCTCTTAAAAGGGATTTTTTAAATATTAAATATTAATCATAATTAATATTAAATATGATTAAGTAAAAAGTTTAATTAAAAACCTTAATCAAAAGATTAATTAAGATTAACCTCTCTATTAACAGAGAGAAGAGAGATGGGAGGAGAGAGAATGGAAGGGAGAAGGAGAGGAAAGAGGGGAGAAGAGAGAGGGAGTTTCTCACTCTCTCCCTCTCTCATTCTTTGCGCGTAGACCGGGGGGGGGAGGGGGGGTCGCCTGGAGGCGGTGAAAAAATCGCCACCACCCATAAAAATTTTATATAAGCTTTATATTAAAGCTTATTATTATTGTTTTTTTATTAATTTTTTTTTAAAATACGTTTCTTATTAAAAAAAGCTTTTGAAAATGTTTCAAAAAAAAGCCTAAAAATTATGAGAAATTATGGGATTTGAGGAAAAAATCTCTAGAAATTTCTGAATTTTTTTTTCTTAAAATTTTTTGGCTTTTCATCTTCCGAAAAACTCTTGGCTTTCTGCATTCCCGGGAAACCTTTTGGCTTTCCAAATTCCGGAAAAACTTTTGACCTTCCGTATTCCGGAAACTTTTGACCTTTCACATTCCAATTTTTTTTGTCTTTTCATTTTCCTAAAACTTTTGGCTTTCCGTATTCCAAGAAAACCATTGGAATTCCAAAATTTCTTGACCGTTCATATTCTAAATGCATTCGGGGTTAATTAAAAATTTTAAAAAATTCCTAAAAATTAGTGAAAAATTAGACAAAGGTTATTTTAAATTTCGAGAAAATGTGGGGTTGGCCTTTGGCATGTGGTGTGTCCATTCGGGCACCCGTGACCATTCAAATTCCTTTAAAATATATTTTTGACCCAAAATATTAAAAAATCTATTAAAAATATAAATTTTCATTGGATTTGAGAATTGTTGGGCAGAATTGGAAATTTCGTGAACGATGGGATTCTCAAGAAAAACTAGAATTTTTTAGAAATTATTTTTAAAAATCCTAGAAATTGGTATTTTTAAAATATCAATGGTATTTTAGCAAATTTATTTGCTGGACATTTTTTGGAAAAATATAAGTTTGGAATGCCATAAGATAGGTTTGGTGGAATTCAAAATTATCATATTTTGAGGCCCTAAAAATTAAGAAAAATTAGAAAAAAATCATGATAATTCTTTTTCTCGAGAATTTAATATTTCGAGGGTTATTTAATGTTGAAGTACGTTTTCTCGTGCTGACATTAGATAGATGCGAGTTATTTGCATATTATTAATATGATTATATCTCGTATTAGTAGTTATTTTTGTTTGGATTAATTCTAAACGATGTTTTCATGATTTTTGGCCTTTGTTTAGCCATTCTTTTTGGACATGTTCCTTAATTTCTTTTGATGGCTATAAATTGCGTTCGAAGTGTGTTTCACCTTTGACACTTTTCCATGATAATTTATTTTGCAGTGTGGTTTGTGCTTAATTTCTTAAGCCTAAGATAAATTCTATCATGGGTCAATTGATCGGTTTGTTTTGGTGGATTTTATTGGATGTTTTCCAAGTTTTATATGGACTCATCAGGTTCTGCCTAAATCACTTGTGTCTAGGGGTTTTTTAATGAGTGCTACACGCATGTGTTTCACTTTCTTACTTTGGAGTTTTCACTTTCTTACTTGGGAGTTTTGCTTGAACGACACAATGTTCATATACTCCGGATTGATAAGTTGGCCACCAATTTTAATGCTTCTTTTGGCATGATTAATGTCCATTAGATGGTATGCATTGATTTTTATGATCAACTATGTTTTTCATGGACTTGAGGAGCTTTTATGCCAATGGTTTTATAAAAGGATCTTTTGATCTTTTGGATAATATCATGTGCTTTGAAGGTTTGCCTTCGTTTTTTGCACATAATTTTGGAGTATATTGCTTGTACTCTTGTACATATTCCAACTCGGATACCTAGTTGCTTATATATCTAGGTGAGTTATTTTTCTACCCCAGCTTTATTGTGTTTATTAGGTAGTTATCATTAGAAAGGCGCCAATAATTCAATTTCTTTTCTAATGATGTACTTGGAAAGAGTTATTCCTTGATGTGGTCTCAGTTATATAGAGATAGGATTTAGTATGTGAAAGTCTAGATAAGGCCATCTTATTCCTTTTATACATGATTTTATTCATTTTTTCCTAGACGGCATACTAGGGAGTTTCAAATTAATAAGGTATGTATGGGTGGTATCATGGTGGTATGGGACGCTAATGATCCCTGATAATTTGGGCTCAAGATTGTTGCTTTGCTTGTATCACTTAGCATGTTGACCTCAACATTCAAAGACAATCTCATTTTCTAAATTCACTAGAAGTTATAGTGTGGGCATTTTCTAGATAAACTTCTTATATCTATAACCTACATATATTGATGAGTGTGATCTCGTCGGCATTTTCACTTGTTGAAATCTCTTTCTTTAGAGTTCAAACAAGTTTATCTTGTTGTGTTCGGATAAGGAAATTTGGATTCTTCCTTTGTTGGCATTTCTTTCTCTGGTTTTGTACTTTAGGTGATTTATATAGTCAACCTGATGGTTTAAGGATGGACATATGTGATTCATTGAGACACAAATGACTCTCTATGTTGATATGGGTAACTCAGGACATCGGTTATTCTATATGTAGATGTGGGTATGTCGGGGCACCGATAAGTCCCTAGTTTCTGCTGTTATAATGCCATGTTTTCCTACTTTATTCCGAATAGTTTACAACGAGGAAGTTACTTTGAATGTGAATTGCTTTGATCATCCGTAGTATGATGGGGGCAAACAGAGTGTATGAATCAGATTGTAGAGGATATGCTTCGTGCATATGTCTCAAGAAAAGCATCAAATTTAGAAAAAATATCTTCCAATGATGGAATTTGCCTATAACAGTTTTAAACATACAGATATTGGTTTTAGTCTGTTCATGCTTATGTATGGGTATTAAACCAGGGCACCTATTGATCTCGATCTTAAGTACATCGAGCTTGATGCATTGAGGGATTTCTTGCGAGAGATATGCAAGAAATGCTGACCGAAGCTTGGGATTCTATCAGGAGTGCTCAGGATAGACTACGATTTTACATTGATAGGGGACGCTCATCTCGGTCTTTTGAACCAAAAGCATTGGTTTATTTTAATGTTCCTAAAGATTCTCAAACTTTGTCAATAGAAAAATGCTCGAATTTATCTCCTAGATATTGTGGTCCATTTTCGAGTTATACATTGGATTAGCACGGTTGCGTTTGAACTTAAAACTACCTCCACATATTAGAGTTCATCCAGTCTTTCATATCAATAGATTGAAAGGGAAACTGGGAGGTGAAGATAACACAATTACTCCTCAAGAACTCGTTGAAGTCGAAGATTTATCCTATGTTCCACATGAACCTGATAAGGTACTTGAATTTCAGGAAAAGGAAACTTTGTAGTTGACTAATCCCTGAGGTTAAATTTAGGTGGAAAGATAGGAAAATAGAGAATTCGACTTGGGAGTCAGTTGATATTGTTCAGTGCAGTTCTTCTTCTTTTCATTGCAAGAGTGCAATGTTTTGAGAAAGGGAAAGTAGTTATATGCACATTATGTGTGCATATACTAGGAGGCTAACCCACATTAGGCTTGTGAGCATGGGAGCATGGGAACAAGCTCTAGTGGAGCATGGGTTAGGACTAACCTTAAGGGTTAAGGTTAGGATTAGGCATCCAAGGGTCACACATGGGAAATGGAGAGTCAAGAGTCACTTGAGGGCCCTCCTATATAATAGGGACATGGGGCACACAAAAGGGGGGCTTGAAGGCTTGAGGCTAGGTTATGTTATGCTCTCTTGTGTAGAGGGTCATATCTACTCACCTTCCTACCATTTCACACTATAGCTACATGCTATTGGATTGGAGTTATACCTCTTGATGGTATGGGACATCAAGGTAGAGGTATGATGTATTTCATTTATAATTCATGTGTGCATCCCTTGGGCTCAGGGGTGGTTGGGTGGTTGCATGGTTTTATGCCTGATTTATGCATGTTTATACATAACAATTATCTAGAGAGATCTTAGGGTTTTAACATTCGGCGACCCAAAGCCCGAGCATCGTATGGTCAGCACCCTCTAGGTTCCTTCACAAGTCACCTAGCGCTTCACTCATAGGCCGCTTCCTTGGTCCCTCGTCCATTGTACCGGAAGCACACCATTTAAATCCAACCAAGGCTGGTTAAGACCTCAGCCGACCTTGCTACGCAAGACGTCCTCCGTTGACTCTCCGTCGGTTGTTGCAACTTTATCACTTAGGTCTCCACGACCTCATTCACAAGATAGTCAAAATGCTTCCCCAGCATTCTTGACATAAAACAGTCATTTAAAAATAGGTCATAAATACAATTTCTAATGAACTCTCATCTTTCCACATTGTTCCACTTTATTTCTCGTTATTCCACATTCTTCTACATCAATTCACATTGCTGATTCCACATCCAGCCATATATATTCCCATCGTATTCATCCATTCTCATCCAATCATATCATAATACATCTCATCACATCTATCCACATCACATCCAGCCATATGTATTCCCATCGTATTCATCCATTTTCATCCAATCATATCATAATACATCTCATCACATCTATCCACATCACATCCAGCCATATGTATTCCCATCGTATTCATCCATTCTCATCCAATCATATCATAATACATCTCATCACATCTATCCACATCACATCACATCTCATCACATCCAATTATATCATAATACATCTCATCACATCCAATCATATCATAATACATCTCATCACATCTATCCACATCACATCACATCTCATCACATCCAATTATATCATAATACATCTCATCACATCCAATCATATCATAATACATCTCATCACATCTATCCACATCACATCACATCTCATCACATCCAATTACATCCATTAAGATCCTCATCACATCACCTCACGTCACATTCATCCTCATTACATCTCATCCATTTACATCTACCCATATCCACATCACATCACATCTCATCCATTCACATCTACCCCGATCCACATCACATCACATCACATCCATTCACCTCAGATCTCATCCATTCACATCTATCTAGATCCACATCACATCACATCACATCTATCCACATTACAACTCATCCATTCACATCTACCCTGATCCACATCACATCACATCAGATCTATTCACCTCACATCTCATTCATTCACATCTATCTACATCTACGTCACATAACATCACATCTATCCACATCACATCTCATCCATTCACATCTACCCTGATCCACATCACATCCATTTACCTCACATCTCATCCATTCACATCTATCTAGATCCACATCACATCACATCTATCCACATCACATCTACCTAGATCCTCATTCATCCGCCTTACATCTCATCCATCCATTCACATTACATCACATCCATTCAGATATCATCATATCACATTCACATCCATTGACATCTCATCGCATCCATTGACATCTCATCGCATCCATTGACATCTCATCACACCCATTGACATCCATCACATTCATCACACCCATTTTTCACATCCATCACATTCATTGCATCCTCATCACATCACATATATTCCATCCACATCTATCCTTATTATCACATCACATTCATTCCATCCATATCACATCACATTCATTGCATCCTCATCACATCACATACATTGCATCCTCATCACATCACATACATTCCATCCACATCTATCCTTATCACATCACTTTCATTCCATCCATATCACATCACATTCATTCCATCCACATTACATCACGTCCACATCTATTCATTCCATCTCACATTACATTCATTCCATCCACATTACATCACGTCCATATCTATTCACATCACATCTCATTCATTCCATCTACATTACATCACATCCACATCTATACATATCTCATCACATCTGTTCACTTCAATATTCTTCTTTTTGAGTAAAAGATTCATGGGATTTACAAAAATCAATTCTACCCATATTTTCCAATAAAATTAATAATGCTCAAAATTTCACTTTTGATAAATACTCATAATTTGAACTATGCCAAAAATTCCTCTTTTACCATTTAATTTCTTGGATCTCAATTATCATGGGAATTTCTCTTTTTGCATAAAATAAATTTACCAAAAATTTATCTTTTACCATTTAAATACTTGATTCTCAAATATCATGGGAATTCCTCTTTTTGCATAGAAATAAATTTACCAAAAAATCCTCTTTTACCATTTAAATACTTGATTCTCAAATATCATAGAAATTCTTCTTTTTGTATAAAAATATATTTATCGAAAATTACTCTTTTCTCTTAACCAGTTAATTAAGCATAATTATAAAAACATTTATTTCTCATGAATATGATGAAAATCATTCTTTTTGCATAGGATGTCCAATCCTAGAATATGGTAGGAAGTCCTCTTTTAGCATTATGCATAAAAATAAGATATGTATTATTTTCTAAAAATTTTACCATAGTTTCACTGCTATTACTGATAATTCTCAAAATTTTCTTAAAAGACTAAAAGATTGTAATGAAAATATGATAGAAGATCTATTCTTAAGCTTAAATCTAAACTATGAATTTAAATCATATTTTTAACCATAATCATAAACTTAATTATGATTATTCTACTAGATTAAGCTATTTTTATTACTCCTCTTTTTCCAAATTGATAGGATTATCTCTTTCCCATTTAGAATCAATTAAAGTAGTTTTTAACTACTTATAAATAATTTAAAAGAATTAACCAATATTTTGTTAACATAAAAGCATAAAAATACCATTTTCTTATTCTCTAGCTTAACAAGCTTAGAGTTTGATTTTGAAATAAGAATTTATCAATGAAGTATTCTTTTGGTAAAGAATTAGCCATAGGAATGACTATTCTTTTTGAGAGAGAGATATATATAAGAAAGCATTCTAAATAAGCATAAAGATTAACTTTTTCTTGATTACACATTAAAATTCTTAGGGAAAGCTTGATTTGAATTTAAAACAACCAATTAGAAACTTCTCAAGCTTGAGAGGAGTCGTGAAGAGAAGCCATTTGAGAATATTAACAAAAAACCATAAAATTCATTCTTACCTCAAGGATTAGCTTGCTTCTTTTTCTAGAAGTGAAGCCCCCCAACCAATCAATTGGTTTAGCAGGTGGAGAAGAGAGCTCCAAGAGTTGTTGAAGAGAGAGAGAGAGAAGCTCCAAGCTCCCCAAAAGTAGAGGATTTTTAAGGGATAATAGAAAATATAATTATTTTAATGTAATACTGACATGGTATAGCTCACAGATTTTTTTACAAAAGACTAAGGGTCTATTTATAGGTGAGAGAGGCCACTAACCAAGTTCAACTGGGTTCTAGAATTTTCCAGGTTCAGTTTGACTCAAGATTTGGACCAGTTTGGCTCCCTTTTTTATTTAGTTTAATCCAGGAGATAAGAGAGATAAAAATAACATTTTTTTTAATTAAAAACCCTTCCACACATGTGAATTAGGCGCCTACATCAAGAGTCCCCCTCTCCTTACTAAGGTGTCAAAAATGCATCATTATTCAAAAATATCTCATTTTTTAGTAATATCTCACAATTTTTATCTAATAACCTTGTACTCAGTCAACTCTTCATCTTATTTGAGCATTTACTCATTTTTGGGTATTTTATTTTATTCTTTGGATTTATCTCATCCTAACACTTGGATTAATCTAATTGGCCCATTGGAGCCTTAATTGGACCATGATCCAAAAATTTCTGAAAATGTAGACCCTTAGGCTAAGGTCCCTTATACCCTTTTCAAATAATTCCTAATGCACATTGGAAAGTTCATTTTGAACTTCTGTTTCAGGGGAATCCATTTTAGACACTAGGAGGATTTTATATCCAAAGATATCTAACTTTAAGATTATCTCTCTCTAGGCTAAAACAGGGTAAAACAAGATCTTTCTTCTATTTCAGAGAAGGGAATAATATCAAGAATAGAAGGGGAGGTTCTTATACCTTTACTCCTCAAAAGCTAGAGGGAGGAATCTTACATCACCTCTTTCCACCCAGCCAGATCCCTGTCCCATTGTTGATAATCTTTGCCACAGCTGTATCAAGTAAGGCTAGGGGGGATGTCCACCATAGACCCAAGGATAACATGGAGTTGCTAGTTACCCTCCCACCACCATCCTAAACCATGAAGCCAAGATTATCTTTCCAGCAATTGCATTGTAGTTTGCAAAACTCTGAGCATGTGATTTTAAGAGGAGCATATGAAAGCAGTTTATCTTTCTAGTTTAAGTTCCCCCATTTTCTCTTAACCAAAACATTAGACATTTCCAATGATCCCTTGCATCTCATTAGCAAATTACTTCCATGAGCCCTCAATCCCCTTTCTCCTTTTTAGTTTATTAATAGCTTCTTCAGTATATTCCACAAAGAGGGGGTCCTTCAAGAGTAGATTATTCACTCTCAATTTCCTTGTTGGAAAATGAGACAAATCCATGTTAGTCCCATCAGAATAGGACCAGCTCCACTTAAAAGGAAGATGATCAGACAGTGTAGAACTACAATCCACTAGCACTCTCAAAGTATGGGACACCCATGAAGCCTGCTAACTAAAGAAAATTCTATCAATTCTTGATGAGGAAGATAAATATTGAAGGCTAAAATAAGTGTGTGCCCCAATTTATCTCTCCAATCACCCATATACCATCTATTCTTAAGCCCCATTCCCCTTCTAAGCTCTTCGCATTTCCCTTTTTCCTTCCCTATTAAGAACAACACTACCACCACATCTATCAACTAATTTTTCCACCATATTAAAATCCTCTAACACAATACAAGGAACTTGAGCATTTAGCCCGACAATCCAATTCCACATATTGCTCCTAACCTTATGATTATGAGCCCCATACACATTAATAATCCATATTCTTTCACCATCTTCTTCAATCTCAACAACCAAAATTCTTCCCTCAGGATGATTAGCTATAATGTTAGGATTAAGATCTCTCCTAACTAGAGTCATGACCCCTCTATATCCTAAGCTAACACCACCATAGAAGATTTCCCAATCCTTAAAACTATTTACCCTCCTAGAGGTTTTCCCAAACAGGTTATGCTCCTGTACAGCCAAAACAGACAGACTCCATGACTTCACTAATTCCCAAAATAGAGCACTTTTCTTCTTATCTTTAATCCCTTCACGTTCCACATGCACCCCTTAAACTCTGTAGAGTTCTTTATGTTAATGTAGCTTCCGGTACCATTTCCACTTCCTCTCCATCCCTCTGACTACTTTGAACCAGATGAGAATCCTTTTTTGTTTCATTCAGCAACAACCACCCATAATTCTGTTCTACCATCATAGGGTTATCTCTTTCCAGCAATGGGTTGAAGGGGTTAGAAAAGATGATAGAATTCAAATTCTCACCATTCCCATTCTTTCTACTCTCGAAACCGCGACTAAATGGGGCCTTCCTAGCCGCCATAGCCTTAGCCTTAGTCTTTCTGATACTAGTTTTGTTTTTAGCTTTAGCCCAACCCCCTTCCATCTTATTCTCCCCAGATTCTAACACTAAATCCTCCCCTTTAGACTCTATCTTCGGAGTTTCCTATAGGTACACTCTCTTTGTCACTTCCCCCCTGATTAACCTCTTTAACCTCATCCCTCGTCACTCGTAGATTCTAAGTCAAGGCAATCTTTGGAAATATGCCCAAAGGCCCCACATCTGAAGCAAGCACCAAGGAAAGCTCCAAACTTGAGGCCTAACTCCAGCTTACCCAATTGACCTAAATCTACCTCCATAGATTTTGGAGTTTCATTAGCTGGATTCCATGTGATGCACATGCTATAACCCTCCCTTCCTCCTACCTCATCACGGAACATACAACACAGACCAAGGGACTGGGCTATATCACACGATGCAGGTCTAAGCCAAGGAGGAAGCCCTATCACTTCTACCCAAATAGGGTAGGCATTCTATAAACTTTTATTGAAATCAAACAAGGGATCAAAAGGAAAGACATGCACCAACCTTTGCCCAAAAAACAAGGGTCCCTTACCAAAAAACTCATAAACAAACTGACCTTCGATAAACAACACATTGAAAAAACCCTTCCCTAGGTAGAAAATCATAGAACCAGAGCAGTCGTGTAGAATGCTTTCATGGAGCCACTTGCCTGATTCACACTTCGATGGAGGCTTGCTCGGGTAGAAAAGGAACACGCTACACATCGAAAATAACTCTACTTGGCTTCTAATGAACTCTTGGCTAAGTTTCAAACATACCTTGCTCTTCACCCGATTACAGCAGAGTCTTTCATTTAGCTAATCCGGAACACATTTCTTCTTGACACACTCCGCCTCGACGTCCTCACCTCTGCACTTCATCTCTTCCTCTGCCTCCGGATCCTAGTCCCCCCATTCACTCGTCCCCTCATCCTCACGTAGAAGCCATCCGCTAGAGGCCACCGCCATGTAAGGCCCAAGACGTCGACACACGAGTAGAATAAACACTCCACTAATCCACTAACCTTTTGCATGCGTGGCATGTAGCAGTCAGGATCCAATCGCGATCTCTCTCTCGCAAAAAAAAAACACCTACCATAGTTTACACTTTCTTTATGCATTGTGATTGAATTTTGAACTAAAAGTCTTGACTCTATGGTTGAAAGTTTTTTTGTTTTTAATTACTCATAAACCTTTGTAAAGTACTCATAAACCTTTGTAAAGTACTCATAAACCTTTGTCTATTACAATTTACACATCCCCATATGCATTGAGTTTTGAACTACAAGTTTGCGATTTAAATTTTTTTTAACTTACTTATAAAGCTTTTTTCTATTACAATTTACACTTCCCCTATGCATTGAGTTGCAAGGTTGAAACTTCTCTAAACCATTAAGATATGCATTAGTTGTATTTTTTTTTCATGTGACACCCATAGTAAGGTTTAAAATTTTGGCCTCCTTCAACTTATATTTTACTAATTGACCTTTTTTTTAATACATTGATAGATCTAGTATGCCAACTCATCGAAGCTAGGATTCCAGGAACATGGGACGACCTTGCTAAGATTCTAGGCAAATATCTCTTCACGTGGCATTCTGAGGCATGCCAACAAATGCAAGGGATGTTCCCTATAACCTTGTTTCTAATTGTAGTTTATACGCTCTCTTAATTGAAAATGAGGTTGAAGAAATGCCATCTAAAAGAAAAAAAGAAACATATGTGAGAAGTTTTCTTCATGCATGGAAGATAACTTTTTCATGGGCTTATCCCATCATTGATAACAATGAAAAAGAACAAATTAAATGTAAAGTGTGCACTGAAATGAAAGCCGGCAATATTTTTGGAGAAGAGAGTAGTAGCACTATTCAAAAAGAAGCTCTTGAAATTCATCAAAATTTTGAGGCTCATAAAAAATGTGTGGAAAGATTGAAGTTAAAAGCAAAGGCACCATCTAAGGTAATTTAAAAACATGTAGATTTGATGGTAGATGCAAAAAAAAGTCGCATAATAAGTGTGATGCAAATTGCATGGTTTGTTGCTTATTAAAATGACATGTCGTTTTGGAATCATTCCAAGAAATTATGCCAGTTTCAAATGTATATGTGTACACCTAATATGCCTTTGTCAAGTGAATACTCTTCTTATACTAATTCACAATCTGGGAAGGAGTTTCTAGAAGCAAGGTATGAAATATATTGGAAGCAAAGATGAAATTCGTGCAAGTCCATTATTTTCCATAATGGTGGATGAAAGCATGGATCGTCGTTATGAGAAACAATTAATTATTTACATAACATACTTATCTAATGAAGGATTTGGTGTGTATAAAACTAAATTTGCTAGGCTTGTGCACATACGTGATGGGAAGTCCCATTCTATGTATGAAGAAGGAGTGTAACAATTGCTTAAAGATATGCAATAAAGAGAGGATAAGATGGCTGGGTTTGCTTTAGATGGAGCTAGTGCCAGTAGCACTATCCAAAAAAAGCTCTTGAAATTCATCAAAATTCTGAGGCTTATAAAAAAATGTGTGGAAAGATTGAAGTTAAAAGCAAAGGGACCATCTGAGGTAATTGAAAAACATGTGGATTTGATGGTGGTAAATGCGAAAAAAAGTCGCATAATAAGTGTGATGCAAATTGCATGGTTTGTTGCTTAAAATGACATGTCGTTGGAATCATTCCAAGAAATTATGCCAGTTTCATATGTATATGTGTACACCTAATATGCCTTTGCCAAGTGATTCATACTCTTCTTATTCTAATTCACAATCTGGGAAGGAGTCTCTAGAAGCAAGGTATGAAATATATTGGAAGATTCTTAAAGATGGAATTCATGCAAGTCCATTATTTTCCATATAATGGTGGATGAAAGCATGGATCGTCGTTATGAGAAACAATTAATTATTTACATAACATACTTATCTAATGAAGGCTTTGGTGTGTGTAAAACTCAATTTTCTAGGCTTGTGCACATACATGACGGGAAGTCCTGTTCTATGTATGAAGGAGTGCAACAATTGCTTAAAGATATGCAATTAAGAGAGGATAAGATGGTTGGGTTTGCTTTAGATGGAGCTAGTGCCAGTAGCATTATTCAAAAAAAGCTCTTGAAATTCATCAAAATTCTGAGGCTCATAAAAAATGTGTGGAAAGATTGAAGTTAAAAGTAAAGGCACCATCTGAGGTAATTGAAAAACATGTGGATTTGATGGTAGATGGGGAAAAAGTCGTATAATAAGTGTGATGCAAATTGCATGGTTTGTTGCTTAAAATGACATGTCGTTGGAATCATTCCAAGAAATTATGTTAGTTTCATATGTATATGTGTACACCTAATATGCCTTTGTCAAGTGATTCATACTCTTCTCATTCTAATTCACAATCTGGGAAGGAGTCTCTAGAAGCAAGGTATGAAATATATTATAAGATTCTCAAAGATGAAATTCGTGCAAGTCCATTATTTTCCATAATGGTGGATGAAAGCATGGATCATCGTTATGAGAAACAATTAATTATTTACATAACATACTTATCTAATGAAGGATTTGGTGTGTGTAAAACTCAATTCGCTAGGCTTGTGCACATACGTGATGGGAAGTCCCATTCTATGTATGAAGGAGTGCAACAATTGCTTGAAGATATGCAATTAAGAGAGGATAAGATGGTTGGGTTTGCTTTAGATAGAGCTAGTGCCAGTAGCACTATTCAAAAAAAGCTCTTGAAGATTAAAAATGTGTGGAAAGATTGAAGTTAAAAGCAAAGGCACCATCTGAGGTAATTGAAAAACATGTGGATTTGATGGTAGATGCGAAAAAAAGTCGCATAATAAGTGTGATGCGAATTGCATGGTTTGTTGCTTAAAATGACATGTCGTTGGAATCATTCCAAGAAATTATGTCAATTTTTTCATATGTATATGTGTACACCTAATATGCCTTTGCCAAGTGATTCATACTCTTCTTATTCTAATTCACAATCTGGGAAGGAGTCTCTAGAAGCAAGGTATGAAATATATTGGATGAAATTCGTGCAAGTCCATTCTTTTCCATAATTGGTGAATGAAAGCATGGATCGTTGTTATGAGAAACAATTAATTATTTACATAACATACTTATTTAATGAAGGATTTGGTGTGTGTAAAACTCAATTTCCTAGGCTTGTGCACATACGTGATGGGGAGTCCCATTCTATGTATGAAGGAGTGCAACAATTGCTTAAAGATATGCAATTAAGAGAGGATAAGATGGTTGGGTTTGCTTTAGATGGAGCTAGTGCTAGTAGCACTATTCAAAAAAAGCTCTTGAAATTCATCAAAATTCTGAGGCCCATAAAAAATGTGTGGAAAGGTTGAAGTTAAAAGCAAAGGAATCATCTGAGGTAATTGAAAACCATGTGGATTTTTGATGGTAGATGCGAAAAAAAGTTGCATAATAAGTGTGATGCAAATTGCATGGTTTGTTGCTTAAAATGACATGTTGTTTGGAATCATTCCAAGAATTATGTCAATTTCATATGTATATGCATACACCTAATATGCCTTTGTCAAGTGAATACTCTTCTTATATATGTGTACACCTAATATGCCTTTGTCAAGTTAATACTCTTCTTATACCAATTCATAACCTGGGAAGGAGTTTCTAGAAGCAAGGTATGAAGTATATTGGAAGATTCTCAAAGACGAAATTCGTGCAAGTCCTTCTTTTCCATAATGGTGGATGAAGGCATGGATCGTCCTTATGAGATACAATTAATTATTTACGTAACATACTTATCTATAATGAAGAATTTGGTGCGTGTAAAACTCAATTTGCTAGGCTTGTGTACATACATTATGGGAAGGCCCATTCTATGTATGAAGCATGACATACATTATGGGAAGGCCCATTCTATGTATGAAGCATGAAACAATTGCTTGAAGATATGCAATTAAGAGAGGATAATATGTTGGGTTTGCTTTAGATGGATCTAGTGCCATAGTTGGCATGAATAAAGGACTTACCAAGCTTAGACAAGATGTCTACCATCTTGTGGGTGTGTATTGCATTGCACACCATGAGAATCTTGTTGTTAAAGATACATGTGAGAACTTTGTAGAGTTTGTGTATCTTGAAAAGTTTGCTATCAAGGTGAGAGATTGGTTAGGTGAGTCTACCCTACTATTGAGAAGAGCTAATTAATATATATGATGCATTTGATATGACACATTATTAAATTTTGCATATCCATGGTGTTAGATGGCTTTCAAGAGGAAAGATATTGAATCGATTGGTAAAAATAATGCCCGCACTTCTTTCATTTTGGAAACAATAAAATGAGAGATTATATGCACAAGGGGTGATATTCCAAGTTCAATTTCTTATTCACTTTTGGTTGATGTATTGATAGAAGTTGATTTTTTGAACTTAAAATTTCAAAAAGGCTATGTAGATATCACAACTATTGGAAGAGACGTGAATACTCTTAAAGATTTTTTTAAAGAGATCTAGGGGTGGGGTATTAGAATGGGAAGACAAGGAAGGCTTAAGAAACACACATGTTCTCAAGTATGAAAGTCTTCCAAATAGTACTCAACAAGAAGACATGGGAGGGTGTATTGTTTTGGCAAAGGAGTTCATTTAAAAACTTGTGTCAAGTTTTGATGAAAGATTTCATGATTGTAACTTATTTAATGCAGTGAAGCTCTTTTCACCAAAAAATTATCCAGACGACAAAGCAAAACGACAATGTTTTGCAAGGAAATCTTTTAATCGATTATGCGATCGATTTGATGGTGATGGCGCATCTTCATTAGTCGACAAAGAGCTATGCAAAGGAGAACTTTGCCTAAATTAGTAGAGTCTTGTCCCACTATTTAACTCTTGGGTACAAAATGCATTAGTGAAATTGAATGGAGGCAAATGTTTGCCGAAATGTTGAAGCTATGGCAAATTGTCCTTGTGATACCTTCTAGTTCCGTCATGTGCGAAAGAGGGTTCTCCAAACAAAACAAAATAAAGAGTCATGATAGGTATTGCCTTAGCTTGAAAACCTTAGATATGCTCATGTTCATGTCCTTATCTATTGAAGAGAAGCTTGAAAATGTGAATAGGGATCGCATATTTGATGTGTGGAAGTCAAAAAAGGATAGAAGATCTCAAAAATTAATCGAGAATACCTCTTCCTAGACATTTTTGGTATGACTTAAATCTTTTTTTGTTGGAAGTAGATATATATAAAATTTATATTGAAAGATCATAACAAAGCATTTCAAAGAGGCCAAGGGCCAAAGCCTAGTCTAGATCCTTTACATTGCAATTCAGCAGATTACACAACAAATTCCATCTATCATCCTCCTAGACAAAAGAAGACTGGCTCCAAGATACGTGGTACCCGAGCTGCATATATGCTATCATCATTGCTTCAATAATACATCCTTTTGGGGGCAGCTTCTCCAAGACTTGCTTTCCTACCCACACTTTCACCACTGGTCTGGTCCCAGTGGGTTTTCCATGAAGGCCACAAAAGGTATCTAGAAATAGGATTGTGTTTGAGAAGGGGGTGATGTTTATGTGAAGTTAAATAATGCTAACATTTGTTCTCTGGTATGAATTAAATCCTTTGCCCAATCTGTAAGATTCACTTGTGTAAAATTGTGATTGTAAGATTGAGTGCAAGTATAACAAAATTTTTCCAAATTGTGTATATAGCGGTTTGTCAAAATTGATTTCGTGTGCCTTAGGTCAGGAGCTCTCTTATGTGTGTTGAACCCAGAACGAACATCAAGCAGCTTGTCCCTTTAATCTAATTACACTAACCCTTGTGACCAGGTGTGCCGTCTTCCACCGCTCCCTTGGATTGCTCGGAACTTGGGAATTCTTTGATCACAGGTAGATTTTCCACTTGTGGAAGGATTTTTGTTGGTGCAGGAACAAGTTGTGTGCAGCTTTTGTGATCAATTCCTTCAGCAGGTCGCGGTACCCAGACTTGTTTGCTTCTTGATCCGGGCTGCTTGTCTGTGCACTTTGTTTGGATTGCATCTGAGTGCTGTTCTTGGGCTCCTTCCATGATTTTTGTGGACTTCTTTACTTTTGGGACCCAGCATTGGAAGCACTTGCTCGCATCCTTAGGTCTTCCTGCTTATTTTTATTGCAGTGCCATAAGCCCATAAAACTAAATGAAGCTTATGCTCCTAATCAGATCTTCCTGCTTCCACAACCTTGTTTAGAATCTTACACAAGGTCTTGTTAGTTGCTTTTGCTTGTCCGTTACCTTGAGGGTAATAAGGTGTCGACTTCATGTGCACTTACCGTGCCTTGGTCTCACTGACTAATTCAATTGGACAGCCGAACCTCACAATCATATTTTCGTAAAGAAACTTTGCAGTGGTCCTTGCATCATCAACCTTCAGTGCCTTTGCTTTAACCCATTTAGTGAAATAATATGTTGCCACTATAATATACCTGGCTTGTGTATTCTTGGTAGTAGCAATAGGCTTTATTGGGCCTACGAAGTCAATTCTCTAGTTTTGAAATGGCTGTTGAGCTAGCACTAAAAGGCATTTTATCTTGTCCAACCAGTATTATGAGATATCAAATGCTTGCTCTGGAACACAATCAATCTTGTAGAGTGGTGATTCCTTTGGAACCTTTTTTCCCATTCCAAATAGTGGTGCATCTGCAAGCTCATCATCTACATAAATTCCCCATTCGGTTGCAAATGTTATTTTGTGCTGATCTTTAAGGTTGACGAGCGCTTGATTGTACACCCGATGAACCCGTCCAAAAAGCTGTACACCTCTGATCCAACTACTCTTTCTAAGATATCCTCTATAAATGGTAGGGGGTAGTGCTCCCTTTTGGTGCATGCATTCAGCTTCTTCAGATTGACACATATGCGAAGCTTCTTGTTCTTCTTGGGTATTATGGCAATCAGGGACACCCAATTGGTGTGCTCAATCTCATAGATAAAACCCACGTCTTGTAATTCTATATCTCTTCCTTGATCATTTCTACATACTTGAGTTAGTCTTATAAGGTCCATGTGCTACTAGCTCAGTGGTTTGGTGTGCATTACTACCTCTAGTGGGATGCTCTTCCTATTCTTGTAGGTCCATGCAAAACAATCCTTGTACAGCATCAAAAGTGCCTTGAGTTCTGCAAGCTTTTCATCTTCTCTCGCATAGGCTAGTTTGGTCTCCTCCCTTGGCAGCAACACTAGATCTATTTCCTTAGTTTTGCAGGGCCATCATAAACTATTTCTTAGCTTTTGCAGGGCCATCATAAACTATTTCCTTAGTTTTTGTAGGGCCATCATAAACTGTATTCTTTGCATTCTCTAGAGCCCTTTTAACCCAATCACCACATCATCTTTTGTGAAATTTTTGAAGTGCTTGGAGACATCAATCTTCGTTTAACTTTTTGTCCTCACTTTAAAATAGAACACAACGCTCAAATACATGTATGCAAACCTTTTGCGAGCAAAGTCATCAATGGCCTCCACATCCATGAGCAATGCATTGACCGTAGTGATATATTGAAAACCTAAATTGGGTCATAAGTAAATAAGTATAATATTCACTACATGCAAGCCCTTATATCTCAAAAATATATTCAAGTGAAGATATTGGAAATATATCTCTTTGCCATGTAGATGGTCGCCTCTCAGATGGCGCTATATCCATGGATGACTCTCCTACAAAGGAAAACAACTTACTTCTCCTTGGGTTTTTTGCACTCATTGGTGGCATTGGGTCACTATCACGTGCCTTTCCCTTGGACGACGTCCCTTCTCTCTTGTTCTTTGTCGTTGTCTCCTCTTTAGTAGCATCCAGCTCTTGAGAGACAAGAGAGGTGTGAATGTGGGACTTTCATCTCCTCTCTAACTTTTCTTCTACTTTCTTGTCCTTGCACTCCTCTTCTCCTCTCTAACTTTTCTTCTACTTTCTTGTCCTTGCACTCCTCCTCTTCTCTTCATTGCTCTTCTTTGGGCATTGGGGATTTCTCCATCCCATCTGTAAGACAAACTTCCTTACGAAACCTTTACAAAGCAATGTAAATGACACAAAACATATCATTTTACATAGTCACAATGATAAACATATCAAAACGACCAATTTGTTAAATAATACTCACTTACATGTAGGTCATTTTCTTTTTTAGGAATCACTCCTATGGGATACTCTATCCACCATGTACACTCCAAACACTCACATCGAGTGATTACCCTCTCTTGTATAGTGGGAGATAACATTGTGTTCTCATCTCTAGGATCCGTCCACTCTCTCGTGTGATAGGAAGGCATGACCAAAATTTGTATATTAGCCATACATTCACAAAGCCATCTATAAAAGTTTAGATATGCCATATTTGTTTATCAGCCATACATTCACAAAGACATCTACCAATATTCACTTTCAAAGAAGTTAAAAATGTAGCTGTAAACTAGCCTTTTGTTTGAGGGGTACTAGCTGGGACATCTTCTCAGCATCTGCGGCACTTTTAATTTTGCCTAGAAGGTGACAATATGCCCGTAACACATGTTGTCTTTGTTGCGCTTTAAAGAAGGCTTCAAAATTCCACCAACATAACCTCCACCATCAGATTCACGCTCGCAATGTTATGGGGTGAGTAACGTTCATGGCTAGTTGCTAGTATGTTTCTCTAGATGCCCACCATACTATGAAATTAGAGGAAGGTACCATTGTCCGCGTTAAGAGAGTGACTTGGTCCTCCAAGCAACAGCCATGAGATACCTGCTTGGGCCTATTCTTGATGGACCGCCACAAGATTGGACAACACATTCACCACCACTTCACAACACATGTAGAGAACCAGGATGACATCTTATGGACATCATGCTCATAAGATTTCATCCTGGTTCTCTACATGTGATGTGAAGTGGTGGTGATTGAGTTACCCAATCTTGTGGGGAGTCATCAAGAATTGGCCCAAGAAAGTATCTCGTGACTATTGCTTGGAGGACGAAGTCACTCTCTGAATGGAAAATGGTACCTTCCTCTAATTGCATAGTATGGTGGGCATATGAAGATACAGACTAGTTGTGAATGCTGCTCACCACGTAACATTGCGAGCGTGAGCCTGATGGTGGCGGTTGTGTTGGTGCAATAGGCAATCACATGGATCCCCTAATTCCATGATAGAAAATGAGAGATAGGACTTGGACACATTTATGGCTTCATGTATTTCTTTAGATGGCCTACACCTTGTGTGTGTGTGTGTGTGTGTGTGTGTGTGTGTGTGTGTGTGTGTGTGTGTGTGTGTGTGTGTGTGTGTGTGTGTGTGTGTGTGTGTGTGTGTGTGTGTGTGTTTATGGGACCATGCTTTTCCTTCATGCATGTATACATTACCCTAAAAAGAACTGTGTCAATTCTCATTCTTGTAAATTTAGAGACCACAGAGTTAAAATGTGAAATATAGAGTTGCATATTCATTGCTAGCTTACACATCCATTGCTAGTGAGGGAATGGTCTTAATGCTAATGAGAAAGCTTATGAGTTAAGATATAGTTACTAAATTTTTTGGGAACATGTATGCGTTCATTTGAAATTGTTTGTGATTTTGTTTGAAATTGGTCTTATGCAGCATACATTGTTGATATGTTTCCTCCTAAGAGAACTGGAAACAAGCATGGAGCCAATAATGCTGGTGAATCCAAGCGTGGAAGAGCTCAATGATTTTGATATATTAAATTCTTGTTGAGTGTAAATTAGTGGGCTGATGTTTATAGCAAATTTTTGCATGGTTTCATGTTTTGATTGCATGTGTAGGATGTAACATGTAACTTAGATCTTGGCCCTCTGGTCATAGACATGACAATGACCATGGGCCTTCCTCTAGGATTAGGGTGGGTAGTCCATTTAAGAAGCGAAGGATTCCCTTCAGATGTTGTATGTTTGTTAACGATGAGGCATTCGAGGAAGCTTCAAATGTCCTTAGTGAGAGCATGCCACCCACAACTATTAGGACTACCAGCCAGACAACAAGCTATTTACAAAAAAAAAACAAGGTTTAAAGAAAGGAGGTATGTTTTGAATTTTAATAAAGTTCTAAAATTTTTATATCTTATATGCAGTGGAGGAAGGACACTATGGAGCACTACAAGAAAAGGTACTAGTTTGATTTTAAAGCAAATATTTTGATTTTTACAATAAAATTTTAAGTTTGGATACCTTGGTTGAAATAAAGACTTCTTTTGTCCAATGGATAAACCTTTTACTCACCAACCTCAGTCATCCCTTGGCTTTTTCCACTGTTTTCTCTCTAATCTATGCATTACCCATTTCCCATTGTCTTGATTAGTGGTCTTCCATGAAAAACCGCATCTAGTCCCATGGGTTAGCCAACCGCCCAACCATTTTAGTGATGGGATCCAATTAGGAATTTGGTTAGGTTTCTTCCCGGGTACCAGGGAAAAGAGTCCCCAGGCCCCCTAGTCGGATATTCATGCAAACTTAAAACTAGTCACACCACTTACACACCCAATATGAAATTGCTTTTTCACAGATTCAGTTGTCTTTAAAACAATCATTTTATGAAATCATAGTGTCACTGATCATAATCCTCAAAATCTCTGATTGAATCCTTATTTCCAATCATTCCTTCATCGGTGTACCTATGGCATCATTGGCAACCAGAACGCTCACCACCTATCCATTCAGGGGCCTTTTCAATGGTTCCTAGACAATGGTGCAAGGCACTCAAGATGGTGGGCACATAGAGACTCAATTTGAGGACAACATTGAGGGGTAGCGTAAGAATGTAGACCAAGGTGCCAAAATAGATAATCCTCGTCATTGCCGTCAATTGGGTAAGAGAGTTCTATTAGGCTTGACGAGTGATGTTTTGGAGTCATTCTATGTTAATCGCTCTACCCCTCCTCCCAAAAGTTCCTCTTTGTTATCTTGTTCCACATGATGCCATTAAGCAAGCATCTCATGACATCTCTTGGGTGGCTAGTATCCACATTCAATACTATGACCTACATGGAGCATATAGGTAGTTTTTTGGTATCTACGAGGACCAGATGGTGACTTCATGGTAGTCTCTCAGAACAACCTAAAGGAGTGGGAACAAATCTTGAGATAGGTAAATGAAGAAATTGAGAGAGATATTGCTAATGCGTGGGCTGATTTACAAGGCCAAAAGTTCTTGGTCTAGGATGGGAACCACCGACTAAAAGCATGGATGAAGAGAATCAACAAGGATGGTATGTTTTACATTATGTTGGTATATGAAATTTGTTCATATCTATGAAGTTGTTTCTTTATCTCAAATTTGAATATTATTGCTAGTGCATTTTTATCATGCTCCAGATCATGTTTGCTTAAAATTCATGTTCCTTGCTGTGTGGAGAAGGAGGAGGGAGAGCTCTTATTGGCTTTGACTATTATTTGTGTCATGCAAGTGTTTGATAGGAAGAGGGAATATTGCTTGCTTGCCATGAGTCTGTCGTCCAAGGAAAAAGACCCAAACAACGCAACACACTTTTTCAATTACAAAAGGTCTAGGAGCTACATGAGGAGAGAGGCATGTTGGGCTCACATGTATGGTGAGGCATGTCTTATCATTTTTGTGCAAGGTAGATGGGCTCGCACTACCCAAATATTTTGAAGCCTTCTTTAAAGCGCAACAAAGACATCATGCAAGTTAATAGCCAATAGAAGTGGCACAAAGTGCAATGCAATAATCCATGTGATGGCTTGGCCTTGCGGCCCACACATTGTGCCTGCATGCAAGCATTTAGTCCCCATAAGTGGCATGAATTACATTGGAATAATCCTAGATGGATTTGTAATGGTGCATTTGGCATGTATGGCTCTTCAATGCTCTAGAAGTTTTTAAAATTCATTTGATTATGTGCATAATCACATTTTGTTTGTGTGTGCTTATCCTTGACTATTGTTTGTGTCAAAGGGAATATTGCTTGCTTACCATGAGTCTGTCCAAGGAAAAAGACCCAAATGCAACACACTTTTTTTATTACAAAAAGTTTAGGAGCTACGTGAGGAGAGAGGCATATTGGGGTCACGTGTATGGTGAGGCATGTCTTATCAATTTTTGCTAGAGGTAGATGGGCCCACACTACCCAAAGATTTTTAAGCCTTCTTTAAAGTGCAACAAAGACAGCATGCAAGTTAATAGCCACTAGAAGTGGCACAGAAGTGCAATGCAACAATCCATGTGATAGGTGCCTGCATGCAAGCATTCATCCCCCATAAGTGGCATGGATTGCATTGCAATAATCCTAGATGAATTCGTAATGGTGCCTTTGGCATGTATGGCTCTTCAATGCTCTAGAAGTTTTTAAAATTCATTTGATTATGTGCATAATCACATTTTGTTTGTGTGTGCTTATCCTTGACTATTGTTTGCGTCACAAGTGTTTGATAGGGAAGAGGGAATATTGCTTGCTTGCCATGAGTTTGTCCAAGGAAAAAGACCCAAACACAACACACTTTTTCAATTACAAAAAGTCTAGGAGCTACATGAGGAGAGAGGAATATTGGGCTCACATGTATGGTGAGGCATGTCTTCTCATTTTTGTGCTAGAGGTAGATGGGCCCACACTACCTAAATATTTTGAATCCTTCTTTAAAGTGCAACAAAGACATCATGCAAGTTAATAGCCGTTATAAGTGGCATGAAGTGTAATGCAATAATCCATGTGATGGCTTGGCCTTGCGGCCCACACATTGTGCCTGCATGCAAGCATTTAGCCCATAAGTGGCACGGATTACATTGCAATAATCCTAGATGGATTTGAAATGGTGCCTTTGGCATGTATGGCTCTTCAATGCTCCAGAAGTTTTTAAAATTCATTTGATTATGTGCATAATCACATTTTGTTTGTGTGTGCTTGTCCTTGACTATTGTTTGTGTTGTCAGAGGGAATATTGCTTGCTTACAATAAGTCTATCCAAGGAAAAAGACCCAAATGCAACACACTTTTTCGATTACAAAAAGTTGAGCTACAAGAGGAGAGAGGTATATTGGTCTCACATTTATGGTGGACTCCTATGCATACACTGAGTGAATCTCAATCTAGAAGAAATTACTATTTTTTGGATTAAGATAAAGTTCATTTTCCTTGAGAAAATTAAATACAATTTCAAAGTGCTTTTTGTGCTCTTCTTTAGACTTACTAAAAACCAAGATATCATCGAAAAAGACAAGCACAAATTTTTGATAGCCAAGAAAGATCCTATTCACATCATGGGAGCATTAGTAAGACCGAATGGCATTACTAAAAACTCAAAGTGACCAGTCTTAGTTCTCAAAGCAGTTTTATAGATATCTAGATTGGCCATTCTTACTTGATGATATCTAGATTTTGGATCAATTTTGCTAAAGACACTCCCCTTAATTGGTCGAGTAGATCACCAACTGTAGGAATTGGAAATCTATTCTTGACAGTATTTGTAAGATTCCTTCCTCCAGCTTTTGAGGTGTGCAGGTGTAAGAACCTCCCCTTTTGATCTTATAATTATTCCCCTCTCTGAAATAAAAGAAAGATCCTGTTTTGGCTTGGAGAGAGAAAATGTCTGGAGGGAGGTAATTCAAAATTGAGATATTTTTGAATATTAAAATCCTCCTAGTTTCTAAAATGGTTTCCCCTGAAACAAAAATTCAAAAAGAACTTTCTAATGTGCAATTAGAATTAATTGAAAATAGGTATAAAGGACCTTAGCCTAAGGGTCTAGATTTTCAAAAAAATTTGGATTATAGTCCAATTAAGGTTCCTATGGGCAAATATGATCAATCCAAGTGTAGGGAGGAGATAAATTGAAGAATAAAAGAAAAACCCCCCCAAAAATGAGTAAATGCTCACATAAGATAAAGAGTGGACTCCTTAAGGACCAAAGAAAAGAATTAAAAAATTAAAATTTGACACCTCAGTGTGGGGATCTCCCCTCATGAAGTAGGCACCTTTTTCTCATCATTACCCCCAATTTTTAATCAATAAAATGAGATATTTTCATCTCTCCTCTCTACTGTTTCAAAACTAGATCCAAAAAGTAAGCTGAACTGACCCAAAAATGGTCAAAATTTGACCAAACTGATCTGAAAATTTCTAGAATCGGTTTGCTTGGTTAGAGGCTCACTTTTTCCTAAAAATGGAAGCCTCCCCCTTTGTAAAAGATTAATGGTGTTTATGCACTGTTACTCTACTCCTGTCCTGAGCCATCTACATTGAACTTTTTAATAATTCAATGGTTTTTGGCCTAATCTTCTCCAAAGTAAATTGGTGGCCACTCTTGCTTCAAACAAGAGTAGAACCCTCAATCCCTCAAGCCAAAGGAGAGCTTACAAGCTCCATGTAAGCCAATTTTCTTACTTTGTTTATGAATTTTAATGAAAAATCTATGGTTTTCTTGATTTTTATGTTTTGCAAATGATTGAATTCAATTCAAATGCTATGCCTTTGACGAAAAGGCCACCCCCTTCTCTTCTTTATATTCCAACCTTTCTTAATCCTAGAAAGATTAACTAAATGATTAATTAAACTCTTCTTATTGTTTACTCTCTTGAATTTAGAAAATTATGTAGATTAGAGTTTTATAATTCTAAATTGGGTTAATTAAGTTAAGTAGAGAGAGATAAAAATGAGAAATGGTCAGCCATACAAAGGAGGTTATGGCAAAATTTTCAAGAATTTTGTGAAAAAGAAAGTTTGTTTTTATGTTATTCCAAAAGAAAGTTTGTTTTTATGTTATTCCAAAAGAGTAATTCCCACCATTTTTGCATCTAAAAGAAATATTCTAATTACTCCATGTACATATTCACCTATGCATATGCATGGATATTGCTGATATTAAGTATTAAATTTGAATTCTATGCATAGAAAGATGCATAAAGGAATTTTTTTATTACAAAAATTCTTATTAAATTTGATTTCTATGCATAGAAAGATTCATAAAGGAATTTTTTTTATTACAAAAGTGTTATTCTTATTAAATTTGATTTCTATACATAAAAAGATGCATAAAGGAAATTTTATTATTACAAAAGTGTTATTCTTATTAAATTTGATTTTTATGCATAGAAAGATGCATAAATGAATTTTTTTTATTATAAAAGTGTTATTCTTATTAAATTTGATTTTTATGCATAAAAAGATGCATAAAGAATTTTTTTGAATTGTAAAAGTGTTATCCTTATTAAATTTGATTTCTATGCATAGAAAGATGCATAAAGGAAAATTTTTTATTACAAAAGTGTCATTCTTATTAAATTTGATTTCTATGCATAGAAAGATGCATAAAGGATTTTTTTTAATTATAAAAGTGTTATTCTTATTAAATTTGATTCTATGCATAGAAAGATGCATAAAGGAATTTTTATTATTATCAAAGCGTTCTTCTTATAAAAATTGATTTTTATGCATAAATAGATGCATAAAGAAATTCTTTTTATTTTAAAAGTGTTATTCCTATTAAATTTGATTTTATGCATAAATAGATGCATAAAAGGATTTTTTTTATAAAAGTGTTATTCCCATTGAATTGATTTTTATGCATAAATAGATGCATAAAGAATTTTTATATCAAAATTAGAATTCTCTTAAATTCTATGTTTAAATTCTATGAGTATTTGATAAATGAAAATGCTGGGGATGCATTTTGACCGTCTTGTGAAATGAGGTCGTGGAGACCTATGTGATAAGGTTGCAACAACAGCTGACATAGAATCAACAGAGGACATCTCGCGTAGCAAGGTCTCCGCCGAGGTCTTGACCAGCCTCAGTTTGATTTGAATAGTGAGCTTCCGGTTACGGTGGACGAGGGACCAAGGAAGCGGCTTATGAGTGAAGCGCTAGGTGACCTGCGAAGGATCCCAGAGGGTGCTGACCGTACGGTACTCGGGCTCTGGGTCGCCGAAGATACCCACACGTGCGTCGTGGAAGATATTGAAACAAGGAGTAAGAGTTGTTTTTTGAATTCAAGCATGGATCTAGTTGATTGACCTTGCTGGTCCTCAAACGGATGAGTCCATGGCTCTTTTATATGGATCTGTTGTTTGATCTTGCTGATCTTCAACGGAGATTCCATTTTGATTTTTATAAGTAAATATATTGCCAGGTACTATGAGCTAGGGACTATCAAAAAGGTCCCTGAGTGGACAGGCGTGAGTAGACAGGCGGTGAGCGTTCTGGTTTGCCAATGATGCCATAGGTACACCGATGAAGGAAAAATTGAAAATTAGGATTCAACTGGATATTTTAGAGGATTATGATCAATGATACTATAGTTTCATTAAAAGATTATTTTAAAGACAGCTGAATCTGTGAAAAAAGCAATTTCATATTGGGTGTGTAAGTAGTGTGACTAGTTTTAAGTTTGCATGAATATCCGGCTAGGGGGCCTGGGAACTCTTTTCCCTAGTACCCGGGACAAAACCTAACCAAATTCTTAAATGGATTCCATCACTACAGTGGTTGGACAGTTGGCTAACCCACGGGACTAGATGGGGTTAAGCTGGACCGATGGATCCCTAAAATGAGACTCAATTTTGTTATGGTACGATAAATGAAGTAAATCCCGGATAAAAATTGTTCTATGGAAAAGAATCAACGGCTATACCTCTCAATGAGGAAAAAAGTGTTGGTCTCTTGATCCAAGTGCAAGTCTTTTCCTTGATCATGACTATGGGACTTACGGGTTCAGTTAGATCAGTTCAGTTAGTTAAGGCTCTTAACTACGTTAGAGTAAAAATATCCTGGAGAAATCTCCCGTGCTTTTCACGCGAGGAAAGTTTTTCCGGGTTTGGTTTTGAAAGAACCGAGGGATTAGTCTCTTGTTCGGATATACATGGGCGAGGCCTCAAGTGAGGGACCCTACCCCATGCAAGACATGCTACTTCCGCTGCTAGCACCCCAGAATTCGTTGCACAGAGGAGACAGGGATCTTTCAGCTGGTATCAGAGTGAATTGGTTAAAGTGGATCAACCGAGAAAGCAGAAATGTCAAAAATTTATAAAGTACTAGTAAAAGGTTGTAATTGTGTGATGAAATTCATACAAATTGATATTCAGAATGAAGATTCATAAATAGTATTGGGTCTTCAAATGGAAGTACCGCAATTGTATGGAATCCATGACTTGCTTGAGGCCTAGACATGATGGTATTTATCTTAAAATTCCAAGGACCGTGACTACCCGTATATACCAAGGGTATAGCTGCAGCTCTTTACTGCTGGCAGTATATACCAAGGGTATAGCTGCAGCTCTTTACTACTAGCAGTATATACGAGTAAATCTAAGACCTTGAAATTATAAGCAAAAATGCTATCCAGATGATGAATTCAAATGTGGTTGATATGATTTTAAAATTTGGGTTAAGAACTAATGAGTTGATTTGGATTATGATTAAAAAATAATGATTCTTGAATTTTGGTTGAAAAGCGATAAGCTGAGCAAAACCACAATGAGGATGAATGGGACGAGTCCCTGTAATGATGTTCATAACTCGAATGACGATAATGACTTCAGCAAATCACTATGAGATTAGTGGATTGTGCTGACAGATTGCTACTGTTAACACTTGACCCAGTGGATCAAGTTAAGGGATGACAAATTAAAAACCTGTATAATTAAAGAATGGATGTGGATGAGGATGGGTATGGATAGATGTGGGTAGTCGTACATGTGAACAATTGGATGGATGTGGATGAATGAGATGAGATGCGTATAAATGAGACATGATGTGGATAGATGTGATGTGATGTAATGTGGATAGAATGTATGGGATGGGATGATGTGATATAAATGATTGTGATGGGGGGACATGATAGATGTGATGTGATGAGAATCGGGATGTGAATAATAAGATGTGATGTCATGTGAATCAGGATGTGAATGAATGAGATGTGATGTCATGTGAATCAGGATGTGAATGAATGAGATGTGATGTCATGTGAATCGTGATATGAATGAATAATATGAGATGTGAATGGATGAGATGTGATGTGATGTGAATCGAGATGTGAATGGATGATATGTGATGTGAATAAATATGATGTGATGAGATGTGGATATGGGTAGATGCGAGTGGATGAGATCTGAAGGATAAATGAAGAAAGATGTGATGAGATGGAAAATGATGTGATGAGAATGGGAATACATATGAATTGGATGTGGATTAAGTAATATGGATTAATGTGGAACAATGTAGAAAGACGAGAGTTCGTTATAGAAACTGTATTTATGACCTCTTTTTTTTAATGACTATTTTATGTCAATAATGCTGGGGAAGCATTTTGACCGTCTTGTGAATGAGGTCGTGGAGACCTATCTGATAAGGTTGCAACAGCTGACGGAGAGTCAACGGAGGACGTCTCGCGTAGCAAGGTCGACCGAGGTCTTGACTAGCCTTGGTTCGATTTAAATGGTGAGCTTTCGGTACGGTGGATGAGGGACCAAGGAAGCAGCCTATGAGTGAAGCGCTATGTGACCTGCTGGCTACTGCAAAGGATCCTAGAGGGTGCTGACCATACGGTGCTCGGGCTCTGGGTCATTGAAGATACCCACACGTGCATCGTGGAAGATATTGGAACAAGGAATAAGAGTTGTTTTCTGAATTCGGGCATGGATCTGGTTGATTGACCTTGCTAGTCCTCAACAGATGAGTCCATGGCTCTTTTATATGGATCTGTTGGTTGATCTTGCTGATCTTCAATAGAGATTCCATTTTGATTTTTATAAGTAAATATATTGCTGGGTACTATGAGCTAGGAACTATCGAAAAGGCCCCTGAGTGGATAGGTGGTGAGCGTTTTGGTTGCCAATGATGCCATAGGTACACCGATGAAGGAAAAATTGGAAATTAGGATTTAACCGGATCACTATGTATCTTTTGCTTTAATTGCATCTTCTTTGGTTGAGTAGTTGTGTCATACAACTTCACCAATGTATTTCATGCGTCCTTAGGATTCCTAGTGTCCTAAATATGGCATAACATCCCATCTGTCACATAAATCGAGAAATAATACAGCACTTTGAATGCCCTCTCTTCCAACTCCTATGTGCCATAAGCTGGGCGGGTGTTGCACACTAGTAGAACCCTTGGATCTGTCTCCTCACCTGTAACCAAATTCCAAAGTCCTTTACCTTTTAGAAATCTTGTCATGTGGTACTTTCAAATCCGGAAGTTGTTTCTATCCATCAAGTTTTTCCCCAACAATCTTGTCTAAACCGTTACTAATCTTTCTATGCACAACGTCAGTGAGTATATCACTCAATCAATGCAAACATTCATACATACATGTGTTTAATCACCAATACTATCCACACATTCCACAATTTTTATGGCAACAAAATTCAGGACTCAAAACCATTGTTTGAATAAGCTAAAAATCACTTGGCACCGCTCACAAATTCTAAGAAACAAATACAAAGTATTCCTCCACTTTCTAAAACAGTCTAATGTAATCACACGAGCTCAATCTTGATGCTTTACATCCATTTGTTCACATACATCCATTATTTAGTGCAAATAGTCCCCATAGCTTGCAATGTTGCACAATACCGAGCTCTTCAATGTGCCAAATGACTAAGAAGTGAACCAATCAAGTGTCTACCATGTGCCTTTACATCCATACATGCTCCATGTCGCATATAAACATCATCCCAGGTCACCAAGTGTCAAATATACGCAAAAAATAGCTCTATGTTGTAGTCAAATATTGCACTACTTTGCTAATTCATTCAAATCGCATCCAAATCTAAGGCTTGGGAATTCATTGGCTTTGTATCAAGTTGCAATAACCATGTATAGGCTTGGGCATTCATTGGCTTTGTATCAAGTTGCCATAACCATGTATAGGCTTAATTGCACTAATTTTAACCAAATGAGTGAGTAATTAGATGATTAAGTGCCTATGTTTTGCTAATCACAATTAATAACCATGTTAATCCAACCTGTTTTGCATCAATACATCCAAATGAGTGCTTGTGGGTTTCATCAAAGGTGTATACTTGCTTAGGGATCAATTACTAAGCCTCTTGTGCATTGTATGCATCCATTTGAGCTCTTTTATAATTTTCTACGTCCCTAGTGATTTCTGCACTGATTTTAAGCTTGCTCCACCAAATGATACAATTTCTTCAATGTTGTTTGGTTGAGCTTGGCTAGTGGTTAGGGTGTGCTATATGTGTCTTAGATACACTCCAATCACCTCAATGATCCAAGGAATCAACACTTGCAAGTTTCATGCATTGTGAGCTTCCATAGCCTCAATGTTGCTTGCAAACCTATCTTACTTGCTCAAAAGCTGTTTCAATGGCTTGCCAATCCATGTCTACTCTTGTCCAATCAAATATACATCAAATACATCAATCCCACAAGGCTCCACAATGCCATACATTCACACAAGCCTCTTCACAACTTCCATGGAGAGCTTGCAAAAAACTATTTTTCACTTACTTTGGGCAGCTCACTCTTTGCTCAAACTTTGTCAAATCACTTGCAATCCGCTCAAGGGTGTTTAGCTATTCTTACCCGCCGATAGGCCAAGCTCTCAAATCTCTTGATTTGGTGTGCTCCATAGTTTCTCTTTGCTCCACAGCTTCAATGGAAAGCTCCAAAACCATAATTTTTTCTCTTGCTTACTCACTCAAGAAACCCTAATGAGAGCTTACCTGGCTCTGATACCATGAAAAGATAATAAAGGGGAACACAGGAGACACACGTAAACAATAGTTACTCTCATTTCATCAACACACACAAGGTAGAGAAGCTCCATATCTTTCCTTCATTGCACTCTACAAAACACAGCACAATTTCCTAATGATAAGTTCACATTGAAATAAACCTAAAGCTAATGTCCACACACTTGGCCAGCTAGAATTGTCCACACACACACTGCTAGACTAGTGTCCACATGCTACCGCTATCCACCAGATCCCAATGAGCTTGCATTCTCAACATAGACAAGAGAAGTAGAGAGACAAGAGAAGGAGAAAGGGAGAAGAGAACATACATCAACACCATCACTCACCCACACAATCCCTAAGCATGCATGCAATGAGAAGAAGAGAAAGCATACAAGCTACTTCCTTCATAAGATCAAGAAGAGAAAGCATACAAGCTACTTCCTTCATAAGATCAAGAAGACTCAAGTTTAATTGTGAGAATGGGATTATATATTCTCATTAGATAAAATGTCTTATATATAAGACTCATTTGTATAATGCTGGACAACCCAAATGATATCCAAGGGCCTAATAAGTTAGCCTAGGCTGCTTTCCTAGTCTAAATGTACATTACATTACACAAGTTGTAAGCTTGGTGTTTGACTCTCTTTCGGCATTACACAAGTTGTAAGCTTGGTGTTTGGCTATATTTCGGCATTACACATCATAAATTCAGAGATTTCCCATAATCATTTTACATAAAGCATATTGCATGTTGCAAAAATATGGCTTGAGGATGTTGCCACACATTTTGGAGTAATGCTAGCCAATGTGGTTAACATACCCCCCTCCCTAATCATGGTTCCATCCTTGAAATTGGCAAGGGGGCTAGTGGTAAAATCCAGTTCTAGTAGAATTCAAAGTAGGACTTCGTGCAAGGCTTTACAGGATGTCCAAAAGACTATCTCGAACATGTCTTTCAATGTAAGCATATGTCAACTGTGCTCGCTTATAGTAGGCTTAGTATTTGGCAAAGTGTAGGACCCTTGTTGATGTTGAAGGCCATGCCCTATTTTCCTTCATCAAATGCATGCCAATCAGGGAACTCTACCAAAAGGACAATGATGAGCCGGTAGTAGGCTGAGGGTTTTTGGTGTTCTACTACCATGAATTCAATGACATTGATAAAGTGAGTCCCTCTATCACTTACTAGTTCAATGACACCCAAATCTAGTGATTATATTTTTGTAAAGGAATGTGGCTATTGCCATGGCATCAGCCTTTGTGGTAGCTCAAGCCTCAACCCATTTGGTATAGTAGTTCATTATAGTAGCAGTTTGATGATGAATCATGCACTTGAGTTCCTCACGCTTACTAGAGTAATTGGTCCAACAAAGTAAATGCCCCATTTCTCAAATGATTGTAGAGACACTATATGGTGCAAGGAATTTTATCACGGTTGTGAACCCCATCATCGCAGCCTTTTACAAATTCAGATGCGTCAATGTCCCATTTCTCAAATGATTGTAGAGACAATATATGGTGCAAGGGAATTTTATCACGGTTGTGAACCCCATCATCGCAGCCTTTTACAAATTCAGATGCATCTCTTAGAACAAAGTGGGCCCCCACAAGCCTGCTAATTGAACTTTTTTGGCAGTGTTGTCTGCTAAGGAATGTCCTCCTACTATGTCTAAGTGGGCTTGCTCAAGGATATTGACATATTTGAATTCTTGAGGATAGCACCTTATGATCATGTCTTGGCCTAACTTGTACAATTGCTTGGCAATCAATTGATAAGGGGCTACCTTTTTTATAAGGTGATGTGCTCTGTCTCGATTAACTGTCTCGATTAAGGGAAAACAATGAGAAATCTCTTTAGCCCATTCCAAAACAATGTAGAGTTTAAATAGTGAGGCATCACGTAGTTCATCCTCCATTCCGACTGGTGGTTCTCCATTGGGAATGTGCAACAAATGATCGCCATACACATACTGTGAGCCTTTTCACACCATCACACTGTGAAATCAAACTCTAGTAGGATCAAGAGCCATCGGGTAATCCTTCCCATGGTGTAAGGCTTATTGACCAAGTAGAGAAGCACCTAATGGTCTACAAAAAATACGAATTTGTTTGCCCAAAGATAATGGCAGTACTTCTTTACAAAATAGACCATTGAAAATCCTTCCCTTTTTGTGGTGGTATAGTTTTGCTTAGCTGGTGGCTGGCAAATCTAACATGCAAATCCATTTTATGCTCTACTAGCTGTGCTAAATGCAACCAACTACGAAATCCAAGGCATCTATGTGCACATGGAAGATAATATCCCAATTAGGAGATCTTAATATGGGTATGCTTGCTAGGGCTTTCTTGAGAGTGTCATAGGCTTTTTGACACTCATATGTCCATTCAAAGATGATGAGTACCCTATACAAGGGTCTAGCTCATACATGTTATAAATCTTCTATAGTATCCGACATGTCCCATGAAACATTGGACAACATTGAAGTTAGTGGGTGGTGGAAGCTCAACAATAAGCTTCACCTTGCTATCATCACAGTAGAGATGCCATGTTTAGAAACAATGTAGCTTAGTATTATTCTATGCCTCAACCAAAATTAGCATTTGAGTGGGTAAAGGGATATTCTATATAATCTACATCTTTCCAATACCTTCCTAAGGCACCAGAGATGTGCTTTCCATTTGGAATTGACACAAAGGTCGTCCATGAAAACCTCAAGGAGCTCCCTAAGGTATTCCTCTTATACTATCCACATAAGCCTTTGGAAAGTGCACAGGGCATTGGATAGGGTGAATGGCATAACTCTACCTGCATAAGTGCCCCATTCTGTGGCAAATATAGTCTTATGTTTATCATTCGGATCTATTTTCACTTGGTTATCTCACCACCTGAGAAAGTGCATGCTCAATGAATGTCAATGAATGGTAACAGATAATGGTCCTTCTCACTGTGTCTGCATTAACTTTTTTGAGGTTAACACAAACCCATATCTTTCCATTTTTCTTAGGCACTACGACTATTGGGGATAGCCATTTTATATGCTCTATCTAGTAAATGAATCTAACTTCAATGAGTTTGTCAATTTTGTTTTTGATCGTTTTAGAGTATTTGGGATTCATTTGATAGGCCCTATGCCTTGATGGTCGTGCTCCTTCCATAATGGAAATGGTGTGTTTTACCACCTCGAGTGGTGCACCCTTCATGTCAGTATATTTCCAAGCAAATCAATCTTAGGCACTATGACTATTAGGGATAGCCATTTCGTGTGCTCTATCTCGTAAATAAATCCAACTTTGATGAGTTTGTCAATTTCGTTTCTGACCATTCTGAAGTTTGTCAATTTCGTTTCTGACATGAAGGGTCTTTTTCTTCTTCTAGAGATAGGTCTTTCCTAATGCATACACGTTTGGGATCCTTCTCAGGTCCTGCTCAGTGAACCTCCTTAACTCCACATGGGAATCTATGGCTTTGACGTATCAAAGCCAATGTTCTTCTTTTCTTCCTAGTCACATCCATTTTTATCTTTTTGGGCCCCAAGCTACCATCTCCTAGTCACAGCCAGATATTGCCGTCAAATTTTGGCACACGTTGCATCTACAATACTTAACATATATATGGGAGTGATTTCCTTGCCATCTGTCATGACATATCTTGTGCCTATTCTCGTGGGAGAATGTCCATATTTGCGAGAGTGTGCATCCAATTCTCGGAGTCTTCTTGCTCCAAAAGGGAGGTAAAATCCAAGCTCTCACATTCCTTATCCAACATTTTATGACAAGTTTGCCATATGTTTGGCTCGATGGTGTTATTGGTCGTTATTGAGTCTTCGGCAAAAGTTCCACCACTTTCATAGGATGAGTTTTCCATGTTCATAGGTTTACTTTGATAGTTTCATTCCTTTACCGAATGTAGATGTGGTTTGTGCCCAATCATGTACAATTCTGATCTCTCTCATGAAGGGTCTGCTAAGGATATAGTCATATGAATTAGGCTGCTATGATGAAACGTTCATCACCACAAATGAGTGGAGAAAACTTAGACCAAAATTCTTGATTCTCAAAGTCCACAATATCCTCATGGGTTTTGGTGTGGCCCCGTAAGCAAGCTTGACTATCAAGCTAGTAGTGTGTCAAGTCATGGTCGATCCAAATTTTCCCAGCATCACTACTTGTTAATGATGTTGACTCCAATCCCTCCATTTAGGATGGTAGTGACTTGGCTATCCTTGTATTTTACAAGGAAGATAACATTCATGTCGTTACTCTCAAAGTATTTTACGAGGAGGACAAGATTCATGTTGTCACTCTCAAAGCAGTGGCCTAGCTTATTTACTGGTACCTTTGGAAAGGCTTGGTTAACTTCCTCTTCCTTAGTAGGTTCATCATTATCCAACTCATCCAAAGAGTCTTAAAGCGGTTGTTTTTCCATACCTACTTTTAACTTTCTATCTATCCAATTCTTTAAGTCCTTCCATAGGCTTGGACTTCCTTGAAGTAATGAGCCAACAGAAATTTGCACTTGGGAGGAAAGGAAGGCAATGAGTGTAGCTGTCTTTTGGTGTTTGTCCAATATCATTTACATAGCTTTCGGGGCCGGGAAAGGTGTATGGAATGTGTATAGGCCCCTTTGAGTGTGGTACTCTTCAGTCATCATCACCCAAGACTTTGGAGGCCAGGCCTCAAAGCTTTTGTCCTCATCCCTTAATCCATGTTCTGGGTTTTCTTGGATTATAGAACAAATTGGTTCTTTCCTTGGTCTTCTCTTGAGCAAGGTGAAACATGTCTCTGTAATGGCATTCTTTGCAACCGTGAAGGCTACTGGAGGTTCAGCATCCATTTGTGCTTGGCATGCTCTTACTAGTTCCTCATCTACTTCTAGTGTGCTTTTTTCCTCAATAGGATTGGGATACTCTATCAGCTTCTTAGGCAAGTTGCTAGGGAGTATAACTAGTTCCAAGCCTCTGGCAGGCTAAGGATTCAATTCTTCCTTTGAAGGATGAGGAGATATTGGAAATTTTATCCTCACATGATCCCTCTTGAACTGTCACTCAATCTTCCCCTTTTCCTATCTTCTTAGACCTTCATCTTCTCATCTTAGCGGTAACTCTAGCATGTTCCAAAACTTCGTCAGTGGGTTAAGACTTGGGCTGATTTTTTTGTCCTTTGAGTACGAAAATATGAAGCCTGTCAAGCTTAGCCTTTTCGGCTTCATAAGCAACGGCTCTCCTATTTTGGATTCTAGTCATGACATGGAGAGGAACCGTTTGTAACAGATCATCTGTGATACCTAGCAAATTAAGGCTTGCACTTAGTTTGTTCTCTTGAGCTAGGCATAGGATGAATGCTCTTATTAATGAGCAATCCTTATACATGTGGTCAATGCCACAACCTGTATAGAGTGGTACTAGTCGGTGCAGCTGCCGTAGCCTTTTTGATGGGACACTTTTTGATGGGACACTGCCACCCGGTGAGGTCCCTTACAACAGTGATGGCACTGTACGGGATCTAAAGGCATTGATGTCTCCCTCATCGGAAATTGTTTGCATCATCAGCACAAATTTCAGAATGTGACTCTGTAGCTATTAGGAGCGGAAACTTCCCAAACCCTAGCCATTAATATAATGGTCGTCAAACCTATTCCGACAAACGAGGAAGAGCACCTTCACATGCTTGGAGTTACAAGGTCAAGGGTCACTCTCAGCTTTGGGGGAATTTCCCAAGAAGAAAAGCAAGATGGTTCTGAAAACGCAGGGTGTCGATCAGTAGCTTGTGGACGTTCAACTTGGACAGGAAGCTCGGGCCTGGATGAAGAAATTGAAGAGATAGAAATGGAATCCCTACCCGAGGAAGGAGACCGTTTTGGATCTCAAGAAACCTAGAGATAGGATAAATATCCCGAGGCATGTGGCACGGTATTGGAAGCACCAAAGGTTTACCGGCGGAGGCTCCCCATGTTGGAAATCAAGCAGCCTGTTGAGACGATAAAGGAAAAAGTGGGTAATAAACTGGACAAAGTGGGTGTGTTATCTATGGGATGATCTGAAGGATATGAGGTTCAACATGACACTAGACTAGTTATTGTACTTGGCAGACATAGTTGATCCGGAAGTTAGTGGAATAAATAAGCAATTACAAAACCACAGCCCAAGAAGATAAACGATATTGCGGTCACACAAGATATCATAGCTTCCAAGGTGTAGCCAGTTCCGGACTGGGATGCAACGTTCTAGTTGTGCAGAAAGACCATCAAAGGAGTGGCTTTGGATTGCAGATCTAGAATGAATATCCACCCACAAAGAATTGGGGATCACAAGAATCCTGATGGCAGGCCAGCACAGAGTGAATACCCACCCACAAAGAATCGGGGATCTGAAATGAATAGGCACCCACAGAATTGGGGATCACAAGGATCAAGATAGCAGACCAGCACAGTGAACATCCACCCACAAAGAATTGGAGATCACAAGAATCTGGATGGCAACAGACCAGCACAAGTGAAGCCTCTTGGTTTGATCCTAGATATGGATATTAAAGTAGTTGGCTGTGACTGTCTGGTTGTCTTTATTGTTCTAAAAATGGATGAGATTTTGGGTCATACCCAATGTTATTGGGCAGACCATGGCTATGCCAAGCAAAGATTAAGCATAACTGGCCATGGATCAAATGACCATGAGGAGCAAAAAACAGAAAAAATTGGGTGACAATGGCCACCAGAGATATGCTGCAGCAGTCAATCCACCTGATACGTGCAGAAGGCTCAAATTGTTAGGAGTAGATGTGAAAAAATCTTCGAGCATTACATGAAGCGTAATGTAGCAATAAAACGGATCCATTCCCACTCCCATTTACAAATTCTACACTGGATGCTATAGAACTGCAAGATATTAGACATCTATCGGTGAACTAGATACCTAGGGATTTATTAGTCATGGATAGTCCAGACTTAGATAGACGAGATCAAAGGGTTTTGTCACATAGACTCCACAAAGATGGTGCCCTAGTGAGAGCATTGAGAGCTATGCATATGAAAGGTATATGTATGCGTGACTTTGAGACTTGAGGAGTCTGCATGCTTTGATGCCCAGCAAAATATGAGATCAAAGTTCATTCTTACTATTATTAAGAGACGGGTTTCATCAGCTTTGCCAAAGTCATGTAGTACAAAGCACAAAGATGCTTAACATTTTTCTTGCATGAGAGACACAAAGTCACACTCATGAGGAGGCGGCGGCTTGGAGGACCATCAAACACCCCTCACATCAATTTTGTAAAATTTTCTGCTAGAGAGAAGATGGTGAGGAGACACCCAACTATAGCACCCCCGGCCCCAACCCCCCCCCAAAAAAAACAATCCTTGTTACAACTCAACACAATTAGATGTAACCAGCAACCCAAGGACTTAAGAAACATGGTGACCAACAGCATCTTGAGTGGAGACAATCAAGGCTTTATTCTTTATAATATAAAGCAGAAAGAAGAACATGAGATAAATGTTGGTGGATACACTAGTGCTCAAAGAGGATTAATGACTGTAAGGCCCAAACCTTTTACTCAACCTAACTCTCGGATGCATTGTTCACCTGTTCATGGAGCAGATGTAGAGTCCATCACACTTTATTACTTTTACAGATCATGTCAAGCACGTCTCCTTTTAATACTATTCTTCACATATGCAAGAGGCCAAGGTGGGACCATAAGGTATCAGCATAAAAAGTTATGTCCTGGTGAATACTATCTCCCCAAAGCTCACTTTCTATACATGGTGCTTATTTGCACAAATCTAGAAGCATGATTTACTTTGTCCTGATTGTGTCATTGGTAAAGATCACATCTGGGTTCCTTATGTGAGGGTTCAATGCAGCCAAATCCCGCCACTTGTGTCCAGAACCGTGCACACGTGCTGAAATGCTCCAGAGTGTCTCACCTGGTTTCACTTTTGTTTGTGTTGGTGGAGCAGGCTTCGACTTCAGAACAGAATGTTTTGAGGCCTTGCCCATACCTTGTGCGACTAGCCAGCGTGATCCCGATTGCAATTGCTTTTGACTACCCCACCCTTTCTTTTGAACTTCCCCTCCTTTGGCTACCTTGGCCTCGTCATTCGCCATTTTTAATCCAGACATGTGAACACCCGTAAGCTTAAACTGGGGTGCCTCTTCTTTCTGAACAAATGTCTCTTCTACTTCATCATTCTCTTCACTGTTACCCTTCATAGAAACTCTTCTTCCTACTCTAGGCTTAGGGGGTACCATAACTCTCTCTGCTTGAATGAGTGCCATCATGGGCGCCCCCACGGGCTCAAAATTCTGAAGAGGATCCCTTAGTTGGACAAGCATTGCAATAATGAGTGTGTTTCCCATATTTCCCTCCCTCCTTGTGTGTCCTCTTTTGGTCTCCTCCCTAAGCTCCCAATCTCGATGGTGTGCATTATGAGCAGCCAAGATAGCCAGATTCTTCTCCTTCAAGTTTGCATCATCATCCAAAACCCCCGCATCCAGCTTTGTCCACTCCTCTAAAGTTATTGCCATCGAGAGTGGACCACCATGTTTCACATCTGATGAGAAATTTTCCCCAGTTTGCAAGATTTTGAAATGCATCCCAGCCACACCTTCGGACAAACCAATGCTATCCTTATCCCGTTTCTTTACGTCTTCTAGAATGCCCCAGGCGGCTGCATCCAAATATGAAGGTGCCTCTTCTTCAGCCATGTCAGCTTGTACTTTCAATCCATCAATAGCTAATGCTTCAATATTTTGCATTGCAAGAGGTGCAAGATCCTCAAGGGATACATAGTCATCGTAACCTCCATTTTTGGCCTTGTCATCTAACTTCTCTCTCGATCGCATGCTTGCAGAAGCCTTTCTAGATCCATGCCCATCCAAGTCTATTCCACTTTGACCCCCTGAGAGAGTTGCACTTTGGTGCCTACAACAAAGCATGACTTATCATTCCTAAAACTTCCAAAACAGTAAATGTAAGCAGAATATTAGCACAAACAAAAACAGGAGAAAATTTTAGGGGCCTACCTTTATTAGAGAGAGAGAGAGAGAGAGAGAGAGAGAGATTAATGTCTTCAAAAGCCTTCTCTGAGACCAAAAAGGTAGTACAATGTATGGAAAAGGAAAAACTTGTACGAAACTAGCTACATAAACTAAAGTATCCATGTGATGCTACATGATGACTGTGGTCATTCAGTGTGTGTGTGTGTGTTTGAGAGAGAGAGAGAGAAGGGGGGGGGGGGGGGGGGGGGATGTGAAGGAGAGAGAAAATAGGAAACAAAAAGGGGAGAGAAGGGAGATTCTATATCAACTTTTTTTTCTAGCTTTGCTGAGGCTTCGGCCTTCCTTTTACAAAGGCAAGCCACAAAAACTATACTTTTACCTCACCTTTTTCCATGCTGAAAGGAAAGCCTCTCCATTTGATCGGGTCCGAGTGCTGTAGACATCCCCATTGTTGCAGCAACCTCCTCTGCTGTCTTACCAGTGATATCCTCTAGTGGCATGGCTGCCATAGCCTGTTTTGCAAGAGTTTCGGCACCAAATGAAGCCAAGTGTCTCAAGATGTCCACAGGACTGCAGCCCATTGCAGAGGGCACTACAAGTGGCTTTGAAACCTGCATTACCAGTGAACCACTAGCCCTATTCTTGGGAAAATGTGAAGGGCTCATACACCTTAAAGACCCACCATCCATCAAGTTTAGAACTGAACCTAGATCCTTGCCAAGAGAAGGGAGATGAAGGGCATTCAACTGTGGACCTGGAAATGGACTAACAAAACTACTCATAGATTTAGGAGGAGAACTCTGAAAAGATTTCTCACTTAGACCCCACTCTTGCATCAAAGCCTGTGTCTCCTCGTCCTCCAGCACCTTTGCTCTTGACTTGCTACGCATGGTTTGAGCTGCCTTTTGAAGTTCTGCCTCTGCAGCTTCCATGATGGAGGCTAATTGCAAGCCGTCCTCAGATTCCCATTTCTGCCCAAGTTCTTCCACATTGGGTGTGGGACAAGACCCTCCAGGAAATCTTTCTTCAGCTCTCCCCATCAGGTTGCTTTCTCCCCCTAAAGCTGCATTCTTTGATCTTAGATCCATTCCACCTCCAATGAGGCTGTCACGTTCAAACTGCTTGAGTAATTTTGCCCGTGGGGAGTCTGGCTTGCCCTCCGAAATAGAATGCCCAGAACTAAACCCAATGTCCAACAAGTCTAGAAATTCTCCAGCCACTAGATCTACTTCATCATCAAGATCTGTCTCCAAACCATTCATGAACCTGGTCTCTTCATACAGTCCTTGTCTGGAGGCTAAACCCTCCAGCCGACTGCCCCAAGCTTCTTCACTGCTTTCCTCTGACAGCTTCTTGTTCCTGTCCGTGTATCCCTCTCTTGTGCGCTTAGATTTCTTGTCTACATGGACTGCATCACTTAAAGGGAATCCCACCTTAACCCCCTCATTTTTCACTGGAAATTTACTCTCAGAGTCGTGTATATCACCTTGATTGGCTTTGCTCACCTGAGATTGAGTTGGTGAGAAAGTAAACTCATATCGCTCACTGTCTTCAGGAAAATATTTCAAACTAGGCATGAATTCAAATGAAGTGCTTAAGCCACTGTGCACATCAGACAAAACAGAGGCCCCATTATCCTTATTTTCTATGGTAGGGTCTTGGATTGCAGCCCCCTCCTCATCAAGACTGAGATGCTCTATGCCGTGGTATTTTTCAGCATCAGCACCTGGCTCTGAATGGTGGGATGGGGAGGCCACAGGATCTGATGGCAAAATCTGAGGTGAGCCATGTCTAGAGTTGGGGAGACTGTTGGTGAGAAGTGAGGGTTGCTTAAATCCTCTAAGAGCAGGAAGCATGTCATCACTCCACTCTGAAGTCTCATAATGCACTAGATCATACTTAAAAGTAACAATCAAGGTACTACCTTTGGCCATACCTGAGAGCTCAAAGTTGGTACTCCAGCTATTATTGGTATGCTGTGCATCATCATCGTCCACGTCATTCTGCGGCAGGAGACTACTCAAGTCTATGTGATGCTTGCCAAGCTCCAACTCATCGACATCAAGGGCCACAACCGAGAGGGTGAACAGCTTTGCATCATACTTGATTGTATTGTTGGCATTGCGTGTGCCATACACCGTGCATCGCTGCCGGATGGTCTCCCCAAATTCCGCAACACCTTGAAGAACCCTGGAAGGCATTGTCTGGAGGCCTTCCTCTTTATGGTTCCAATGGACGGTGAGGCGCAGGCCATTCATGAGCGCAGGGAGGCCCTGTATGCTGTGTACATTCAGGGAGAAAAGGACGTGGAAACACTGCTGGGTGCCCACCATCATGTGGGAGATGGCACGGAAGGGCCGCCAACTCCAAAAGCTCTTTTTCTCTTCGTTGTTGTTGCTGCTGCGGCGGCTGCTGGTGCTGTGCTGGGGGTTCAGGCGGCCTTTGTTAGAACCTAGGTTTTTCTTATCGTTGGATTGAGAGAGCCATAGCTTGGGACGATCGTGGGCGATCGAGGGCGATCTGGAGGAGTCTTTGAAGATCTTTTTAGGGGGCGGATCCTGCGAGGGGGTTGGCCGCGAAAACAGAGATCTGCCGCCACTTGCCGAATCTCGTCTGGTGTAGGTGTTGCTGTTTTGAAGGCGGGACTGGACGGAGCTTTTGGGTTTGCTCTGGCCCCGATGAAGGGCCTGGTTAAGCGCCTCCAGCTCCTGCCGTAGCTGCTCTCCCGCTTGATCGGGCTTGCTGGCGGATTTGGGCTGCGGCATGGGGGGTAGAGATGCTAACCACCACCACCACCACCGATCAGACTACAAATTCAAAACCCACATGCATTGCGGGAAAGAGTAAACGATCAGATCACATCGTCTGCGATCAGGTGGGCAAGTGAGAGAGAGAGAGAGAGAGAGAGAGAGAGGGTGTGATTCGCCTCCGAACGTTTTCTAAATTTTTGTGTTTGTCAACTTCGGAATGCACACACAGACACAGTACCTCTGTGGGACGCATTCCTTAAAACCCTCGTGAACTCACGTGTTACTTAATTCTATCTAACATTAGCATTGGGTGGGTGGAACTTCACATGACAGGGGCCATTACTTGTAGGCTGATGAGTGATCTAGCTTCTAGCTTCTCAAAGTTTAATTCTACCATAAAAACATTGAGAGAGAGAGAGGGTGACATAGTAGAGGGAAAAGGGAGGCATTTGCTTTCACAATAACCAATGCAAGCATCACTCTTTTTTTTTATGCAAAAAAATTTATATTATGTATCAAAAAAGATACAGCACCCTAAGGTGAACACTGGAGCTTATGGACTTTCCTAAGCAGTAGATCCACAGTAGCTTTAATCTTCCCTCTCTCCCTAGTCCTTGCTAGTACACGACCTTCTACCACTAGATTCCTTACTCTCCCTATGGAGCTATAGTCACAGCTGGATCCCCTGTGTAGTATAGCATTTCTTGCTTAGTATCAAGCCTCTCAGTGTTTGCCACTTGATATATGGCAGGGTTCATCATGCCCTTGCATCCAATGACTGCTTGCTTCCAGTTGATCTTGTCAAGCACTCCACAGTCATTGAGGGTACACCTCCTTGCACTCCCAAAAAGCATGCCTCATAGATTCCTTATGGGTTTTGCACCTGGGACAGTAAGGATTCCCCTGGCTCCACTTGCTGGTTATGCCCCTAACTGGTAGTTTCCTATTCAGTATTCTCCACTGCACTCTAACAGTGGATTATTGCAGGCAGAGAGCCAGGCAAGCAAGCATCACTTTACAACACAAATAGAATAGGTTGTATTAGAGTTTCTTGTTTTGTGAATAATACAAATCATCTTGTTTTCGATTTTTTTTTAATAAAATAGGTTTTAGATAAGCTTTTGCACTGACCAATGTATGTAAGCAAACCCACAACAAACCATAGAGAGATAGAATAGGTTCTTGTTAGCAAATTTTTGCTTTGGGGTTTCGAAGTGAAGGGGAATCTACCCTCTTGCCTTGGTGTTGAGTGACTACTTTTGTGTCGGTGCGGCGAAATTTCAAATTTTCATCACTGAAATTGATACAAACTGACAGCCTTTGAAATTTTATTCAAGGGCCACCCTGTAAACTTACATGGAACCTTAAATCCTAGTTTGCATGCCTCTCAAAGTTTGTTGGGAACCTCTAAAACCATAATACATTTTCAAAATGCAAAGCATCTCTTACATTATAACGACTTGAAATTTTTTCCATGCATTAATGTAAGATACATGCCATACATAAAAAAGTTTATGAGAAATAGTAAAGGTTGCAATGTGTTGGTACACTATCAGTTGACAAGTACACTTCCACGAGCCAAGTCTTTATGTTTTGGAGTCTCAAGGCTCTTTTAGTCAAATAAAAACATATAGTGTCCACCTAAGTTGGTTCACACATTTGAACTTCTTCCTTCTCACCTTATGCCTCATTTTTAAAAACTTGGTCATTGATGTATTGATGTATCAAGGGTAAAAGTGGCATTTACATGATTGTGAATGAGGAAATGTAATTTTTGAAATGCATCATAGTAACTTGAGATTTCAGTATGGTTTTCATCAAAATAGCTTCGAGTACTTCATTACTTAGTACCAAGGTAAATCCATAGTACATCTCTATATTATCTTAAGGAAGAGTTTCACAAAGCTGCCACGTGACAAGAATTTAGAGGTTCGAGAAGGGGAGGAGGAGATTTGGGTAGCATTTGATTTTGGAAGCCTCAAAAGACGTGCGAAGCACGAGTTCCCAACTAGTAATTACAAAAATGAAGAAAAAAATAGTAATCCATACGGGAAAGGCAAGGACTAGTTCCAAGACAAACATGTGAAAGACAAGACATTTGAGCTACACATATGTAGCTCACATAAAACGAAATAATCTTGTATACACATGCGCATGAACACACACACACACACACACACACAAAGAGACAGACTTTTCTATGGAATATTTACATATCAACAAATAATCATCAAATGAGGGTGCACACCCACACTAGTTGAGGTTGAAACATGTGACTTCCCATTTTTGAGTTGGTAGGCTACACCAACTTAAAAAGAGAAACAAAGCCTAAGGAAAAAAATATAGAAGTTCAAGAACCTTTAAAGTGAGACTAGTCAAATGTATGGAACGAATATTATAAAGCAAAATCAACATTCTTTACAATTACCATCTTTCTCTTGTCATGAAAAAGTATAGGAGTTCAAGAACCTTTAGAGTGAAACTAGTGAATTGTATGTAAGGAATATTACAAAGCATGAAAAAGAAACAAATGTTTAAGAAGGGACTCTCACCCCTCTCACTATCTTTGAGTATTTTAAAATGTGACAGCTATAAAAGATATGTTGTAGTAATGCAATGTAAGAAGGCCACCAAATCAAATTCATATATGGAATCGTTTGACTAGTTCGGAGGTGAGCCACAAAAGTTCCTTTATTGATTCAAAGTTTTTCCCACCCTTTTGGAAAAATGTTAGCATGCTTTGGTGATTCCTATTCATTTCAAAATTATGTTTGCACAACATGTTAGGACACATAAAATATTTATCACTAAAGCATTAGTTAAAGACATCTGGTATTTTTCTATAAAATCAGTTTCTTTGAAAGGTTGATTATGCTCATATGCTATAAAAATATAAGGAACATCATAGGTCTAATGAATATGCATATTATATATCAAATAATGAATTTATATATGCCTCATGAAAGTAGCATCTTCATAAAACACTTTGAAAATTCTTGCAATGCCACTTATTGCAATAAAATTCTAGATATTTATATCTAGTCTGAGAGTTTTTTCTAATTCCTACAATGCCACTTATTGCATATCTTCCAAATTTTTATTTATAGATTTCACCAAGTTCACTTCATGGCAAGTTATTATATACGTTAAGTTCCTTTAATGCATTGAATTAGAATAATCATCATTATAAAACACTTTATTGCTCAACCTTTTATTTTGGATACCATGCTTTTTATGGGTTTCATTATATGCCAAAAAAATTGTGATGTTGTTCACATTTATGTTCTATAAACCCTTAAGGAGTCCCTTCTATAAGCCCTTGAGGAGCTCCCTTCTATAAACACTTGCGGAGCTCCCTTCTATAAACCTTTGAGGACTCCCTTCTATAAACCCTTGAGGAGCTCCTCTCTCCACCCTCTAAATATACAAAGTTTCTATTCCCTCGAATACACAGAGTTTGTATTCTACACAGAGTTTGTATTCCCTCCACCTTATGATATCCTTAACCTTTTTTAATTATGAAATGTTACTCTTTATATTTTTTAATTCACTTAAATTCCTATCTATTGTCAGCTTCCACAAACATGAAGTGAAGAAGAGATTAGAATCTTCTTCTTTCACATGTACACATGCAATCTAGGTATTGCTATCACAAGGAAAAATGTATACATGAACGTTTTGGTCCAATTCAATATATTTTTCATCACTTTTGAATTTTAAAATGGAATATGAGAGAGACTTACATGCATACAAGTAGGACCTTATAGAATTCTTCCACCACTTATAAATTTAAATATGCAACATGAGAGGCACTTACATGCATATAAGTAGGACCTTATAGAACTCTCCTCCATCACTTTTGAATTTAAATGTGCAATATGGAGAGACTTTACATGCATACAAGTAGGACCTTATAGAAGTCTTGAAAAGTATTAATAAATATTACTAGTTACAATATAGAAAGCTTGAAGATTATTATTAAATATTTCTAGTCACAATGAGTCATGGATTTCCTTTATTGTGTGCACTCCTATGATGGTAGGAAAACTAGAAAATATTACTACAAAGTGTAGACTTTTTAAAATGACTGAAGACTTTAGATGAAATAGAATAAAGAGGGTGGCTTTTTTAGGGCTTCATGTTTCTTGTATCATCTTTGTACGAGGCGTGGGCTTCTACTCTGCCTCATCTTACTACTCATTGAACTTTATTGTTATTCTTTTGTAATGATTGTTGAGATATTGAGCTCAACTAGTGTTGTGAACATTGATGATGACCCGCTGGGTGATAGCTTCCACACTTATGCCCTTGGCATGGTTGGTGAGAGTATGGTTGATATACCACCAATGGTTCGGACGACAAGTTGCGTGATAGCCATATTTGGATTACTAAAGTATAGCATAGTTATAGCGCCAACTCATATAGTCACGTTCACACTATGAACCAACCATTGTATGTTATAGTAGGAGAGTACGTTCCCTTATAACATGTACTCTTATCTCTTTATGTTAATGGTTGTATTAGAGAAGAGAATAAGATAGAATAAAATTCAGCCATCCTTATCTCTCTTGAGTCTTGCTCTCTCTCTCTCTCTCTCTCTCTCTCTCTCTCTCTCTCTCTCTCATGTGTGTGTGCGTGCGTGTGTGTGTGTGTGTGTGCACGCACTTGCAAGAAATTCAAGCTATCCCTCTCCCCTGCATTCTCTTTTATTATTAGTAAGGAATTAAGAATTAAGGAAAGAGATAATTTCTCTAATAAGGTTTGCAAATGATATATCCAAGGAATCATTCTTTTGATAGGTCATCGCTTGTAAGTAGTTAACTGGTTACACTTATGATAATAGTGCTTCAAGATAATGTGAATGCCAATTATAACCTTAGAGAGTAGCAAAAGATCTTGTGAAGATAGAATTTGTAAAAATACCCTTATTTATGATAGTATGTGGAAAATTTTGAGCATGTATTTTCCACTAACTTAAATAAGGTTGGCAAAATCAAGTCGCCTCCATGAATGAGAGAAAAATAAAGGTAAACAAGTTTGGGTCAAGTAAGCAAAATAGTCAACAAGTTAGTGGAGCTGGGTGCCACCACTTTGATTAACATCACCTCGCCTAGTCCTTTTGTAAGATTCCCAAGCAACCCTTTTGAAACATGTAACATGGCACTTACATATATAAAGTAGCCCTACCTTGTGATTAATAGGTGGTTATGGGGAAGTTTAGGACTTGATAGATACACCATTGGGAGCTAGACTAGTTGCTTTAAGGACTATTTTTAAGTCTTAGTTGGGCAAGTGTAAATACAAGCTCCTTGTGTATAATGAGTGTATAATGAGTGTATAACAAGTGTATAACTCAATTTTGACATTAACCAATGACGACCATTCCTCGTTGAGAATCAGGCTTATGAAACTTCTAATATCTCTCCCTCTTTCCCTTATTTATCTTGGTTTGATTCCTGTATAATGTAGATAGATGCTAGCATGTTTGTCCCATAGCTTCTTCCAATTGCCTCTTGAGTGTTTTGAAGATGTTCCTTTATTTCTTTTATCAAGACAAGAGAAGCTCTCTCTTCATGCCCCATTAGTAAGGAACTCTTTGTTGGTGTGACAACAAGGAGACTGTACGGAAGCAAGGCTAGCATACCCACAAGTGGAAGTTACATTTACGATTCTTTGTCTACGCCACATGTATCAACAAGGTAAGAGCACTTGTTAGGGAGAGAGATCCATAAGGATTAGCCCAATTCTAATGTTTATTCCAAGCTCAATTGTTTAGTTTATTTCATTGGTCATTAAGTGAGTTAATGTCTTTTACACATATTCATTGGCACTAAGTTCACTGTGCACTTTTAACTGATAATCCCTCGGGCCACCTCAAGCGGTGACACTACCAAACTAAACATACGCACTCCACCCAAGGTGTAAAGTAGACTGAATAATAGTTCTTGAGGATTTTATCCCAGTAGAACCAATAACCTAAGGTTAAATAATACCCCATGGCAATACTATTGAGTTTGCATTGTTGATTACAAATGCACATATAGTTCAATAGTATTCAATAGATCAAGATCTTTATAGGCAGATTGTTGATCATAAATGCACACATAGAGTTCAACAATATTTAACAGATCATAAATGCACACATAGAGTTCAACAATATTCAACAGATCAAAATATTTCTAGGGATATTGTCTTACTTTAAGTCGTGCATACCTACTTTAACCATCCTACACAAATCCCTACTCAATCTAATTCACACAAATTAGTTGTGTCGAGTCGAGCAATCAACCAAGACTTACATGTACTTGAATGAATTTCTTTTATCGAGTCATTTTCTCTCATTAGGGAGTTTAATATTCCATAAGAGAAGAGTCTATCTATAGTCTAAGGAAGAGAAGAGTCTATCTATAGTCTAAGGAAGTAACATGGAGGTTATGGGAGTGCAAACCAAGTACATGACTTAATAAGAGGAGGTAATGATATTCAATAACAAAGAATAGGAGATTTTATTGAGTCATTTTCTATGGTTTGGGAGTTTAATATTTCATGTGAGAGGAGGCAATGAGATTGAACAAAGACCATAAAGTTTATCGATTCATTTTCTATTGTTCGGGAGTTTAATATTCCATGAGAGAAGAGTCTATCTATAGTCTAAGGAAGTAACATGGAGGTTATGAGAGTGCAAACCAAGTCTATGGCTTAACGAGAGGAGGCAATGAGATTCAACAACAAAGACTAGGAGAGTTCTTGAGTGAAACATGATCAATCGAAAGAAGTGAAGAGCCCGATGTATAAGGGGGACATGAAAGACCATGGGATACATATCCAAACATTTTCTAAGAAGTAGGAAAGGGTGAATGGAATTACAAAGGACACATATTTGGAGTTATTTTTTACTCCTTGAAAGGCAAGCCAAAGAGTGGTATTATGAGTACTCACCTATTGAATGGGACTACAACAATGAAAAAATCAAGGAAATGTAAAATTCACCCACGATGCACAACCTTTGGTGATGGTTTTTCAACCACTTGAATTACTATAGTATCAAAAAATGGGAGCATTGTAGGCCATCGTATACTTTAGAAGAGCGAACTTAGCAAGGAAGAAAACTTGAAAAATGACAAGTCAAGAAAGACAAAGATTAGCATTGACTCTAGAATGAAAGAAACTCTAAGGCTAAAAAAGAAAAAGGTACGTCAACTCAGACAACCATGATTCTAAACCGAACAGGAAGAAGAAGAAGAAAGCTCATCTTCATGAAAAGCATAAGAAGGAGAAGGATTACAGTAAATTATTAGCCATCATGAAGTAGAGGCATTAACAAAGTAGATTGGTGGCAAAAAATGTAAAAAGGTGATTAGGAAAGGAAAAGTGAGCCATTCCAAATATGTGAAATCATACAATGATGTCCGGACAAATAAGCACAAGTTATTTGAGTAGTTGAAGCAGAACAACTAGCACATGTAGGGTTTCAGCCCTACTATGGTAGTTGGAAGATAAACATGGCTATGGTTGTTGCATTGCACACAATAGAGAAGGGAGAGAGATAAGATAAGTTCAATACTAGAGAGAGGTGAAGTATACGACTCAAATTAATGTGACACTTTCTTGATTATTTCAATAAAAGTACAAGTACCTTTATAGGTTACAAAGGTTGCCTCCTAACATCACTATTTATGCTAAACTCATAAAAGTTACAAGGGTTTCCTCCTGAGATCACTATTTATGTCAAACTCACACAAAAATATAAATATTATTATGACCCCTCTAAGAGGAGGTTCACACACACATACACAAAAACATAAATGACCCATCTAAGAGGTGGTTCACATGCACATGTAAGACCTTGATTCCCAACAATCCCCCCCAAGGGATTACCTCACACTGCTATCTCTAGGATAAATCTAGGTTGATGGTTTCTCATGCCTAGTCAAAAATAAATCACATGGCTCTAGTTGGGATCCAAAGGGTAGATTACACACAGGATCAAGTCACATACTCACACCACACAACTACACACAAAACAACTTAAAACAACACAAACTTGGACTTTTAAAAAGCCCATTCATCGTTATAATAGTTTTCTTCCTCTATGGAAAGCTATGTCTCCTCAATGATGTTTGTTAACCACGTTGGCTAAAATTACTCCACGCGTGGAAACTTCTTCAACCATATTTTTTTAACCACGCGGTGTACTTCATATAAAATGATTATGGAAAATCTCCAATGCTGGTGATGTACATTTAGGCTAGGAAATCAGCCTAGACTAGCCTAGACATTTTGACTAATGAGAAAACACATAATCCCACTCACAATTGAGTTTTAGTTTTCTTGCTCTTGTGTTTGTGTTGATTGTATGCTTTTCTCTTATTCTTATTAATTGTTAGGGATTGTGTGGGTAAATGATGGTGTTGTTGTATGTTCTCTTCTCCCTCTCTCCTTCTCTTGTCTACATTCTCATTCTTTCACTGATCGTGGCATAAAATTAGAGGTTGAGATTTTCATAGCTGTCTCTCTCTTTACTCCCCACCCATTTGCAAAGCTCCTTTGTAGTAGTGACAATAAAGGAGGGACGTTGAGGACCCTAGCTCTCCACAAGAGAGAGTTACTCTACCAAGAGTGGATTGAGGTGCACACCCGTGCATTCTCCTCTCCTTCTCTCTATCTTGCAAGGCTTGGGTGTTCTCTCCCGTGAACATCCTTGGCACCGCTACCGGGGAAGTGCCTTGGCTTAGGACTCCCTTGCCATAGTTTATCTTTGGAGTATTGACATAGCCCAATTAGAGTGTAAATCCATCGTTTCTAACCTTTGTTTGTTGATGTTTTATGGTTTTTTTTGCTTACCTCCATGCAATGGAGCATGGAGGCCTTTGAGCTCAAGTTTCATGGCTGTAAGTAAGTTTCTAATTCTATTTCCTTTGATTTTAGTTGATTCCTTCTTGCATTTATAATTTTCTAAGTTTTTGTTTATCATAAGACTTAATCTCACCATTAATCTTTTTATAAACACCATTAGGATGCATTAATCTTTTTATAAGCACCATTAGAATGCATTGTGCACATCATTAGGTAGGTTAGAAAAAGCTAAAGCATGTTATAAAATAAAAAAATCTAAAAATATATACCATTAAGGAGTAATTAGAGTGCAAATTTGGATTTTTAGGCCAAAACACAATAAATTGCCCTGTAGTTTACTTGTATACGTGCTCAATTGGGCATGGTTATGTACATTCATAAGTCCAAATGCACGTTCATAAGTTTAACAAGGAAAATTTGCACAATATTCTCATTAAGGAACGGGTTAGAAAATATTCCTCACATAAATGTCCATAATGATAAAAGCGGTTGAAAATTGACTATCATGTGTTCTTGAAGTGAGAATGTACGTTTCATCTATAAACGCATGTTCATAAGCCCTAGCCATGCACGTTCCTAGCTAGGAATGCTCGTTCTCATGAGAATCATGTATTCTTGAAGTGAGAATGCACGTTCTCATTTATAAATGTATGTTCATAAGCCTTGGCCATGCACATTCCTAACTTTGAATGCATGTTCTCATTTCCCCAAGCAAGCTCCAAAAAGTTATGAATGCACGTTTCTAACTCTAACTGGGACCTAGCCACGCGCATTCCCAAATCACTTAGCCACGTATGTACCTGCTCAGAATGCACGTACTCAACTTGTGAATGCACATTCACAAGTCCAACATAAATACAAAATTAAAAAATTCAACCGAATCCAGAATATCTAGGACCACTTGTTGGACTTGTGTTAGTTGGATGGGTATTCTTAGCTCATCACCCTTACATGAACACGAGGTCAATAGGATTTTTAGACTCAATACCACACCTGAGGAGAGTGCCTCGAATGATGCCAGATCAAGGGCACCCTCTCAAGAGAAATCTCTACACACTTCACAATCCTTGGACCCCCATAGTGTTGAGAAACATGGATCAAGGCTACGCCAGGCTAAGGTGGATTGAATCAAATGCTAAACATGATTAAAAGAGCATGAACGCGAATGAAAAATTACTAAAAGAGATAAACAAGATATGCAACCAAATGGACTTGATATTGCTTGAGTTGAGTGGATTGTGTGTTAAATTTCTTGGAAGCGAGTCCCTTTTATAGGGGTTGGGTATAATCCTTGAGCTTATGTGGAATAAACCTAGCTTGCCCATGTGGTAGCTTGCTACACATACCCACTCCCTACCTATTCCTTGTGATCAATGACACCACATTTCTCAACACCCCCCCTTGGTGCCATTTTCCTAGGCTACTGCAAGGTGGTCGGATGTGAGGTTTACAACATATCAGCACACCCCTCCTCATTTCTAACTTGGTTGAGTAACTAAGAGGCTCTTTTGTCTTGGTTACTCTCTAGCTTAGAGGTTATTTTAGAGATGGTCGGGTTGATTTTCACTCCCCCAGGGTGCTACTTTGACTACTCTTGCTGTGCTGGTGGAGTGTTCTCAAAACATATCAATTTTCCTACTCATTTGGTGGCTTTTACAACATATGATTTGGGTTAGGGTAGTGGTCGGTAGCTCCTTTAGTGGTACTGTTAGCTCGAGATCTCCTTGCTCTTGCTTGATGATGAAGATCCGTTTCTTGCATCCTTTATGCTTTTTATCGTGACCTTCTTTTTCTTCTTGGCTCTTGGTCTTTCTTATTTGGCTTGACTCTTGGCTCTTTGACAGGTTCTTTGATGTGGACTAGATGCTCTTCATTGCATAATGCTTTGTACTTAATCTTCTTATGTGTCTTTGATGCACTATGTGTGATTGTTGTGCTTTGGAATGTAGTCATCTCATGCACTTATGCTTTAGGCATGTTTAGATTTGATGTAAATGCACTCTTTCTTTGCTTATGCACACATGCGTTCGCATGCTTATTTGGTTGTGAGATTTTTACAAGGAATTCGCTCTTCATTTTCACACTCACTCTTGCGTGCTCATATTGGCCGCTTTTACAATGGTTTTTAAATTTTATCTTTATCTTTAAATTTTTTTCGTGGTCAAAATCAGGTTGCTAATTTCTTCTGCTACACCTTGCACCTCTCTATTGTTTGCTACTAGGCGTTCTACTGTGCTGAAGGAGTAGTCGACAAGGACCTAGCTACAAATGTTCAAGCTAGAGGAATAGACCCAGACCTACAAGAATCGAAGAGATATTGAGGTAAAGGAGGCCACCACCAACATCGCCACCTAGTCTTCCATTCTCAATAAGTGGCCGCCACCAAGCTTGCCACCTAGAGATTAAGGTAAGGGAGGCCGCCACCAACCTTGCCACCTAGTCTTCCATTCTCAAGCAGCAAGCTAACCTCGCCCCAAGATTGAGGCCAACAAGATGGCACCTCACTCTTCTATTTGTGTTTATTTTTTTGACTTTGCTTCTCTCTCTTATAATCAGTGCTGCTAACATGGCCCAATGTGCTTTACAGTCACTTCTCCCTTGAGCATCACGTCTTTTTAGCACCCGCCCCAGCAAGTGACCCACCAGAAGATAACAAGAGAGTCAATGGATGAGATGGGATCCCCCTTTAAAAATTGTTATCAATGGCAAAGGCAAATAGCTCCAAGTACAATAGCTCAACACTTCACACTACTGAAATCTGGGTTGTTTTGCATCTTCCCTTCTCTAAGCTGTTGATGTGGTGAGTAGCAAGATCTCGACTTGTCTCTCTTCCCTTGATTACCCCAATGCTTAAAATGAAATTGCAAGACCTATCATGCTTTCATGACCATCGATGTCCTTCCTTGTGTAGCAGTCCTTCTTTTTTAGACCACTTAGCAAGTGTAGGAGAGAGATCTAATGCAACCTATCAACCTAGATTAATGCAAGTCTCACCTGTTCACCTTGCCAAGTCTAGCCAGCCCAACTTTGATACCATGTTAAGAAAAATGAATCAAGGCTAGGCTTGCTAAGGTGGATTAAAGCAAATGCTAATAAACATGATTAAAAGTGCATAAACGAGAATGAAAAATAACTAAAAGAGATAAACAAGATATGCAACCAAATGGACTTACTTGATGTTGCTTGAGATGAGTGAACTGTGTTACATTGATTGGAAGTGACTCCCTTTTATAGGGGTTGGGTGCAATCCTTGAACTCATGCGGGATAAACCTAGCTTGCCCATGTGGTGGCAGCTTCCTACACATACTCACTCCCTACCTCTTCCTTGTGCTCAATGGCACTGCATTTCTCAACACATAGGAGCCAAGTGACCCTAGAAATTGAGCATTTGAGAAGTGTTTGATTAAATGTGTGCCACATGTGAATGGTCTGATGGCCTTGTATAGGTAACTACCTTCGGGCCTTAGGTGGGCCTTACCTAGAAGGGAAGGCAAGACAGTGGTTTCGGTCACTAAAACTAGAAGACAAGGCTGACTTTGACTCCCTGAAGACTTCTTTCACAATTGGGTACTTCCACCAGGGAACCCGATGGAGCCTGATCGATCAATTGTACAAAGGTTATTCACAACAAGCCTTTCTGAAGGTACCGATGAATAAGTTGGGCCACTACTTTCAAAGTGACCTTAAGAATGACATCTCCCTTGTGAAATACAAGGATAGCCAGGTCACCGCCATCTTAGATAGAGGGGCTAGAGTCAGCATCATTACCAAGAAGTGCTAGGAGAAGTGGGGGAAACCATCACTAGACACACTACCAGCCTAATAGTTAAGCTCACGCTGATGGAGGAGCCATAGAAAAGGCATGGTCCGAGACATCATCAAGGGCCCCGTAAACAAGGATGTCGTCAAGTGGGAAGACATCACCTGCTAGACCTTCACATCCTTGCCCGTGCTGTGACTATGCTGATCAACCTCTACTTAATGGATAGGTATAGCCCGCTGTAACCTCTCCCTTCTCACTTGCCTTAAGCTGGGTTAGGCCATCAATTGGGCTAACCACTTTCATATGGAGCTCCATAGCATTTGCGCCAACTCCGCCAACAAGTTGAGGGAAGCCATGATCCTCACCAAGGTACTCTACTATGCTGCTCACTGGGAGGAGCTCCCTGAACCTTACAAAACTACCAATGTGTCACCACCCAAGAAAACCCCCTCCAAACCCAATGGTTCCTTTCCATGACAATTCACAAACCCAAAAAGAAGAAAAATCTAGACCAGAGGCCTTGGCAAGTGAGACCTTTACAGACTTTATTGAGACAAACCTCATGGATACCATCACCAAGTCAGCAAAGTTGTAGGTCCAAGAAATGTCCCACCTATGCTGGCCCATCCCATAGCGTCCTCAAAGGTGCCAAAAGAGACATCAACTTCAAAAGCTGACCATTTTTCACCTCAAGTGAAGCACCATCCCACCCATGCTAGCCCATCCCAAAACATCCTCAAAGGTGCCAGAAGAGCCATCAACTTTGAAAGCCCACCATTTTTCACCTCAAGTGAACCACAGAACATCATAAAGGCCCACCACACTGGATCTAGTAAGGCAACCTCACCTTGGTGGAAAGCTTTTCCCAAGAACTCTTCCATTCATAGGACTACCTGCCTGATTTCCCTGCCACATTCTCCTCCCTCCTCTAGAACCTGACAAACAGCATGACAACATACACGATTAGGCAGAAGGTGTAGACCGATGAGGCCCAACAAGCCCTCCTCCTAGAACACGCAAACATCACCCAGCTAGAGACCTAGAAGGTTGCTGCCATTGCCCTCAACGATTGATTACAGGTCCAAGCCCTTGAAGATGAATCTAGAATTGGCACAAACTAGAGGAGCCTAAGCCGCAAGAGCCAAAACTCAGGAGGAGCTAACTAATGCCACTGTCGCACTGTCAAATAACTAAAACTCTGGAGGAGCTAACTAATGCCACTGTCGCACTGTCAAATAACTAAAACTCAGGAGGAGCTAACTAATGCCACTGTTGCACTTCAAATAACTAAAACCATGGCTCGCAACCACCAAAAGCAGCTCATGGTGGATGCCCACAACCAAATATCCAAGCACCCCAAGGACTTCTAGAGAGCCCTCAATGCCAAGGATATGCCAACATCGCGCAATTGGAGTAACTTTCATTCGAGATGAAGGCTAGACACCAACCCAAGAATATTCCACCATCGCTCAATTGGAGTAACTTTCATCTGAGATGAAGGTTAGACCCCAACATAAGAAGATCACCATGGCCACCGAGAGGACGGGGGACTGTTGATGGATGCAGCCATACTGACCTCCCAAACTTTACCATCTCTCCCCAACCCCCCTTCGGCCTCCTCGAGCTTCAACACCACACCCTCTTGTTCAAACATGCACCAAATACATACCTAGAAGGATGGGGCCAAATGGGCCATGTACATGTGAAATGGATCAAATCACTTAGCTTGTGGGTGGGTGAAGCTTCTCTAGTACGTAGTTTTGAGTTTAACCACTTGTTTTGATGAAACCACTAGGTGGTATTGAGTTGTATGGAATCTATAAAAGGGTACTTGCCTATAAAGTAATCAATCAACCATTTTTCCCAACATTGTTCTTTTGTGTGTATACATCATTTTACACTATTCTTCTATATCATGTGTTTTAACCTAGCACTAGTATTTGATCTACCATAGCCAACTTGCACATGGCTTTCAATATTTCAACATGGTATCTTAGAACAAAGAATAGTTAGGGATCCTAGGATGATCCCAACCCCAAATTAGGTCACATTTAATGATATCTTATGTTCTTCACTACATTTCAAGCTGCCAGCCATACCCACAGTTGGTGGAGGGTTCAATGCTCCCCGCACACTCATTCATTCCCCACCAAAATTTGTGAGGGTCTTCCCTATCTCTGGGCAAACTAGCGTGGCACACCAATTAGGTAGATTTGATGTGTACGTTGCGCCATTGTTGTTTCCCCCAAATCGAGTCATTTTTTGCTCTCCTGCACGGTTGTACAGCATGTGCCACCTCTACAATCCGTCATTGCCTAATTTCCCTTAGCTATAGATGTGCCTACATGTGCCCTTGCTTGCCCTAAGAGGTCTTGAAAAATAGCTTTCTCAGCTAGGAGAACTGAGCTCTTTCTCAAAACTATGTTTTTCACAGCCATATCTACAAGCTCTTCTAACTTTCATTAGTGATTAATTATCACTAATCCTATCTTGTTTTGGCTAATAAAGTGGTCTATCTAATAATTATCAGTTGTTTCTATCTCAATGTTTGTCTTGGCTCCTCTTGCAAGGCCAAACAAGGTTCTTGAAATGAAATCTAAGCCTCTTCCAAGCCTTTCACAAGCTTCTAGTTCAAGTATCTCATTCACTACTAAGAGCTTCAATCTTCAAGGTGACTCAAGTTTGACTCAAACCCTCTTCAATACTTGCTCTCAAGTGTGTTGCTCAACTCTCTCAACCGTAATGGCCTCACATAACACTACCTTTTGCTTCAAGGGGAAAACTTTCCACACTTGGCAAACCCACATCAAGATCATCCTCATGAAGAAAGGCCTATGGAGCATCACAAATGGAAAGGAGAGGAAGCCAAGGGACAAGGCTACTATCCCGACATGGGAGACCAGAGATGACAAAGTAAGAGCCATCATAAATCTTGAGTTGGATGATACATGCATTTACCATGTGGATGGGTGTGAATCTTCCAAGGCTTCATGGGATCAATAGGATACCCTATTTGGGGCTCAATCTAGGAGCTCTAAATTTGGTTTACTTATTGAGTTTTTTAAACTTGATATGAATTCTACAACTTCTCTTGCATCTCATCTTAACTAAACCCTAAACCTTGCAAGCCAATGACACCCCTTTCTCCCACTAGTCTTGGAAGAGGGTGAGATCCCCAAGGGCCCCATTGAAGAGAACAGCAACAAATGCACCACTTGATTGCCAATTCAACTAGCAGGATCCTCTTGATGGGATAGACATCAACTGTGCAATCAAAATATTGAACCAAAGGTAATGCCTATACCTTCCTCCAACAATAACAGGATCATTGACCACCTAGACCTTAACCTCATCAAGTTCTATCTAGAGCAAAAGTTTCAATATTGGTTTAGATCTCATCCCCGCAAGCGGGATAGGAGAGGCTACAGTGTACCAAAATCAATCCATTAAACCAGGGTGAGTTCCCTCTCAAAGCTATCTCTTAGCCTTTGTATTGACACGATGTAGATCATAAAAGATACCTTCTATACAAAAAACTTGAATTTCTTCTCAATTCACTCTCATGTATGGACTAAAGACACCACACGCCATCACATCCCCAATCATGCTTGATCTTATAGGCAAACAACCTATGTGTGATGATGCACATATCTTCTAAAGGTAAAATATTGGAAGGTGTACTGCTATGCCCCCTCGTGGTATCTCAGGATAAGCCCACTTTACCTTCCAATTGACTACAGATGGGCATGGGACCTTTTTGAGCAAGAGCTGGAGAAGAATCCTAGATTTGGTGGCCCCACCATCCATTTTTTCAGGCTCATCATTGTACTTTTAGTGGAATTCCCAGAATAGCACACCCTAGATGAAGGTATGCAAGGCGTGGCCTTTGACATCAACAAGGGCCCCACACTTCACCAAATACTCAGCTACTACAAGCAAGTGGATGCAATGCTGTCGTCTGCTCATTTTCAAAGACATGTTCAAAACTGCCTTCTTCTAGACAAAGCCTTCCGCACCACCTAGTACACGAAGTCTCGCTTTAGCTTTTACTAAAACTTCAGGGCTTCAAAATTGCCTTCTTCTAGACAAAGCCTTTCGCACCACCTAGTACACGAAGTCTCGCTTTAGCTTTTACTAAAACTTCAAGGCTTCTACCATTAGCCTCCCATGGAGCTTCATTGGACGGAACCATGGTTAGAGAGGGGCATGTTAATCACATTGGCTAGCATTACTTCACATGCGGCAACTTCTTCAAGCCATATTTTTGTACCGCGGAATATGCTTCATGTAAATAATTATGGGAAATCTTTGAGCTTACGACTTGTGTAATGCCAGAAGATAGTCAACATCAAGCTTATGACTTGTGTAATGCCAATGATGCTGCTCTACATGTGGTGCAACATTCTTACATCTACATCTTTTTTTGCCTTCATCGGAGGAAAGTAGCTTAGATTAGCTTATTGGGTCCTCGAACATTAGTTGGGTGGCCAAACATTGTACAAATAAGCATTGTATATAAGACATTTGGACTAATTAGAAAACACATAAACCCATTCTTATAATTATGTTTGAGCCTTCTTGCTCTTGTTATGCTTTTCTCTTCTTGTTATTATGGCATGCATGCTTAGGGATTATATGGGTGAGTGATGGTGTTGTTGTATGTTCCCTTCTCCCTCTCTCCTACCCTAGCTCTCCATAAGAGAGAGTTACTCTACCAAGAGTGGCTTGAGGTGCACATTGGTATGACCCGTGCATTCTCCTCTCCTCGTTATCTTACAAGGCTTGAGTGTTCTCTCTCATGAACAATGTTGGCATCTTCCTTTTTGTTGAAACAGTACGTCAATAGATAAATTAGCCATTCTAATTCCTCAACATTTTCCTCTCTGGCTAGTACATCTATATGATCCCATTCAGTTTCAATTACAGGATAGCACATGTGAAATATCTGAGAAAGGTACAGATGATACCTCTCACCAAAGATGGGAGTGGATGAAGTGTATGATGATCGTGCATCTGCCATATCTACAAACACAGATATAGCATCAGTAGGTTTATGATAGGTCAATCTAGTTCTTGATTGTATATATAACGTGCTCTTGCTCTTTTTACTATTTTTTGCTTTTCTTTTCTTTTCTTTTCTGTGTATGAAGCTATATATATACATCCCCTTGAATTTGGCAATTACATGGTCAGGGGAGAAGGTTAAGGAGGAAGCATTAGAATGTCGAGCGTGAGTACATGCTCTCCCTTTCCTTGGGTAGATCATATTTTTTGCAATGATGTTACAGCCTCTTGGAACCAATTTGTCCAATGGATCATAGGTTGTGATGTGGGCAGTGTTGGAATTAGGGTTGCAGGAAAGCACACAAAGCTTGGAGAAGCAGAAGCAAGAATGCACACAACACACAATGTATTAGATTGTGTCAATGGACAAAAGATTAGTTAGCCCTAGAAGGATGGGCGTATATACAAGCCGGGGGAAAAAACCTCTTAAAGAGGGAAAAAGTGCCCCGGCGGTCCTCAGTGTGTTCACACACATCACTTCCTATATATATATATGGCAACAAATCCCCCCTGGGAGTGATGGTGTGAACGAGAGCTGGCACTCATGTATAGGGGAGTGCCATGCCCGAAGTAGATCAGTCCACAAAGGGGAGCAAGCCCAAAGCTTTGCGGAAAGCTTCGAACTTCTCACGAGGAAGCGCCTTTGTGAAAAGATCGGCGAGGTTGTCCTGTGTTGGCACATAGGCCAAGCTGATCTCTCCTGCTGAGAGTCTCTCCCTGACATAGTGATAATGCACCTCAATGTGCTTTGTGCGAGCATGAAAAACTGGGTTTCTTGCAACTGCCAATGCGTTCTGACTGTCAGTGAAGATAGAGGTGACAGACTCCTGTCCAACACACCCAAGTCAGCCATAAGCCGTCTGAGCCACACACACTCAACCGTAGATGTGAAAGCTGCCCTGTACTCAGCTTCACAACTAGAAGTGGCCACAGTAGGTTGCTTCTTGCTCAACCAAGATATGCATGAGCTACCGAGCATGAAACAAAAACCACTTGTGGACACTCTTATGTCATAGCAACCAGACCAATCTGAGTCCGAAAAAGCATGTAAATTTGGCGGCAACGATCCCCCCTAGGGATAAAATAACCCAAGATGTATGGTGCCACTCAAGTAGCGAAAGATGCGTTTAACTACCTTCCAATGCTGAGACCCTGGGCTATGCATAAACCTGCTCACCTATGAGATTGCAAACTGAATGTCTGGCCTCATAATGCATATATAAATGAGGCAACCAACAGCTGTCTGATAGAGTGTGACATCAAAGTAATCTCCAGCATCATAAAGACTCAACTTCAAACCTATCTCCATTGGAGTAGCAATAGGCTTGCAGTCTTCAAGGCTAAATCTCCGCAACAATGTCTCAATATACTTTGTCTGACACAAAGCAATACCTCCATCACATTGCTTAAATTGTATCCCCAAATAATGATGCAAATGCCCCAAATCTGACATTTCAAAAGAGGCATTCAAATCAGCCTTAAAATCAGCAATATGACTCTCATTTGGTCCTGTGAGCAGCATGTCATCGACATAGAGAGCAATGATTAGATGTACATCATCCACACGTTTAACATACAAAGTGCTTTCTGTTGGACTATTCTGAAAACCATGTGCAGTCAAATATGCATGTATCTTTTTATACCAAGCTCGTGGTGGAGCTTGCTTTAAACCATATAAAGCCTTTTTCAACCTGCACACTTTGTTTTCGTGCCCTCTTTGAACAAAACCACGAGGCTGCGATACATACACCTCCTCATGCAAATCTCCATTCAAGAACGCAGTCTTTATGTTCAGCTGATGTACATTCCAACCATTATGAGCTGCCAATGCACAAATGCTATGAATGGTAGTCATACGACAAGTGGGAGCAAAGGTCTCATCAAAATCAATGTCCTTTTCTTGAGCATAACCCTTTGCAACAACAAGTCTAGCTTTATAACGATCAACACTGCCATCTGGCTTTCTTTTCAATTTAAAAACCCACTTACATCCAATGGCCTTTTTACCAATAGGCAAATCACACAAAGACCATGTACCATTCTTCATTATAGCATCATATTCACTTTGCATTGCAGCCAACCAATTTTCTGATTTTTGTGCCTCATCAAATGAAAGAGGTTCTTCCTCTTCACACATACTAGACACAGCTAAAGCATAACAATCTGATGCATAAGAGGCATGCTGAAAACCTGAACGAGTATGACTAGACATAGGTGCATCAATTTTACTATCACGCAAGGTTTGTACCAGTCCATTTAGGCATACCTCTAGCCTGCTCATTTTCAGCCCTATCCTCATGAATTATATCCTGTAAATTTGCATTAGAAATAGGCTGATCTATGATGTCATTTGAAATCTACATAGGTTGAATATTTGCCTTATTATGACTTACATTTGAATTATATCCTGTAAATCTGCATCAGAAATAAGCTGATCTATGATGTCGTTTAAAATCTACATAGGTTGAATATTTGCCTCATTAGGACTTACATTTGAATTCCCACCTATAAATAGAGACAACAATGTATCAAATACATCCCGTGAGCTCACACCTGTCTCTTTGGTACATGATAACAAAGGCTGCACAGCATCTTCCACAAAAACAACATCTTGACTAATCAAGATACGCTTTGATTGTGGATGATACAATCTGTAACCCTTGCTCTCAGCACTGTAGCTAATAAAAATACATTTAACAGCCTTACCATCCAATTTTTTGCGTTGTTGCACAGGCACTAAAACATAGGCCAAGCAACCAAAGACACGCAAGTGACCAATAGAAGGCTTCCTGCCATGCCAAGCTTCATATGGAGTAATAAACTGCAAGGCCTTAGTAGGACACCTGTTGAGTACATATGCAGCACACATGACAGCCTCAAGCCAAAACGCATGTGGCAAAGCTTGGCTCTTGACCATACATCGTGCCATCTCCATAAGTGACCTATTTGTCCTCTCAGCAACACCATTTTGCTGAGGGGTATACGGCACTGTACATTGGTGTTTTATCCCACGACTAGCCAGAAATGCATCAAACTCTTTAGACATGTACTCCCCCCCTCGATCAGAACGAAGGGTGCCCACAGTACAATTGGATACATTTTCAACCATAAGAAAAAACTGTTTGAAGCACAAAAACACTTCGGACTTTGCCTTCAGTGGATATACCCATGCATGCCTTGAGTAATCATCAATGAAAGTCATGAAGTATAAGTGTTTACCAAATGACGGAGTTTGCATAGGCCCACATACATCACTATGTACAAGTTGCAATTTGCGAGTGGCCCGCATAGAACCATCCTTTGGAAATGCAGAACGCTGCATTTTGCCCAAAATACAGCCTTCACAAACATGTTTCAATGGTGCCTCAAGAGGGGGCAATGAAGCAACCATATCAAATTTCTGCAAACGTAGCAAACTAGCAAAGTTCAGATGACCAAAACGAGCATGCCATAGTTTTGCATCTGAAATTGCCTTTTCATCAGAAACTGCATTTGCTAAATCTTCCACACACTTGTCATAAGAATTGAGCCTATACAGCCCACGAAACAAGGTGCCAGATACAATAATCATATCACCAGATGTCAAATCATGAACAGTATATCTATCATCCACAAATTTGACTATAAGTCCAAGTCTAGCAGCGCAGAGACAGACAATAGATTCTTCTTTATCCCTGGCACATACAAAGCATCTGAAAGTGTGAAAGCGCTGCCATTTGCAGCAGTAAGCATAATTTTACCAATGCCCTTCACTGGGTAAGAAGCATTATTGTGGCACATGTGACAGTATTCCCATTAGGGACAGCCTCAAGAGAAGTGAACATATCACGATGCGAGGTAATGTGCTTTGTAGCACCACTGTCAAAATACCAAACATGAGAGTCAATAGAAACTGCCAAACATGCATCATGTACAGATGGGTCATACTGGCAATACACGCTAAATGCCCATTCTGTATCCTGCACAACATTTGCAGAATCTGCATTTGTAGAAGCATCCGCTAATGTGGCTGCATTTGACTCTTTCTTCTTTGCCTCTTTAGCCTTTAGCTTAGGGCAATTCTTAATGACATGATCATTTGCCTTACAATAGTTGCACCTGGTCTTTTTCTTGCCTTTATCAAGAGCCTTCGCAGACTTATTGTTGCTACCTATGGAAGGAGAAGAAGTTGCAGACCTACTAATAGGAGAAGAAACTGTGGAAGGGGCTGCCTTACCACTTCTTCTCTGCTGCTGGGCAGCAATAAATGCTTGATCAACTGCACGCTGCCTGGCCCTGTTTTGCCTGGACTGCGCTTCTTGCAAGAGCTTGTTGACTAAAGTATCATACTTGACAGCATCAGGTCTGTCCTCACCAGTAAGAAGTCTCCACGTGGAAGCAAAAGTCTGATATGTCTCAGGTAAAGCATCAAGAACAGTCTGCACAAGAGAATGATCAGGAATAATCTCACCTGCAAAAATCAACTGTTCCTTGAGATCTTTAATCTCAGCAAGAAAAACATTCATGTCATCATCTTCCTGCATAATCTTCAATTCTAGCTCTTTACGCAGGTAAGAGATTTTTGCCTCGTTACGACCTGCATACAAACCAGCTAGAATATCCCAAGCCTGTTTTGCTGTTTTAGTTGAACGAATATGTGGGGTGATGTTACGTTTGACAGAAAGTGCAATCAAGGCATGAGCTTGCGCATCTTTACCATCCCAAACGAGCTTGTTCAGTAGTGGGTAAAATAGCAGCAACAGTAGAGCTGCTAGAACCTGCAACATCCTCAATAGATCCTACATCCAAAGAACCTAGATGTGCATCCATACCCTGCACAATGTTCCACACTCCTTTTGCAACCAAAACATGCTGCATCATGTATGCCCAAAATGGGTAGTTGCTGTCTCCATCCAGTTTGTCTTCAGCAGACAACATGCGAAATACATCATTATTGTTATCAGCCATGGCCACTGACTGAAACTGATGCAAAAGCTACCTGTAATGAAGCAAAGACTGAACAGACCATGGAAGCTTGGGCATAAGGTCCAAGAAGACAAGATGTCATGTCATGATAAAAGGTATAGGGCTAGTGCCTTTTATAGTCCTAAGACCCCATATGCCCTACACAACATATGTGTAAAGGCCCCTAAGCCCCCATGTGCCTAGGCCCATCCCCTATATGTGAAAGATCCATGTCCCCTCCATGCAACGAATTCAAGGGTGCTAGCAGTGGAAGTAGCACTTCTTGCACTAGGCAGGGTCCCTCACTCGGGGCCTCGCCCACGTATACGCGGACAAGAGACTAATCCCTCGGTTATTCCAAAACCGAACTCGAAAAAACTTCCCTCGCCCGGAAAGCACGGGCGATTCCTCCAGGATATTTTTACACTAACGTAGTCAAGAGCCTTAACTAACTGAACTGATCTGACCGAACCCGTAAGTCCCATAGTTAGATCAAGGAAAAGACTTACACTTGGATCATAGAGACAACGCTTTTTTCCTCATCGAGAGGCACAACCATTGATTCTTTTCCATATAATAATTTTTATCCAAGATTTATATCATATGTCTTACCATAACAGAATTAAGTCTCATTTTAGGGATCCCCATCAGTCCAGCATAACCCCATCCAGTCCCGTGGGTTAGCCAACCGCCCAACCATTGTAGTGATGGGATCCATTTAAGAATTTGGTTAGGTTTTGTCCTGGGGGTACCAGGGAAAAGAGTTCCCAGGCCCCCCAGCCAGATATTCATAGTATCACTGATCATAATCCTCTAAAATATCCAGTTGAATCCTGTAAAATATCCGGTTGAATACTAATTTCTAATTTTTCCTTTATCGGTGTACTTATGGCATCATTGGCAACCAGAACGCTCACCACCTATCCACTTAGAGGCCTTTTCGATAGTTCCTAGCTCATAGTACCCGGCAATATATTCACTTATAAAAATCAAAATGGAATCTCCATTGAAGATCAGCAACATCAACCAACAGATCCATATAAAAGAACCATGGACTCATCCGTTGAGGACTAGCAAGGTCAATCAACCAGATCCATGCCCGAATTCAGAAAACAACTCTTACTCCTTGATCCAATATCTTCCCGGACGCACGTGTGGGTATCTTCGGCGACCTAGAGCCCGAGCACTATATGGTCAGCACCCTCTAGGATCCTTCGCAAGTCACCTAGTGCTTCACTCATAGGCCGCTTCTTTAGTCTCTCATCCACCGTACCGGAAGCTCACCATTTAAGTCGAACCGAGACTGGTCAAGACCTCGGCCGCTTGCTACACGAGATGTCCTCCATTGACTCTCTGTCAGCTACTACAACTTTATCAGTTAGGTCTCCATGACCTCATTCACAAGATGGTCAAAATGCTTTCCCAGCATTCTTGACATAAAACAGTCATTTAAAAACAGGACATAAATACAGTTTCTATAACGAACTCTTGTCTTTCGACATTGTTCCACATCAATCCACATTATTTAATCCACATCCATTTCATATGTATTCCCATTCTCATCCAATCACATCATTTTCATCTCATCACATCTTTCCTCATTTATCCTCATCAGATCTCATCCACTCACATCTACCCATACCCACATCTCATCACATCACATTCATTCACATCTCATCCATTCATATCTAACCCGATCCACATCACATCCATTTCACCTTACATCTCATTCATTCACACCTATCCTGATTCACATCCCATCACATCTCATCCATTCATATCTAACCCGATCCACATCACATCCATTTTACCTTACATCTCATTCATTCACATCTTTTCTCATTTATCCTCATTCATATCTCATCCATTCATATCTAACCTGATCCACATCACATCCATTTCACCTTACATCTCATTCATTCACATCTATCCCGATTCACATTCCATCACATCTCATTCATTCACATCTATCCCGTTTCACATCACATTCATTCACATCACATATCATCCATTCACATCTATCCCAATTTATATCACATCCATTTCACATCACATCTCAATCATTCACATCTCGATTCACATCACATCACATCTGGATTCACATCACATCACATCTCATCCATTCACATCCCATATCATTCATTCACATCCCGATTCACATGACATCACATTCACTCACATCTATCCATTTCACATCACATCTATCCATTTCACATCACATTCACTCACATCTATCCATTTCACATCACATCACCTCCATCCATTCATATCCATCACATCACATTTATACATATCCATCACATCCATTCTCATCACCATCCCATCACATACATTCTATCCACATAACATCACATCATATCTATCCACATCATATCTCATTCATACACATCTCATCTCATTCATCCACATCCATCCAATCATTCACATGTATGACTACCCACTTCTATCCTTACATTAATATCTATCACTTCACATCCACGTATATTCATGTCACATCACATTCTTTCACATACACATCCACATCCATTCTTCACATACACATTCACATTCATTCTTTACATACACATCTACATCCATTCTTCACATACACATTCACATCCATTTTCATCACATACACATCCACATCCATTCTTCACATACACATTCACATCCATTTTCATCACATACACATCCACATCCATTTTCATCACATATTATCCATTCAGATCCCATATCATTCATTTACATCTCGATTCACATGACATCACATCTCATCCATTCATTCACATCTATTTGATTCACATGTCACCACATCTATTCACATTCACATCCATTTTCATCACATAGTATCCATTCAGATCCCATATCATTCATTTACACCTTGATTCACATGACATGACATCTCATCCATTCATTCACATCTATCTGATTCACATGTCATCACATCTATTCACTCAGGGGGTGGACTGCTTCGTCGGCCCTCGCCCATATCATACCAGAAGCGCACCATTTTTCAACCATACCGAGGTTGGTCCAGGCTTTGCCGCATGAGTCGTCCTTTGAACACTCCCCGTTAGCTGATTGCAACCAAACTTCCCTTAGAAAAACATATACCAAATGCTCCCTCGAGCATTCTCGCGTAAGTCAGTCCTTTAACAAAACAGGGTTTCTATGCAAGTTTTCAGTTTGATTTTCTTTTGAATACAAGAGTATTTCTTGAATCAGTATCCCCAAAACTTCTTGATCGGAATTCTGAATTTCATACCAGAATTCCTCGAATTCTATAACCTTGATCCACAGATCAATTCGAAGGGTCTCAAACTTAGTTTCAGATTTGGCGGGAGTTTTGAGTGTATTTTTCTAAACTGGTCACACCTTCTTTCTTCAAAACTGACGAAAGAGTTTGGTCTTGGTCATAGTCTGATTCAAGGTTCAAGTCGGATAAGATTTTTTCTGAACTATCTTTCTCGAAAAGGTTTGATAATTCAGCTACTATTTTATTGAATTTCTTTCTTTAAATATTCATTTAACTGATTTCTAAATTAGTTACGAATTCCAATGAGGAATAAATTAATCATTTATCTGAATATTTCGATCTTGATAGATTTATTAAATTTTCTTTTTACAATCCGTGTGAATATAAAACGATAGAAATTTCTCTCTTAGAGTATTTAATTATTCATTTACCAAATACTCATAGAACTTAAACATAGAATTTAAGAGAATTCTAATTTTGATATAAAAATTATTCATGCATCTAATTATGCATAAAAATCAACTTCAATGGGAATAACACTTTTATATAAAAAAAATATTATGCATCTTTCTATGTATAGAAATCAAATTTAATAAGAATAACATTTTTATAATAAAAAAAATTCCATTATGCATTTTTCTATGCATAGAAATCAAATTTAATAAGAATAACACTTTTGAAATAATTTTTTTTTCTTTATGCATCTTTCTATATGCATAGAAATCAAATTTAACAAGAATAACATTTTTGTAATAAAAAAATTTACATTATGCATCTTTCTATGCATAGAAATCAAATTTAATAAGATTAACACTTTTATACTAGAAAAAATTACATTATGCATCTTTCTATGCATAGAAATCAAATTTAATAAGAATAACACTTTTGTAATAAAAAAATTTCCTTTATGCATCTTTCTATGCATAGAAATCAAATTTAATAAGAATAACACTTTTGTAATAAAAAAATTTCCATTATGCATCTTTCTATGCATAGAAATCAAATTTAATAAGAATAACACTTTTGTAATAATTTTTTTTTCTTTATGCATCTTTCTATGCATAGAAATCAAATTTAATAAGAATAACACTTTTGTAATAATTTTTTTTTCTTTATGCATCTTTCTATGCATAGAAATAAAATTTAATAAGAATAACACTTTTATAATAAAAAAATTTCCTTTATGCATCTTTCTATGCATAGAAATCAAATTCAATAAGAATAACGCTTTTGTAATAAAATAATTTTCATTATGCACCTTTCTATGCATAGAAATCAAATTCAATAAGAATAACACTTTTATAATAAAAAAATTCCATTATGCATCTTTCTATGCACATTGCATAGAAATCAAATTTAATAAGAATAACACTTTCGTAATAAAAAAAATTCCTTTATGCATCTTTCTATGCATAGAAATCAAATTTAATAAGAATAACACTTTTGTAATAAAAAAATTCCATTATGCATCTTTCTATGCATAGAAATCAATTTTAATAAGAATACCACTTTTATAATAAAAAAGAATTCCATTATGCATCTTTCTATGCATAGAAATCAAATTTAATAAGAATAACACATCTATAATAAAAAAATTCCATTATGCATCTTTCTATGCATAGAAATCAATTTTAATAAGAATAACACTTTTGTAATAAAAAATTTCCTTTATGCATCTTTCTATAAATAGAAATCAAATTTAATAAGAATAACAATTTTGTAATAAAAAAATTCTATTATGCATCTTTCTATGCATAGAAATCAAATTTAATATAAGAATAACATTTTGTAATAAGAAAAATTCCATTATGCATCTTTCTATGCATAGAAATCAAATTTAATAAGAATAACACTTTTTTAATAAAAACAATTCCATTATGCATCTTTCTATGCATAGAAATCAAATTTAATAATTAATATCAGTGATATCCATGCATATTCATAGGTGAATATGTACATGGACTAATTAGAATATTTCTTTTAGATGCAAAAATGGTGGGAATTACTCTTTTGGAATAACATAAAAACAAACTTTCTTTTTCACAAAATTCTCAAAAATTTTGCCATAACCTCCTTTGTATGGCTGACCATTTCTCATTTTTATCTTTCTCCACTTAACTTAATTAACCCAATTTAGAATTGTAGAACTCCAATCTACACAATTTTCTGAATTCAAGAGAGTAAACAATAAGAAGTGTTTAATTAATCACTTAGTTAATCTTTCTAGGATTAAGAAAGGTTGGAATGTAAAGAAGAGAAGGGGGTGGCCTTTTCATCAAAGGCATAGCATTTGAATTTAATTCAATCATTTGCAAAACATAAAAATCAAGAAAACCATAGATTTTTCTTTAAAATTCGTAAACAAAGTAAGAAAATTAGCTTACATGGAGCTTGTAAGCTCTCCTTTGGATTTAGGTATTGAGGGTTCTACTCTTGTTTGAAGCAATAGTGGCCACCAGTTCACTTTGGAGAGGATTAGGCCAAAAATAATTGAATTATTAAAAAACTCAATGTAAATGGCTCAGGACAGGAGTAGAGTAACAGTGCATAAACACCATTAAGCTTTTACAAAGGGGGAGGCTTCTATTTATAGGAAAAAGGGAGCCTCTAACCAAGCAAACTGATTCTAGAATTTTTCAAATCAGTTTGGTCAATTTTTGACCATTTTTGGGTCAGTTCAGCTTACTTTTTGGATCTAGTTTTGAAACAGGAGAGAGGAGAGATGAAAATATCTCATTTTATTGATTAAGAATTGGGAGTAATGATGAGAAAAAGGTGCCTACTTCATGAGGGGAGATCCCCACACTGAGGTGTCAAAATTCAGTTTTTTAATTCTTTTCTTTGGACCATAATCCAAAAAATCTGGACCCTTAGGCTAAGGTCCTTTATACCTATTTTCAATTAATCCCAATTGCACATTTCTCTACACCACCAATTATTTGAGTGCCTACTTGGCATTACTTCTTTTGGATCTCTCCACCACCCATTTGTTTTGTAGGTTATCTCCAGCTCTTCTTCACAAACCTTAAGTCTCTTTTGGTGGATATTAGGTGGAGTCCAAAATAAAACTTGTTAACTGATGGCAATTGGGGACTAACTCCTTATCCAAATTCTCAATATATGCTTTCGTATCTTTGTATTTGTTGAGGGGGCAATGCTCCATTGCATAGCCATGTAGCTCACAAAATTTTATTCAGTGTGGCATGGAGATAAGAGTGGGGTATCTATAAATAAAGATTGTGTTGACATCCTTATAAAAACTAACATCCTTTAATGGAAATCTTCTTTGCTAGGAAGTGCTTGCTGCTTCTTTAGCACCTGTGGGCACTGTAATGCTCCTTGCATTATAAGATTAAGTACTTGTAAGACTAGTGCTTTGATTCTCCACCCAACCATACACCTAATGGATCTTAAACTTGTGGTTATATAAGCCTAAGTGGGACATGAACTTCCAGTATCAATCCCTTGACCTCTCATTGGCTAACATTACCTTTTCATTAGCCAATGTCTCTTTAACTACCCCTAGAAGGGGACATCCTCTTCTGTATCCCTTGGGCTTCCATTGTGTACCATTTACTTTCCCTTTTACTTTTACTTTTATGCCTATTAACCATTGCTTAGGTATTTCCTATTTGAAATCCCTTGAACCTTATTTATATGCAAACCTTTTACATATAAATAATCTTTCTAGTCTTACCTTTTAGTGTTTCCTATCAGTCTTATAGCATTTCTTCCCCTTGGAAGAAAAGTTTTCGTCCTAAAAACCAAGCTCAAGAATACCTTAGACTTAACTCTAGAACTTTTTCACTTTTTAAAGTTTCTGACTTATCTGAAACCAAGTCACCTTCCTCGGAGCTAATTGGTCTTCCTTTACCTTTCTCATAACAAATAGCACGATCCTATGCTCTTTTAATATTGCTTTTTGCAATGTTTAGCATGTCTTGCATGTCTTTGTTGAGAAAGTCTGCAAAATGTTTTTCTTATAATAAACATATGTTCGAAGCATATCTTCTAGGACTTGGTTAACCCTTTTCATCCATCCATCGCTTTTGTGGATGTTCAGACGTACTCATACTAAGTTTAGTGTCTAACTTTTTGAACACTTCTTTCCAAAAATGACTTGTAAACTTTATATCTTGGTCGCTTACTATATCTACTGGCAATCCATATAGATGGTATAAACATTCTAGCCAATTCTGGTGTTTTTTCTTTGGTATAAATTGTACCAACTTGGTTAACCTATCCACTACTACCCACACTGAATCATGCCCTCTACTTTTTTGGGGTAGTACCACTATGAAATCCATAGAAATACTTTCCACGGGTATTTGTAGTGGCTGTAATATTCCACCTACTTTTAGGTACTCAGTTTTATTGACTTGTCACTTAGGGCATTTTATAACATAATTTTGGACGTCCTTCTTTAAACCTACCCAATAAAACTATCTTTTAACAAGTGCATAGGTCTTAGAAATTCCCGAGGCCCCGCACTTAGACATTCTAGTAAAATATTCTCACAAATATTTTCCCTTTGGAATAAAATTAGGGCTGCGTATCTATGGGTAGTTTGGCTACATAGAAATGTATATGTTTTTAATGGCACATCTTTAATTCTAATTCTTACTTGATGATATCGAGACCTTAAATCTATCTTACTAATATATTTAGTACCTTTGAATTGATCAAATAGCTCATCTATCCTAGGAATAGGAAATTTATTTTTTATTTGTGATTACATTCAACCCACGATAATCTATGCACCAACACACGATAATTTTTTATTATAATTGCATTCAACCCATGATAATCTATGCAAAGACACATAGATTCATCTTTTTTCTTCACCAATAATATTGGTGAAGCCCAGGGAGATTTACTTGGCCTAATAAAGCCTTGTTTTAAATATTTAGCCAACTATTTTTTAACTTCTTGTCTTTCAGTCAAACTTACTCTATAAGGTAGCTTACTAATTAGCTTTGAATCCTTCAAAACTTCTATGGGATGATTTATTCCTCTATCCAGAGTAAACCTTTTGGTAATGTTTTTGAAAAAACATCTTTAAATTATTCTAATAAATTGTTCAAAGAAGAATTAACTACTTCATAAATACTTGAATCAAACTTTTCACAATGGTTTTTAAATTGAGGCATTGCATAACAAAAAAATATTTATTATTATCTTAATGAAGCTTTTGGATCTCAATATTACATATCAAATAAAGAAGATGGTACATTGTGCTCTCCTTGCAATGTAATAAGTTTTCCTTTATGCTCAAATGTTAGGTGTATTATGCAAATAGTTTCTCGAAAGTGTTTTTTCCAATGAAAATAATTCAAGTATGCAATGTTCTTCCTTTAGGTTTACCATTACCATTCCTAGTAAGTTTATCCTTGGGACTTAGGACAACTCTTTTTATCATGTCCTGGCTCAAGACAAGAGAAACAAAGTTTTTCTTTAATCCCTCTCTCAAAATCTTGCTTTACTAGGATTGGATTTTTGCTTTTTTGGAGGCTCTTCCATTTTAAAGAAAAAACCCTTTCTTTTTTAAGAGCCAAAACTTTCTACATGAGGTTTATATGAAAAAAAAAATATCTTTTTCTGTACGATTACCATTACCCATGGTATCGTCACAAAAAATTTTGTAAACTTTATAGCCTCATCAAAATTTTTTGTCTTTTTGGAGTGAACTTCCTTCTTGTACTCCCTTTTTAGGCCTCTAATGAAGCCTCTTACTTTTTGAAAATTATCTATGCCCTTTAGCTTTAAGATAATTTCTCTATAGTAAGATATATATTGAGTGAGATTTAAATTATTTTATTCTATAGAACAATTATCCCACTCCTCCCAATTTCGATCTTCTTCATTTTCATGAATATATTCCTTTAAGAATAATTCCTTGAATGAATCCCAAGAATTGGATACTTTCCTAGCTTCCGCTAAACTCATCCACCACTTATAAGCTTTGCCTTGTAAGGATAGGCTAGCTTCAATAATGGGGCAGTTAGGTTCAGGAACATTTCTTAAAAGATACAAATCTGGTCATTTTTGTAGCAAAATATGGACCGCATCTTTATTTCTCTCCTTCTCTTCTCTACTAAAAGTGAGTGTCTTTAAATCTTTGAACACCATACCTTGGTCTTTGGTTTTGGGACCCTTTTCAATTATGGTTTCATTCAATCCTTTTTCTAAAGTTTTTTTCCTTCCCTCACACCAATGTTACTTTTAGATATTTCTTTTACTCCCAATTCATCCCCTCCCATCAAGGAGCCAAGAAGACCTTGTTTTCTATCTTAGAGATTTTTTCTTTCATCTCCTTCATTTCTATATCCCCGCAATCATTAAAGTCTAAATGTCCCCCTTCTCACCATTTTCATCCTTCCCATCTTGAGAAGCCATTTACTCTAACACTAAGCAAAATGGAAATTTTCTTACAAAGAAAAAAAAAAGCATCACAATGACCTTACTTGGTTGGGTAATTATGAATTATCCCTAGTGATGAACAATTTCATTGATTCCTCCTTGTTAATATTTGCTTTAATGATCCCTCAAGGTTGTCGTGTACTCCACTTGCTCCATGTAGAACTCCAAAGTATGTCCAATTTATTAGGCAAGAGGTATGCCCAATTTATTAGGCAAGAGGTATTTTGTATGGAGAATATTTGAGAAATATAGGGATTAGCTTATGGAAATGAACAGAAAATACATTAAGGTGTAGAGATTAATGGGTATAAGTATAATTAGAGTTAATGAGTGGATCAATGGAAACATGGAAGAGAAACAACTTGGCTCTAATACCAATGTAATGCTCCTTGCATTATAAGCTTGAGGACTTGTAAGACTAGTGCTTTTATTGTCCACCCAACCATATCCCAAATGGAACCTAACCTCGTGGTTATATAGGCCTAAGTGGTGCATGACCTTCCAACTTCAGCCCCTTGACATTTGATTGGCTAACATTGACTTTTCATTAGCCAATGTCTCTTCAACTAACCCTAGAAGGAGGCACTCTCTTTTGTGTTCCTTGGGCTTCCATTATGCACCATTTACTTCCCCTTTTACTTTAACTTTTATGCACATTAACCATTGCTTAGGTAATTCCTATTTGAAATCCCCTAAACCTTATTTATATGCAAACCTTTTACATATAAATAATATTTCTTAGTCTTACCTTTTAGTGTTTCCTATCAGTCTCATAAACAGGCACATGGAAGTTATTACCTATCCTTTGTTTTTGGTTGGTGTGGATCCCATGTCTTTCAAGGATTGTGGCTTAGTTGTTTGCAAAGTCAAAGTCAGCCTGCTCCTCCATTTTTTATGGATTTGTCCTATAAAAGTAGCCATCCACTTGTGTGAAACTTGAGTCGTCTGGTGGGGTTAATCCTCAAACTACTGTCTTCCTAGGCCACCTGGGGATTGGTTTGGAAATGTTTTTCTGTGGCATGAAAAACTAGGCTTTTTTCATGGTGTGAATATCTTGAGATATTCATGTCTGAAACATTGAGTGATTTTATCCTTTTTCATGTATGTGATTGCTATTCATGACTTATATGATTGGTGGGGGTTAGTAGATCATGCAATGCATATGAGAATTGTGATGTGAATAACCAGGGTGGATATTCATGTGTGAATTTAGGAGAAATTCATGTCTAGTGGAAGTTAGGAGTTTGATGCAAAATGGTGTTAGACTGGTGCAATAATGCAAAATAAGGTGCATATATATATATATATATATACATACATACATACATACATACATACATACATACATACATACACACACACACACACATATATATATACATATATATACATACATACATACATACATACATACATACATACATACATACACACACACACACACCTGTGTGTGTGTGTGTGTGTGTGTGTGTATGTATGTATACATACATACATACATACATGCACACACACACACACACATACATACTATAGTATGTATGTGTGTGTGTGTGTGTGCATGTATGTATGTATGTATGTATACATACATACACACACACACACACACACACACACAGGTGTGTGTGTGTGTGTATGTATGTATGTATGTATGTATGTATGTATGTATATGTATATATATATGTGTGTGTGTGTGTGTGTGTACACACACATATACATGTGAATCACATACTTCTTGAGATTTCATCTAGCCATGAAAAACCACACTAGTTTTTCATGGCATGAATATCTTAGGATATTCAAGCATGAACTTTGTTTGGAGATGTGGATGAGAAATACATAAATGAGTTCAAGAGAGTGTAACGGAGCAAGTATATGAGTTTTCCTTTGAAACATGGAAGATTCCTTTGTCGTGAATAATGAGTATGGTTTTTCACCTCGTGTGTGAAAAACCAGATTGGTTTTCCATGATGGAAGTGTTAGTGAAGTTTTTTTTTGTTTTTTGTAGAGCAATGGATAGTGTGAGTTAGTAAAATGGAGAAATACTAGTTCTTGACAGCATCCCTTTTGGTGTGAAAATATAGAATAATGTGTACAAGTTTTTAGGAATTGTGACCCTCTTTACTTTCATGTATATGATGGACTTTGGTATAGAAAGATGAGATAAAAATGATGACTTTGATGTTAACCCAAATTAATTTTAAGGGGAGTTTCTACAAATTAACATCATCATGGTAGGTAGGCTACTAAGGGAGAATGTGTAGATGAGAAACACTACCTAGTGAGATTTGAGAGCTTGCTATATTTTACATTGCTTGAAATGGTCCTCTTTTATATGAGAAGAGTATATATAGAGATGTAGTCGCAATGCAGGTAGATACAGATGTGGAGAGGAGAGTAGGTGTTGGTAACGATGGATGCAAGAAGATATTTGGAGCAGGAGAAGTGATGGAGGAAAAAGAAAAAGTGACGGAAAAAAGGGACACAAAAATAGTATAAATGTAAACAATCATATAGGGTAAGGGGCACTTAACTTACAACCAGTGACCTCAATGTGTATACATACACCCAATGGCAACTGTTGACCTCCTTGCAGCACACACAATAGAACAAAGAGCACGGAAACAGTATGCAAATTTCTCTTGGAAGATGTGATTTACCGGTATGGTTGTGTTGGGAAAATAACAGCTTACAGCTAGATGCTGAAGAAGCAAGGGAATTCTTTTCTAGAATTGGCATCAAATTGGCCCTAACATGTACTTACAACCCTGAGGGCAATGGTAAAAGCGAGCGAGGACATCCTCCAATCATTAAAGCTTTGGCTAAGGCATGCAGAGGAAGAATGCGGGAGTGGCCAAGGCTGCTACCATATGCTTTATGGGCTGACCGTACAACTCATAGCTCAGTGTGACAGGATACATGCCTGCAGAATTAATGTATGGTCAGAAGCCGGTAAGTTGAAGAAGTAGTCCCAACTTGGAATGTATTACCCTGGGTGGAAGAATTGAACAGGGAAGACCTCCTTGCATTGTGAATGAGGCAGTTGGAGAGAAGGCCTGAAGATGTAGAGCTTGTTAAAGCTCGTTTGAAAGATGCAAGGTTGAAAAATAAAGAAAGATTTGATAGAAGACACAGACTCCGGCCAAAACCCATTGAAGAAGGTGATTGGGTCCTAATGTATGATAGTAGTCTTGACAACCAATTCACTGTGCAAAGGAAGTTTGCAAAAAGATGGTTTGGCCCTTACATTGTCAAGCATGTGCATGGAAATGCCACGTATACCCTGTGTGAGCTTGATGGAACAGAGATAAAGAATCTTGTAGCAGGCAAAAGGATAAAGATATTTAAAAGAAGGCATGATAGTGATCCTTTTGATTCGCAGGAGACTCAAGATGAGAGGCTTGATAGTGATAGCATGGATATGGTTGAAGAGGAAGAGGATGATCTTCCTGGTATGGTTGAAGAGGAAGAGGATGATCTTCCTGGTAATGTAGAAGATGAAGACGACATCCAGATATATGTGGATTTTGATGATGACTTGGCACATACCGGAGGATGTGCAGGTTTAGAGGGGGTGGATGTCGTGCCATGGCACGTCTATGGTGTGAAACCATGCATGTGAGGCCATTAAATGCAAATCCAGATGCATGGGATTAAGTGTCACAGTGTACATGATATTCCGAGGGCTAGCAGAAGTCCCTGTGCCTGTGTACATATGGTGTGCGTGATTTGCGAATAAACTTTGCCCTGGCAAATGTACAGAGTGGGTGGTTTTATGGTTTTTTTTAAGAGCTGAAGGTGATGCCTGCATGTGAAAGTGTGCCGGGAACTTCGAATGTGTTTGGTTGGTCAATCTTGGGCTGGTTCTGGATGAAAGGATGGCACTTCATTTTTAGCAAGCGTGTGATAATCATAAGAGTGCAGGGCACTGAATGGGAAATGGCCATGTCTTGGTAATAATGATGCTGATGATTCAAAGCAGATATTGCAGCTCTGGTTTTGGAAGGTCGTGGGTGTAGCGTGATGATCCGAAGCATAAGGAAGGAGGGGGTCTTTTAGCATTAGTTGTGGCCATTAGTGTGGCTTTTGGAAAAAATTAAAAATATATACACTAAATCAAGGTGGCCAGCTTGAGGGGAGACGTGGAGGCTTTATACGTTGGCCAGCGCACCATCGAGAAGGCTGGCAAAGATGCGAAGGCGTCAACTGTTGGCTGCTTCGAGGGAGTAAGGGTCGGGGGTCCAGAAAGGGGAGATTGCTTGCTGAGAGTCGTCAGTGGGCAGGCAAAGTAAAGGAATGGCCATACTGAGGCGCTGCAGGTAACCAGAGGGAGTAAAGGGCTGTGAAGGGAGCGCTGCGCAGGCCGAGTTGGTGAGCAATAGTAGCGGAGGCGCTCAAGAGGCAGCAAGCACAGAGGTGAGGCGAAGGCCTTGTAAAGTGGTGGCCGCCTCTGGACAAGAGAGAGTCTGGAGCGAACAAGCCCCTGGTGGAAAGCTCTGGAGTGATTCGGCAGAGGGAGAGAGAGCTAAGTGTGCAGGCGATCCGGGAGGCTCTCGGGTGTAGCTGCAGGTACACACACAGGGGAGCCGCCTAGATGGAGCTGGTGAGTGCGCAGGCAAGGGGCAGCAGCTGCTGGTGGCTTCAACAAAGGTGACAAGCGCAGAAGGGCTGGGGAGATCCTGAGGTCTTTAAGGTGGTGGTCGTCTAAGAGAGGGAGAACTGGGTCTCTGTTTTACTTGAAGGCGGTGGCTGGTGCCAACTAGGAGGAGAGCCGGCTGCAAGCAGAAAGGTGAGGGGGGGCGTCCACGACAAGAAGGGAGGCTGCAGAGGTGTCGACTGGAGTGTAAGGACATACAAGGTGGTGGCGACTTGTTGGGGTGCTTTCGGGGCAATACCCGCACTGGTGAGTCTTTTGCGTGATGGTGAAAACGCTGCTGCTACTCTTTTTAGTCTTTCTATTGTGGGTGAGAACAAGGTGACCATAGGTGCTTCCGGGGCAGTAAAGAGCGAAAAAGAAAAGCTTCAACAGGTGGAGGCAGCTGACTGGACGGAGGGGCCTCTGGTGTGGCCATGACTAGATAAGCTGGACAATCAGTGAGCCGGGTGTGTGCATTGATGTGTACTCGGGAAAGTCTGTAGAAGAGTGCAGTGAAGAGAGTGGATTGGTGAATCAAAAGAGTGGGTTATAATGTTATCAACCTTGGATTTTGGTTTGAACCATGATGCTTATGATGGTTTTTGGTATAACTCATATGTCTTGCTGAGATTTGGTATGTAAATATTATGGTTCCAACTTCTGCTGGTGGTGCCCCTTGAAGAGATATATATATTTTGTTTCCTTGCTAGAATTTGAAAAGACTCTCACAGCCAGAAGTCTCACACTTGCCCAGCAATACCGCCCACGTCACGACAACGTGAGTTGAGGGTAAGCAGGGATGTTGTCTTTGATGAGATGAGCAGCTGGTATGCTGCTGAAAAAGAAGCTGTTGGGACTGATGTGAGTGGAAGTGTGGTTGCACAGAATGCAGGTCAGCAATCACAGTCTTTGAGTGGACCAGGAGAGTCCTCATCTAGTGGGTCTGTTGATAGACAATAGAGTGGCAGGCTGCGTCATAATACCAGCCCTGCAAATGTGATTACTACATCACGTAAAGGAAAAGAGAAAGTGGTTGAGCCCCTTGGTATGCCTGACATTTCTGCAGGGCATTCTCATGTTGATGGAGAGTCTAGTGGCTCAGATATGAGCCTTGATGAGGAGCTTGGGATCCCAGCTATGAGAACACCTGGTGTAAAGAAGGCTATGGAAGCCATGAATGAAAAGCTGCGAAGATCTGGGAGAGTGAAAAATCCTGTGCAGAGATTTACCTATGATGGTTATGTGGCACATCACTATGCATATATGGCAAAGGTTGTGCAGGTTGTTGAGCCCACATGCATTGATGAGGCTGTTGGAAATGTGTGTTGGGAGAAAGCTATGGATGAGGAGATGGATGCACTATATGGAAATGAGACTTGGGATTTAGTGCAATTCCCTGAAGGCAATAAAGCCATTGGATGCAAGTGGGTGTACAAAGTAAAACATAACAGTGATGGAAGCATAAACAGGTACAAGGCTAGATTGGTAGCCAAAGGATATGCGCAGACATATGGCATTGATTATGAGGAAACTTTCAGCCTAGTTGCCAAGATGGCAACAATGAGAGTTGTGATAGCAGTGGCTGTGTCAAAGCAATGGCCTTTACATCAGATGGATGTAAAGAATGCATTCTTGCATGGGGATTTGCAAGAAGAGGTGTATATGTTGCAGCCACCTGGTTATGAGGATGTGGGTCACCCCGAGCATGTTTGTAGGTTAAAGAAAGCCTTGTATGGCTTAAAGCAAGCACCAAGAGCATGGTCTGACAAGATTTCTGAATATCTTGTCACTATTGGCTTTCATGTAGCCAATGCAGATTTCTCGCTGTATGTGAGACATGGTGATAGAGGGGTTGTGCTTGTTGTCATCTATGTAGATGACTTGATCATTACGGGGGACCATGACGTAGAGATCTTTGATGTAAAGATCTTGCTTAGACAAAAGTTCGAGATGAAGGATCTGGGGGAGCTCAGATATTTCTTGGGCATTGAGGTGATTAGGTCACCACATGGTATTGGATTACTGCAGAGACAGTATGGCTTGGACATGTTGTCCAAGTATGGTATGGCAGGCTGTAAGCCTATTTCTGTGCCATTGGATCAGAATGGCAAGTTGAGTGCAGATTCAGGAGAGATCTTGGAGGATCCTACTATGTATAGGCGCATAGTAGGAAGCTTGATCTATATGACGATCACCAGACTAGATTTGAGCTATGCTGTTGGGTTGGTGAGTCAGTTTATGCAGGCTCCACGGAAACCGCATTTGGATGCAGCGAGACGCATACTGAGGTATGTGAGGTCTACTTTGCATTGTGGACTATTCTATGACTGGGACAGAGATATGTGTACATGGGTACACAGATGCTGATTGGGCTGGTAGTATCTCAGATAGGAGATCTACTAGTGGATTCATGTTTTCTTTGGGGAGTGCTGCTGTGACTTGGAGCAGCAAGAAGCAGCCTACGGTTGCTCTATCGAGTACAGAGGCCGAGTACAGAGGAGCTGCTAGTAGCTTAGTTGAGAAAGCTACTTGCAGATTTGGGTCTATCAGTGGATAGACAAGTTGTCATTTTCTGTGATAGCATTAGCAGTATACAGTTGGCCAGGAACCCAGTCTTTCATGCTCGTACAAAGCACATAGAGGTTCACTACCACTTCGTCAGAGAGAAGGTCTTGGCAGGAGACCTCGACCTTGTTTATGTCAGCACAGAGGATCAGGTAGCTGACATCTTCACCAAAGCATTGGGTACAGAGAAGCTCCGCAGATTCAGGGCTTCGCTTGGTGTACATGAGATGGAGTTGAGCTCGAGGGGGAGTGTTGAGATATCGAGCTCGTCTAGTGAGGCGGTGGACACTGATGACCCGCCTGGGGGATAGGCCCCACACTTACACCACTAGCATGGTTGGTGAGATCATGAGTGATATGCGGCCAGTGGGATGACAGGCTGTGTGACAGCCATTCTAGAGACTGGCATAGTTATTGCGCCAGCTCATTTAGTTGGGTTCACACTATAGAGAACCCGTGTATGTATTGGTTGAGTACCTTTCATATTATGGTGTACTCTTATCTTGTATATGGAGTGTTGAGTATTGAGTGAAGAAGAAGAAGATTTTCAGCCTCTCACCTTGTGTGTTCTCTATTAGGGTTTTGTGAGTGTGTGTGTGTGCTTGCAAGAGCTCAAGCTCTCTTCCCCCCTGCATCTTTTCATCTCCGAGCACAAGCAACAGGATGTGTTAGCATAAGCGCACCAAGGTGTAAGTGGTGGGCATTTTTTTAGAAGAGAAGTTGCAGGATGGAAGGTGTTCCAAGTACGTCTATGGTGGCCAAGTTCTCAAAAGAGTGTGACATATACTAGAGGCTGGGGCAACCAAGCGATGCAGACATAATTCCCCATAATCCAATCCTACCACTCGAGCCATTCCATAAGTGGGGTCTAGACTTTGTTGGCCCTTTTAAACTAGTTGCTCAAAGGACAGAAAACAAATACATCTTGGTGGTGGTCAACTGATTATTGCACAAAATGGGTAGAGGCCAAGGCCCTTAGAGACTAAAAGGCTTCATCCATAGCAAAGTTTCTTTATGAAACCATAATGACAAGATTTGGATGCCCTATAGAGATAGTCAACGGACTCACTTCATCATTCTCAATGAAGTGATCAAGAAACTGACATATCAACACATGATAATAAACAAGAAGTCGACAGACTACTACCCACAAGCCAATGGGCAAGTAGAGTCCATCAATAAGATTCTCAAGGGAATCCTGATCAAGACAGTAAATGAGAACAGGAACGACTAGGACACAAAGCTGCACTCGACATTATGGGCATTCCGGACAACTTATAAGAATGCAACATGACTTACACCCTTGAATATGGTGTATGGACTGGATCAGAGATGCACATGATCGAACAACTCCTGAAGCTAAATGAAAGGAGACTGCACAATTTCTGGATAGTAGAAATTGTGCAAAAGAGAAGAAAGTTGCAAGTGGATAGGAACACAAGGTTCAATATCTTTGAGGAAGGAGATGTCTTGCTGTTCACATTAAGGATGGGACCCCATTCAGGAAAATTGAAAATGAGATGGACGGGCCTATATAGGATTGTCAGAAAGCTAGGGATAGGAACTTTTGAGCTAGTGAGTCTGGATGGTGAAAAACTAAGGAAGTTGGTAAATGGGTATAGGTTGAAGCCCTATTATGGAAAGATACTAGATGATGGAAAAAGGTGTCCAAAAGGGAATTAAAATCCTGATCCAGATATGATTTAGGATCCAAAATCTGAGTCGAGCAAGAAGGACATGATTTTTGGAGAAATTAAAAATGGTAAAGAAAACAGCCCAAAATTAGACTCCCCATGTGTAAATATGATAATGGTATGTACATATACCGAGGAGCCAAGTGGCAGCATGCATGGCGTAGGGGGGATAGTTATGGTTGTCGCTATAAAAGGGGTGCATGGACGTAAAAAGGAACTCGTCGTGTCACCAACACCTATTCTTGGCCTGGCCATTAATAACCTTGTGAATAGTGCGCATTGCATTGATGATTGGGTAGCAAGGAGGATCTTGGGCAATCATGAGAATATGAAGCAATTATGGTCACCCTCGGGGAAGGTGCAAGCATTGCATTAATGATTGGGTAGCAAGGAGGATCTGGGGCAATCATGAGAATATGAAGCAATTATGGTCACCCTCGGGGAAGGTGCAGGCAACGGCCAAGTGCTTCTCCATCGAAAATCTAGTTTCCAAATCACATTTTGAAAATTATCCGTGCATGCTTGATTCCCTCCCTGCTAAACTCTATTTTCCTCCCCTTCTCACGCTCACCCCCTACATTCCCAAAACAAGAACTATGGTGCTAGAGTTCGAGCCTTTGTCCTCCACCATATACAAGGAAGTGGACAGGCATGCCGAATGTCTAGAGAGGATGGGGCTAAAGGAGTTCGCTGAGCTACCCTAGGAGGAGCTGCAACAAAACTACAAGGCTACGAAGCAACTGGAGCTGCTGTGCAGAAATCCAACACCATCACGCAGGGGAGAAAAGGGTGTTCAATCCTTTTTACATGGCAAAGGTCTTCAAACTACGGGGCGGCTGAGGGAGAAGGAGAGTCAAGCCAGCCGATGAAGAAGACCTAATCAAGGAGTTTGGTCCATTGGAAGGTAAGGCCAAAGAGTTCAAAATTACAGGAACTCCAGATGAGGATAGGCAGAAGCGTATGCGCTTCATGGTGGAGATGATCAACCTCATCCACAAGCCATACTGCATGTCTCCAGAAAGGCCTTTGGATTGGTAAAGGCAACGGAGGTACGGGAAAAAGTGGCTTGGGTAGAGGTGCTTTATAATAACATAAAAGACCAGATCAGGAAGGTCACCCACCCAAACACCAAGATAAAGATCGGTCCATACTTAACAGCTCTCTTCAAAGCACAACCAAGAGTGGTGAAGGAGGAGAAGAGCCAAAAGGAGGAGGCAAGCATCAAGAAAGACACATGGCGAAGGGAAAAGAGGCAAGCTCCGAACAAGCAATGACCGGAAAGAAGAGAACCTTTGAGTTCAGGGAAAAGAAGAAGGGCAAGAAGGGGAATATGGTGGAGGAGAAAACTAGCAAGAAGTTAAAGGAGGACTTCGCTGATATCGGCAAGTCAATACATATAAAAAGGTTGGAAGCGCAGCATGAAATAGCAACTTTGGAACGCCCTCACCTTGAACAAGAACAATAGGAGGCTGGAGACACAGAAAGCCTGGGGACAGGCACAACCCCTGCAACAAGTGGAAGCAAAAGCTGAGCTCCTTGCACCCCATCCTATAAACTTTCCGGAGTCCTTCGACACAGAATGGGTGTAGGGATGCCTCAATTACTTACAAAAGTGCATGGCAGATGGACTTAAGGAGATCACCAAACTGCACACTGTGGTCAGGGAACAAGATGGAATCATCCAGACCATGAGGAGCCAGCATGAGCCTTTGTAAGAGGAGTTAAACAGAAAAAGGAGAGAAGTGAGAAAGATGGAAGAAATGCAGAGTGAGCTGTTGAAGCTCTAGAAAGAGGGAGAAGAAACAAAAAGGGAAATGGTAATAATAAAAGGAGAGATGGCCAGGAACCAGGAGGCAATAGGCAGCTAAAGGAGGAGATGGACAAGGGAAAGGAAAGCTAGGCTAGGGCTGAGGATCAGATCCTCTTGATCAAAGAAGAACACATCAAGATCATAAGAAAGCTGGAGGCCAGGGCGGATAGAGACAAAGTGGAGGCCAGGGCGGATAGAGACAAAGTGGAATTAGTCAAGGCAAATGCCCAACTAGCTGTCGTAGACGCTGAGGAAGAACCGAAAGTTTACAAACTAGAAGCAAAAAAAATGGAACAATGGGAAAGTCATGCCATGGAAGACCTAAAGGAGGTGTCGAACAATGGGAAAGTCATGCCATGGAAGACCTAAAGGAGGTGTGGGGTGGATATCTGGAAAATTGATAGTGGTAATGCAGCCCCTCACACCTACCCTATAGGCAGTTAGTTCCCTTCCACCACTGGCAAGGTGAAAATCCGGAGGGAGGTTCTAGAAATCCAGATGCAAGAAAGCTGAGAGAAGCTGTTCCCACAAGAGCCTTGGAGACTAGTTTCCACCGCCGAGGAGACAAGGATGCAGGATCCAATGGAGCAGACAACAGCAAGGTAAAGGAGCTGCAAGCTCAAAATGAGCAGCTTAGACACGAAGTAGAGACATGGAAGAAGAAATTCACCTAGCTAAAAGGTGATGGGAAGAGGATGTAGGAGCAGCCTGAGGGGAAGGGGAAGGAGCTAGTATTATACAAAGGATCATCAATGGACATAATCCTCGATGATGAACTGTGAGAGCATGCTTGGGCAGCTACAAAAAGGTTGGAAGAAAAAGTTGGAGATGAAGCGGCCCTTAGAGCACAAATTGAAGAGCTGGACGGGTTGGTGGTAGAATACAAAGAGCAACAGATGCAGAACGGGTTGACAATTAAAGCCCTCAAGAAGGAGATTGAGTCCACAACCCCTTCCAAGAACACAAGAGGAAAAGGAGGAAGAATGAAAGTCAATGAGCTGAATGTTGCACTGACGACATCTCATGCCGATCTAAAGAAAAGACAAGATTAATTGGAGTCCATAAGGAAGGCCCACGCTACCGAAATACAAAGCAAAGACAAAATGATTAAGGATTTCCAAAAGTGGGCAAAAAGGGAGAAAAAGAAAAGAAGAACTGCAGTGTAGGCTCAAGGAAGAAAAACCACAAAAGAACATAACTGTCTGGAGGGAAATGGCTCTGGCACATATGAAAAGCCTGATTCAGGTTGCCAAGCAGGCAGGAGCGGTACAACTGTCTAACTGGGAGGATATTGCCAAATTCATGACCCAATTAGATGTGTCACAAATAGAAAAACAAGGTCGGAGAGCTCCTAAGCGGTAGAATCAACACCAGGGAAAAACCCCTCATTCGGATCCCGAGCAGTGCGAGGAAGCGGTGGGATCTTATGACGCAAGGATTTGGGTGAGGAGGCAACAACCCATGCACAGGGTAGGACCCCTCGCCAATGGAGTCACTCGATAGAACCGACAGCAAAACCACCGTGTGGGTGGAAGTGGAGTAAAGGGGGAAGAAGGAGATCAAGAGAGCTCGAGCAAACTATGTTAAAAAACGGAGCCATCATCCCAAAGCAAACAGAGCCGTATGCCTTTGCAGTAGTAGCGGGGATGGATATTTATGTGATGGAAAGGGCCAAGAAGAAGTACTCGTACACGCAAAGACCATAGATGTGCAGTTCTGGTGGGCGGATGAAAGGACGGGAGTTGGTCATGCAGGGGTGAGCAGCAGGAAAAGGGCTTACGAGCCCAGGTATGCCCCATATAAGCCCATGAAGTTTGTTTCAGGAGGCCTCGCCACAGAAGAGGAAGAACTGGATGAAAGGGGTTGGAATAGGCTGTAAAATTTCATCCCCCCCGATCTACCTAAGCTAAGTGAGTTAGTCGCGGGTGACAGCGCAGAGGTTAGTTCCTGCATCTCATAGGATCTTTAACGTGGCTGTTGATTCTATTTCTAGATAGGAGTCACGTTCGGATAGGAATGACACTAAACCTTGGTTCTAGTTAGAAGATGTATCCAAACAGAAAGCACTATCACAACTAGGAAACAATACTGAGAATGGAGAATAACACCAACAATCACTGTATCCTCAAAGTAAGGGCTTAGCACCCAAAAGTACAAGGCAATCACCACACAGTTGACACTTCACTCTCTTCTCTCCCATTTCCCATTTCCCTTTTACATTTGCCCGCGTTGGCAAGATTCATTTACAAGGTTGTTTTACAAGAAAGAAGATTCTTTGTTGCCCAATGGATATACAGGATCGGCGAAACCGGCTGGGCACCGCGGCCGACGGTTGGGTGACCCCCAACAGGTACGCACAAGCCTTGGCCCATGGTATGACCCATCATGTGGAGAACCCCCGACCTTGGTTGGAGGTACCTCCAATGAGCCCTCATGCATGTATCCTCTACTTCGACTCTAATTAACACCTTGCCCTAGCCAATGCATTCACCACAAAGAAGCCCAATATCTAAGCATCATACTATGAGACCTAGGCATAATACCCTGTTGTGCCAAGATGTCCCAGATTGCCAGCTACCCATACTAATCATTACATAGTGGTCGTGGTGCTTATTTTACCAATCATAGGGTGAGGCCCGCTTCTACCCAACCACCTCATGATGTAGGGTCCACATCCATGCCCAATGGAGGCCTAGTATGAACCTCTATACCACCTATCACTTTCCATGCCACCTCGATAAGTTGCTTGCCATCAGGGTTACCCAAAGCTTCCCATCACTTTGCCTTGCATCTGGCTGATGTGGATTGGTCCCAAACTATACCACTTAAGCTCAGCCACTAACTCCATGGCATATCCTGAACCATCCACACCATCCACTTCTTGGTAGCTTCACCACACTGACTTGGGTGATGCAAGGACACGGTTACCATTAGGAAGGGGGTTATGTTAACCAATCCATTGGTTAACATGGTTTTGCCTGCTCAACCTACCGTAAGGTGCTTCACCATCTTACCCACGCAAATATACACTTAACTTTTGTAAGACGACGTTAGAACATATAAAGCAGTCTTACTATGCGCTTAATGCCAAATAGAAAGTCTACGGACTCCGCATACATAGTTGCTGAAGACTAGTAACGGAGGCCATACCTTTTCTAAGTTTGTTTGATCTAGTGTGAAAACTAGTCGTTTTCGTATATAAGTCAATTTTGAAAATAAGCAAGACATAATCATTCACTTGCAATAGTCTCCTTCTTCCCTCTTCTTGCTACCTGCATACTATTGGCTTCTTACATGCTTGATGGATGCTTGTTTGAATACGTGTAATTGTAGGCTTCCCTCTTCCATTAGCTTCTTCTTCCCCCACCTTTTGTGATAGAGAACCGTTGCAAAGGACCATCACTTCTTGCCTTCATCTAGGCATTGAAAGCTCTCCCTTCACCCCTTTGGCAAGGAGCATTACAGTGTGATAAAAACGAAGTGCGGACATGATAGACAAGCTAGCTCATCCACAATGGGAAGTTGCATTTGCAGCTTGAAAGCAAGACCCAACAACACAACACATGCTTTGGCAAGGCTAAGGTAAGCTCTTGACTTGAACAAATGGACACAAAAATATTTTTCAAATATAAAAATAATTTTGATAATAACGAGTCTCGAAACAGTTAGTGGAAGTTATGTGTGATCAACATTAATGCTTGAAAAACAAGCCTTTAGTGGAAATTATGTGTGTTCAACATCAATGCTTAAAAAATAGGCCTTTACTATATTTTACATTGATGAAAATTTAAGAATGGTAAAATCAATTTGATATTATCCTTAAGAAAAGTGAAGAAAATTTATATATTTGAAGTTATAAGACCGATAACGACAAGGGAAAGGAATGGGAGTATTGATTAACAACACATGATGAGAGAGAGAGAGAGAGCCAAAAAGGGTTTTTGGTGTAGGCCATGCAAGAAGAAGATGGTGAAGCATGCACATACATGAAGAGCATGTGATATCCTATCATCAAAAGCAAAAAAAAGACATCTTCTTTGGGTAGAGGGTGGAGATGGTGTAGCGACCAAGGAGAGGAGACAGGGAGGATGGGGAAGAAGAAATGCATGTATGGAGGAGGCCATGTGTTCGATAGCCACACATTTAAGTCGACAAAACATAACCAAACAAAATTTTCACATTAAGTGAAGGGAATCTTGGCAATAACACACCAAAGAAGCGTTTCGGTGCCCTATTCATAGAAATTTAAGGTGCTTTACACATTGAGACGACTTGAGTTGAAAAAGCGAAAAAGCTTAGCGAAGGGGGAGATCTCCAATGCCCATTCTCATGGACGAGAGTCTTCCCAGTCCATCACCCTGAAAAAGGGGGGGTAGTTTGTAAGTTGTGATGGCAAAGCCATGCTCCTATGTACAACGTAGGCTATGTGAGCATATGCAACCAAATAATCTGGCCCTAAGGAGGAACAGTGTGAAGCCGGGCACTTGGGAGGGCTTTGGACTTTTCAAAACCCTAGATGCAACCCTAAAATCCAAACAACTTAAAAACGAAACTTTCTCCGACTCTGTTGGGAGGATGTTGTGTGTGGAGAGTTGAGTCGCTGCTCGGGGGCAGGAGTGATGAGGTCGATTAGATGTGTGAGGCGGCTTCACTGCCGCTGAACTAAAAACACTCGCGAGGCATTAATCCATTCTCTCTGACCTGCCCACCCCCCTCCCCCCTCCCCCTCTCTCTCATACACACACACGCACGTACCCATAACGCAACCGTCGTTCTAATTTTGTGGTTCGCTGCTCTGCTGATTCGTTCCTGTTGTGCGGCCTGTCCACGCGTAGTTGTGGCTGTACTCCTGGCAAGAAGTTTATGCACGATTCACATTGTTTTTATGAAGGAGTTGTGAATTGTAATGGGGTTCTTCCCAGTTGAGTTCACTCGCCGAATTTGGCGTTCATTGTGTCATCGCTGCGATTAAACATTGCCGCCTGTGGGTAGATCTTGTTTACCTGTTTTGTAGTGTGTTTTTTTTCCGTGTTGAAGCTGAAAAAGGTCGGTTGGAGGTCTGGATTTGGCTTTCTAGATTGGCCTTTAATCCAGTTTTATTCCCAATGAGCTGTGGTGGAATACATGAATATCGAACACTATCGTGTTGTTGGGAAGAGGGAAAACCTTTGCGTGCTAACACCCTTCAACCTTGGCATCTTGTGTCGTAACAAGGAGTCTTAGGAGCGCATGATACACCTATTCCTTATGTTACCAGGTCAAGGTCTACATGCTACAGCACTCAATTAGAGGTCAAGGTCAAGGTCAAGGTCAAGGAGAAGAGCAAGAAATGCTATACAGCACTCAATTAAAGGTCAAGGACCACTATGTCCATGGTTGTTACACCACTCACCCAACCACAATTGTCACGTGCTATGTTCAAGTTGCTGCTAATACCACATGTACACTTCTCCTTGGAAGTTAGCTCGTCATGCCTAGCACAACAAACAAAACCATTGCCAGGTATCGATGGAAGAAATGAATCTGTGCAAAGCATTCAGCCCAAGGAGAAGGATTCTAGATCACAAAAGGTTGAAAAAATAACTTACTTGATGGAAGTTGCAACAACTACTTATAATAGAAGATTCTTTGAAATTTGTCATTATAGTAAATTTGCCCTAATATAGTCTTGAAAAAAGCCTTCGGAAAATGGAAAAAGTTAAAGAAACAAGGAACGGAAGGAACAAAAAACTCCGCTCAATAAAGAATGTGGAGAGAAGAAAGCTATAACTTTTCCCATAATAGACGGTTTATTACTTTTGGTTCCAAAGATAAGTATTATTGTACCCTCTCCTTAAGCTCCTTGTCCTTCACATTGTTTTTTTTCTTAGAAAATTTTTTGATCACCCTATGCTTGGTAAAAAGTGTGATTTCTTCAACAATTTGGTCAATGAGCCTTTTAGCCATTGCATTCTTAGTCAATCACGTGTTGACAGTGATCCTTAAGCTAGGAAAAATGTGCTTCATGGGCATTATTGTGTCAACCCCATAAGTTAAACTATAACAAGATATAATCTGTTCCTACCCTATATGACGTTTGAACCCCATAAGTTAAACTGTGACGGGATGTAATCCGTTCCTATCCTATATGATGTTTGATAAGCCCATACAGCAGGTTGCTTGAACGGTTTTTGTGAGAATGTCACATATTATCTTGTTTATGCTCTTTGCTTGGTCTTTGAATTGTGGTTCATAGGATAAAGACTTCTTGTGCACCATTCTAAATCCTTCATAAGTTGATCAATCACCTTATTAGCAAAGTGTGGTCACTCAATCTCCAAAGGACATCTAAATTTGGAAATAGCTTGCTCATATAGAAATTTTACAGTGGTACAAACATAAACCTTCCTAGTAGCTCTTTCTTTTGTCCACTTTATGAAGTAATCTATGGCTCCTATGATGTAGTGTAGGCTTGGGTTCTATATGTGAAATGATTAATGAGTTCTACATAATAATTTTTCATTTTTTAGAGGGTTGATATACTATTTTTGGGATGAGAGAAATTTGTTCCCTCTATTGTTGTACAATAAATTGTTAACCCTTATCTCGTAACTTAAGATAAATTTAGCTACATCACTAAACAACATTGGCTTCCATAAGCATGCTTGGATAACCTTTTGTGGTGTCACTTTCCTAGTGGAGTTCTTTAGAAACTTTGAAAAGTGTATCTTCTAGAACTTGCACAAGTTAAATCTTCTTGTACACATCTCCATAGAACATCATCCTTACCTAACTTGTATAATTGTTCGCTTGATAAGCTATCCACATCTTATCTTTATTCAATACTCTATCTTGTGAAAAACCATAAGCAAAGTATTATCAGATTTCATCACTCCACTTGAATACCACATCAATCTTTCAATCTTAAATAAGCACATATTCGGGAAATTAACATCGATTCTTGTGGTAGACTCCCACCATTAGGAATTCGTGAGATAAATGATAAGCTAGTACATGTTGTGTTTGTTTTCTTATATGACCGTAAAGTCAAACTCTAAGAGTAGGAGTAACCATCTTGTAATCCTTTCCATAGTGCATGGCTTATTAATAGGATATAACAAGTCTTGATGATCCATAAAGATTACAAATTTGGTGGCCAAAAAATAGTGTCTATAAATTTTCACAGCATAAACCATGGTCTTTATGTGATGTTGTAATTATTCTACCTCATTGAGTCGGTGAATTAAATAGGGTATAGTCCAATTTGTACTCCTCTAGTTTGTGCTCCCTGTTATCAATGTTTGATGCGTGAAATTAGGGGCTCTTAAGATTGGTATACTTGTCAAGGCAGCTTGATGACATTCATCGATTCATTCAAAGACTACAAGTAGTCTATACATCGTTATACAATCTCCTCATAGAATAATATGACCCTTTTGTAGTATTGACATGTCCTAGAAACCTTTGTACTCCCTTAAAATTTGTGGGTGATGGGAGTTCTAGAATTAATTTAGCTTTGCTTTTATCAGGTGGAGATATCATTTTTTATGCCATTTTTAGACATAATGTGTCCCAATATATCTCTATGCTTGGCCTAGAATTGACATTTCAATGGTTTAAAAGGTATTCAATAGAATCAACACCATTAAAATACTTTTCTCAAACAAGCTAGGTGGGCTTTCCACTTGCAATGAGGACACAAGTCATCTCTCAACAATGTCTTCCAACCACTTTTGTAGATAGTTCTTGAAAGTTGTGCACATTTGTTGTTGGAATGTTGTTGGGGCATTGACCAGGGCTTTCCACTTGTAGTGAGTACACAAGTCGTCTCAACAAAGTCTTCCAACCACTTCTGTAGATAGTCCTTGAAAGTTGTGCACATTAGTTGTTGGAATGTTGTAGGGGCATTGACCACGACTTTCCACTTGCAGAGTGAGTACACAAGTCATCTCAATGAAGTCTTCCAACCACTATCTGTAGATAGTTCTTGAAAGTTGTGCACATTAGTTGTTGGAATGTTATAGGGGCATTGACCAAAGGGCATAACTCAATAGGTAAACGTGCTTCTCATCGTCATAAATGTGGTTTTGTGGTGATCCTCTGGTGTGATAGACACTTAGTTATAGCGAGACAAGCCATCTAGGAAGCTATTAGCTTCTTCGCCAACAACTACTCTATCCAAGATATGTTCGGTATATGTTAATTGGGTAGTGATCTTTTTGTATAGCCTCATTGACCTCTTTCAGTTCTACATACACTTATAGTTTCCCATTCTCTTTCGACACAATGATAATGGGTGATATATAGTCAATATGCTCGACTTCATAGATAAACCTTGCTGTAATTAGTTTGTCAATTTCTACTTGCACAATAGTAGATTCTTGGGGTTCATTTAATAAGGCCTTTGCTTGGTTGGTCTTGATCCCTCAATGATAGGGTCATGTGTTGTACCGCCTTTGGAGGTACTCCCTTTATATCCATGTATTTCCAAGCAAAGTAACCTTAAATTCTTTTAATAACTCGACCAATTCCCTTTTTTCTTCAGTTTGTTAGGTTCGTAGGCGATGAACACTAGTTTGGGATCCTCCCTAGGTTTAGCTAGGTCCATGTCTTTGACTTCAATATACTGCAGGTTTATCATGAGAGATTCCTTCTTGCCCCTCCTAAGAGCATTGGGCTCTAAGGTGGACAACTGTCCGTTCACACCCATTGTATATGTTTTATAATGATC